>NC_133156.1:7899925-8206221 GCF_040802235.1 Manis javanica
ATAAAAATAAAAATATAAAGCAATCAGAATATTTCCTAAGAGATTCTCACCCTGTGCAAAACAACTTTGTATCTGAAAAATATCTTAATAAACTACTCTTTGAACATTACTATTTGTGATGAGCCATGCTATTCAAATATTTCAGTTTGTCAAGTAATGAGGCTTTCAGCAGGATGACCCATCTCTAATAGCAAGTTCAGAAATAAACCCAATCACACTTAGGTTATTTTTCTCCAAATGAAAAAAAAAAAAAATTTACGCAAGGTGAGAAGTTCTTGTGAATTTTCTGATTGCAATACTGATCAAACTGAGTAAAATCCCAAAGCTACACTTAGAAAAGTTCAGCCTAAACTAACAAGATACAGTATCTGAACTAAAAACTGAATCAGGAGGGGGAAAAAATAGAAAATTAACATACCTAAGAAGTATTTTATATTAATTTTCTATTTTTTCTTTTTATTCACCAATACCACTACAGTTTACAAACAGTATTATCAAAAGGCAGAAAAGTTAAAATGAAGTTAGGAAAAAGAAATTTTCTGAAGCTCTAAAAAATAACCATAATGTGAAATCCATAAAAAGTCTATGATTAGACTCCAGGTTACTTGCCAAGATCACTAGACGTGAGTATCTGAAAGCCATGAGAAATTAACTCTAGGCATAGCATGGCATCTTCAAGAATTTATCAGAAGAGCATGAAGATACATAGGCACATCTTTTTCTCTCCTAGTAAAACTCAGGTCATTTGAAAATCTTACAAATGATCCTGACACAATTAGCTATAAAAACGTGTGAGAAAATGCACGCCCTACGTAAATTCCTATCACGTTAGGTTACTACATAGGAGTTTTGAACATACCAAAGCTAATAAGAAGACCCAATTTGGACCTTTATTTGTTTTAAATCTGATTATTCCATGCTATCTTAACATGAATTCTAATTAAGATGATAATCAAAACTCACAAAAATTTAGAAACCTTAAAATAGCCAAATTTAAAAAAGAATTTTCCTAACCTAACAAAAATGTAAACCTATTTTTTTTAAATGTGTTTAAAAGTTTCAAGAGAAAAAAATTAGTGCTTTATTCAAAAAGGATTTCAAACAGAAACCAGTTACATCTCTGTAGATCACTTAAGGAGAAATATGGTATTGCTTCATAAAGGTAATTCAAACAATCTCTTTTTATAAACATCTTGAAAAAAATGATGGCTGTTTGCCTATCTTCATTTTCTATTATAACATTAAAAATCTTAAGAAACCTAAAATCCTTAACCATAGGTTTTAACAAGGTAGCAAAATCTTAGGGACTCTCAGAATTTTAGAAATAGAACTCTAAAGATAATCTTATTTAATTCCTGCTTTTACAGTTGAAGAAACTGATGCACCAAGAGATTAAAAGAGGAAATTCAAGGTCACATAGCTAGTGATAATGTTCCTTCAACAATACTAATCCACTCCTACCTGAGTATGCCAATGAAGGTGAGACCAAACAGGCACCTGCTTGGTCTCATGAGCAAGGAAACATGCTCATCTCTCACTGTGTGTGCTTATATCCTGACCTTTTTTTCTGTTCCCTCCCCCACAAACATTTTTTTTTTTGCAGGGTTGGGAGGTGGACAGTTACAGAAGGTGAATGATATAGAAAAGTTTTCAAGATAGCTTTTCCTTAGAATACCTGTTTGACATAAATAATCTCTAAATTACTACTCCCATAAGAAGCTGTCTCTAAGATGGGAGGAATCCGAAAAAAGAAAGCCAAATTACAAATTGAAAAGAAAGAATTTTCCTAACAAATTATACTTTCTCATAAAAACTGTTATTAGCCTTTATAAATCATGCTTATATGGCATATATATGTGCAAAAGATGCTAAAGGAACTTAAGAAGCCTACTAACAGATTAGGACTTCACATGTACATACATGAGCCTCATTCTTGCTCTCTGCTGTAAAGATGCCTGACAATGCAAGGTCTTCATGAAGAACTCCCAATTCATCTAGAATTCCTAATACTTTTAGAATGATTTTCCACTGACTAGGACACTGGCTAGGTGATAAAATTATTTTAGGCCACTTTAGCAGGAAGCTTTCATTTCCTACCACACAGTAAGTTTAATAATAATTATGTAAATGAATTCATTTGTATCATGTCAGCCATCTGAAACTAGACAGAGCCACAAAGATGAAAGGTAAAGTCAAGTAAATGAGAGGAAAAGCACAAATTCTGATAAAAAAAAATTTTTTTTAAGAAAATTAAAACCCTAGTAGTCAAGCCTCAGATATTCAGCTATTAACAATCACCCCCTTTGGCCTCAGAGATTTCTGTCCAAAGCACAAGTAAATGTAAGCTCCAAAGTCTGCCTAATGATACATAAGAACACCAACCAATTATAAGTATCAGGTTTCATTTTGTTTTGGCTACATCTGAGGTAAGAAATGAAAGAAACCCACTTCTCCCTGAGAGAAGGGCAAAAGAATGCTAACAAATTAGCTCCAGAAGTGCTGCCCCAATCTCACTTCACTATCTGCGGGTATTTCTTTAACAACAATAGAACTCACAGGTTTTCTGAAGGAACATTTGGCCCTGCAGAACTAGTAAATTCCTAAGTGCCAAAGACTTCCGAGGTGAAGAAGTCTAAAAGAAAGTGCTCTTCTGACAAAACGTACAAGCACACAACATGCACACACGTGTGCTCACACACATACAGAAAAGAACAAAAAATTAAAATTAGAATGAAAACAAAAGGGTAAGAAGAGAAATGAGGAAAAATAAGAAACAAAATAAAACTTAACTTAGAAGTGAAAAAGAAGAATTTTAAGAGCCCAGAAAAGGAAAGCAAAGAGAAAGTTTCCCCTTCGTTAGAATATTACCCGACATTCCATAAAAATGACATATAATCCCCGAACAAGAATGTGAAAATTCTGAACTGCGATTGACTGCCACTTGTATGAGAAGTCTTCTTAGAGGAATTAACCTTTCTGTGCTGGTGGCAACTGAGTATGGAGTTAAAAGATTTTCTGTGAAGTTCAGATGTAAACATTAATGTAACACAGGGCTTTGTAGTACATTAATGATTATGCTTGTAATACATGCACTCAACCTTTTAAATAGTTAATGTCTCAAAACCCAAACTGATTTAAAGCATAGCTGAAACTAGCAATACTATTGTTTAGAAATTTTTATCAGGAAAACAAGTGTTCCAAAACAAGCTCAAATCATAACAAAGCAATAGTACTTCATAAAATATACATACTCTAAAAAGGAAAGAATGATATAAACAAGTAACACTTTAATAAAATACTTATAACTTAGGTCAACTATTTCCCAACTAGTACAGAATGACAACTGAATTACAATACTAAGTCGGATGAAACACTGATGGAATCCTAGTTAATGTAGTTAGGGCATATGCCACCAAAAGCAGACTCAAATTATTTTAGGTTACCAGTTTAACACAATGGTTTTCTTAATCTAGTAATGCTGAACAATTTCAAGGCAGTAAGGATGAAGTAAATCTCCCTCAAGTTCTTAATGTTCTTGATGTTTAGTTTTGCTTGTTCTAATTTAACATTGGGTTAAGTATTCTTCACAGGCATAAGATAACAAATTTTCTCAGTGTCAGAACCAAATTAACCCAAGCATAAAAACTGAGCACTCAAAAAAAAAAAAAATCAAAACTGCCTCATTCAGAAAAGGTACCTACTGAAATTGTTCCTCTAATGGTATCACCTAACTCCTGAATGAGACAGACCACCTTCACCACCACTGCTAGCTCCTTGCAGAGAACAAACTATTTTTTAAGTTTATCGTATTTTTAAAAAGCCATTTGAAATGAGATAATGGGGTCACAACATTTACCTGTTTACAAAGTGTTTTTATATGTTACTTCAACTTAAGACAGCCAAGTCCATTAAGGAAAATAGTATCATTATTCCCATTTCAGATGAAAAAAGGCTCAGAGAGGTTAAATGACTTCCTCAAGTTGATACCATGCAGCAGGCACCCCGGATCTCATAGTTCCTACACCAGTGCTCTTTCCACTCCAACCTAACAACTCACATTTATAAGCCCATTTATAACATACAGCTTTAATTGTAGGCTATTTCAATTTGGCAACCAGAATACTGGTGGCTAACAGGTAAGTCTTACTAAAAGCACATGAATAGATGGTCAGATATTTTAGGTCCTAATACTCAACTAACCAATTTTATGGTTAAGGATAACTCAATTAGCCTTTCAGAGCCTTAAATATGTCTTACAAAAAATGGCTCTAATTAAGAAAAAGTCAACAAAAATTAGGCTATAAAGTAACAATAACCAATGAGATCTCTTTTACTGTTATTGATAAATATCTAAGACGCAGAACACCATATACATATCTATCTTTGAAAATTACATATTTGGAAAAGGGTTAAAATTCTTGTTAATTTTTAAAGGAAAGAGATTATTTCTATACATGTCAGCTATAAGGTCCTCGTAAAACATTTTTTACAAGAGTAAAAATCAATGGTGCATTTTAAGGATATATAGTAATAGGCTATACCGAACTAATACTTCCTAAGCAAGGTGAATACAAACTGTGGTTTAAAAGAACAAAACTGAAAAAAAAAAAAACCACAACTAAAAGAAAGAAATTGTAGAAACCTCCAAAAACAATCACTAGGATAAGATATGCAGTATACTCCTTGTAATGATACTATCCTTGAGAACAACTGAAAAAATAGTGGATTTTTTCCCCCACCATTAACAGCCTTCATGCTATGATCAATAATAAAATAAATTATTGAACACTTTATTTAGGGGAAGAAAATCCAAAGTAAAAACTAAGTTTTCTGTCTGGCTTTACGGAATACCTTTAAAGTCACTTCAATAGGATGATTATTAATGGAAAGTTATAGCTATATAAAAAAACTGCTTATTTTAAAAGGAACTTAAAATATCTAATTGCAAATCAGAAAAACTACATTTAATTATGCAAAAACATTTCTGAAGTGAATACTTACCCAAAATATGCTTGCAAACTGCAAATGGTGATTTGGATTTCCTAAATGATAAGAATATGTGCTCTGCGTGCTGGCGCTGTTCATTATTGACCATGGAAGGTGGGGCCTTGAGAATTACAAAGAGAAACACAAAACAGAGTATACTTGTTTAATAAGAAAGCTTGAACAATAGTAATCTTTCTACCCACCACAGAAAACACTTTCACTTTCGGAGAACAATGGGGGACATATTCTTGCTTAATTTTTTTAGGAACTACAGTATAAAACCTCATAGTAAGTATTTAAAATATGGTTTCAGGATAAAGGAAGAAATTCCTGGCAAGGTTTGGATCTGAATGCTTAAAATTGCCTACATTTTGGAAAAGATAACCATTGTAAAGTAGGGAAATCAAATTTCAAGTATATTCAAAGAATCTAAATGATAAAAAACCTTTTACAACTGAATACATTAGATCACAATTGTATCAATAGTTATGCAACATTAGTCACTCTAATTTCAGTTAAAATAGTGAAAAAAGATGTACATAAAGAGAAATTAACAAATTCTGATACTCTAGCCTAAAGAAATCCTTAAATAAAGTCAGTTCACACTTCTATTCCTAATGATATAGCACCCTCTAGAGTTCTCTGGACAAAAATGAAAATATTTCCTTTAAAGATTTAAAGAATCTCTAATATTTTTTAAAAGGCTTTATTATAAACACTGTGAACAGCTAATTATGATAAATATAAATATTCTGTCCTTCAATTTGCAAATTCTTCATTCCCACCATGTCCCCTAATTCAACAAGTTGAGTTTTTACAAGATATTTCATCATGAATATCTGCTGACTATACCCTGAATACACAACATACTAACAAATACTACCACATGTTATACTGCTATGAACACAATCAACCATGAATTACTCAGGTATTTCCAAACTACATGTTCTTTCTTCTCAATACCCTTAAAGAGCACTACCATGCATAGTATTACAAATTAATATGCAGGTTACTCAACAAACAAAAATAGTTCCTAAAGCTAATCTTTGGACACTCTGATATCTACCCTTCATAAAATACCTGCCTGACAAATAGGGACTCTGTGGCACCTTACTACAGCGATGGACAGTGACTGCAATGGGGTGTGGGAGGGTCTCGATAATAAGGGTGAATGTAGTAACCACATTGTTTTTCTTGTCAAACTTTCATAAGAGTGTATATCAATGATACCTTAATAAAAAAAAATACCTGTCTGAATATACTTTAAATATAACAAAGAATGATATTCTACTTATAAAATACCAGATTTCATAAATAACAAAGTATAATCTAAAAGTAAGTTCATATTAACCACTGGTTGATCATAAGAACAATAAAATCATTGAGTCAATACATGACATGGCAATAGGGCAGTAAGTTTCTTAAAACCAAAACTTTAAACTCTTCTTGAAAATGACTTGGTAATGGTTTCCAAATACCAAGTTTTCTGCATCATAAAGTCCTGAGAAACGTTTTTGTTAAAAAAAAAAAACATATTCCCAGCCCCCAAAGGTTCAATAGGCTAGGAGTCTACACCAAAAATATGCATTTTCCCCTCAAAGTTCCCAAGGTAGTACTGACCTATGGAACCCCCACCTGTCCAACTCTTCTCCTTCCTCTTCAGATATGCAAACTCATCCTTCACAACTCTGCTTCAGTCTCTTCCTCATCAGCCTTCTCGGACCTTCCCTGAGCTGGCCTGAGCACAACCAATGTCTCTCTCCCACCTCACACAATGCACTGCCTGTGTATCTCTGTTACAGGCATACCTTGTTTTATCATGCTTTACTTTAATGCCCTTTGCATTCTTCACATATTGAAGTTTTGTGGCAACCCTGTTTGACGGTGGCCAGATCTATTGGTGCCACTGTTCCAACAGCATTTGCTCACTTTGTCTCTCTGTGGCACATTTTGGAAATTCTCCTAATATTTCAAACATTTTCATTATTACTATATTTGTTGTTATCCTCTGTGATCACTGTGACCTTTAATAGTACGCCTGTAATTGTTTTGGGGTACCACGAACCACGCTCATATAAGACAGTAAACTTAATTGATGACCGTGTGTGTTCTGAAACGCTCCACCAACCAGCCATTCCCCCATCTCTTTTCCTCTCCTTGGGCCTCCCTATTCCCTGAGACACAAAACTGAATTTGGGCAAATTAACAACCCAACAATGGCTTCTAACTGTTCAGGTGAAAGGAAGAGTCACACATCTTATTTTAAACCAAAAGCTAGAAATGATAAAAGGTTAGTGAGGAAGGCATGTCAAAAGCTAGGCCTCTTGAGTCACACAGGTAACCAAGTTGTGAATGCAAAGGAAATGCTGTTGAAAGAAATTAAAAGTGCTACTCAGTGAACACACAATGATAAGAAAGCAAAACAGCCTTACTGCTGATAATGGTAAGTTATAGCAGTCTGGATAGAAAATCAACCAGCCACAACATTCCCTGAAGTCAAACCCTAATCCAGAGCAAGGCCCTAACTCTCCACCTATGAAGACAGGGAGAGGTGACGAAGCTGCAGAAGAAAAGTTTAAAGATAGCAGAGGCTGGTTCATGAGGTTTAAGGAAAGAAGCCATCTCCACAACATAAAAGTGTAAAGTGAAGGAACAAGTGCTGATGTAGAATACAGATGCAGCAAGTGATCCAGATCCAGTTAAGATAGTTAATGAAGGTGACTACACTAAACAACACACTTTCAGTGTGAATGAAATAGCCTCCTAATGGAAGAAGATGCCATCTAGGACTTTCACAGCCAGACAGAAGTCGATGCCTGGCTCCAAAGCTCCAAAGGACAGGCTGACTTGTTAGGAGCTAATGCAGCTGGGAACTCTAAATTGAAGCCAATGCTCATCCACCATTCTGAAAACCCTAGGACCCTTCAGAATTATGCTCAGTCCACTCTGCCTGTGCTCTATCAATGGACCAACAAAGCCTAGATGACAGCACATCCATTTACAATGTGGTTTATTGTAGAGTTTAAGCCCACTATTAACACCTAGTGCTCAGAAAAAAGGATTCCTTTCAAAATATTACTGCTCAATGACCATGCACCTGATCACACAAGAACTCTGATGGAGATGTACGAGATGAATGCTGTTTTCATGCCTGCTAACACATTTTTTTTTGTAGCCCACAGATCAAGGAGTAACTCCAACTTCCAAGTGTTATTATTTAAGAAAAACATTTCAAAAGGCTATAGCTGTCATAAATAGTGATTTCTCTAATGGATCTGGGCAAAGTAAATTGAAAGCATTCTGGAAAGGATGCACCATTCTAGATGCCATTAAGAAATTTGTGATTAATGGGAAGAGATCAAAATACCAACATTGAACGGAGTTTGGAAAAAGCTGATTCCACCCCTCATGGATGACAGTGACAGGTTCAAGACATCAATGGAGGAAGCAATGACAGATGTCATAGAAACAGCAAGAGAACTAGAATGAGAAATGGAGCCTGAGGATGTGGCTCAATTGCAGTAATCTCATGATAAAACTAATGGATCAGGAGTTGCTTCTTATGGATGAGCAAAGAAAGTGGTCTGAGATGGAATCTATTCTTGGTGAAGATGCTGTGGAGACTGTTGAAACAACAACAAAGGATTAGAATATGGCATAAACTTAGCCAATGAAGCAGCAGCAGGGTTTGAGGATGGACTCTAATTTTTAGAATTCTTCTGTGGGTAAAATGGTCATCCAAACAGCATCACGCACTACAGAGAAAACGTTTGTGAAAGAAAGAGTCCATTGGTGTAGCAAACTTCATTGTCTTATTTAAGAAATGGCCACAGCCACCCCAACCTTCAGCAACCACCACCCCGATCCATCAGCAGCCACCACAATGAGGCAAGACCCTCCACCAGCAAAAATATTACTACTCGCTGAAAGCTCAGATGATGGTTAGCATTTTTGAGCAATATATTTTTTAATTAAGGTATGCACATTTTTATTTTTTAGACTTAATGCTATATAAAGCACACTTAACAGACTACAGTATAGTATAAATGTAACTTTTATATGCACTTGAAACCAAAAAATTTGTTTGACTCTCTTTATTGTTATATTCCCTTTATTGCAGTGGTATGGGCCTGAACCCACAGTATCTCCAAGAAATGTCTGTAGAAAGAAAAAATGGCTAATAAACATGAAATCATATCCAACCTCACCAATAACCACAGAAATGCAAACTGAAATAAGCTACCACCTCTGAATGACTGGTTAGGCAAAAATTTAGTACAAAAACAAGAGCATGGGAAGATTTGGGGTACTATAGACAATTATAACCTGACGATAATCTACAACATGACAGTCACTTGGTATTTTAAGTATCTGGAAAAAGTTGATGGTCTTGAACAGCTAGGTATGCACATGTCTACTTCTAGGCATTTATTTCCTAGAGAAACTCTCCCACACATATAAAGATGACACAAAGATGTTCCTACAGCACTGTAATAGCACCCCCACCAAAAAGTAACAATTTGAATTTCCACCAACTGGGGTACATCATAGTAAAGTCACATAGTGATTTATAAGGCAGTTAAAAGATTGAACTAGAACTCATGTTAACCAACCTGAATAAACTCTGAAAATTAATCTGAATGAAAGAAGCAAATGACAGGACTTATGCTACATCACTTGTGTAAAGTTTTAAAAACTTAGTAGTATATGTATTTACATTTGTGGGCAAAGTGTAAAAACATGGAAAGATAAATGTCTCTGAAATTGTGGTTATCTGTGTGGTGGTGAATAGTATCTAAGAGGGACCCAGAGGAAAATTCAATTATATCTACAAAAGGATTATTACTTTAATATTTTAAGTAAAGTGGCTATATTAACTTTTGTTAATGTAGGAAGTGGGCACATGGGTTTGATTTATATTATTCTATGTAACTTTTCCATTTATCTGCAACACTGCATTTTTTTAAATGGATGGGCTTTCCAAACCCAATGGTACTGCTGACTAGATCATCAAACAACTCTTCTGTAAAACCAAAAAAAAAAAAAAAAAAAAAGTGGATAGAATTTTTTTTTTTTTTAACGTACTGCTGAGCTTACAAGAAATTGAGGAATCCTCACAAGCTAAAAAGGAAAAAGAAGCACGGATCCAAGACGAAGTCAAACACTCAAGCATTTAGCATTTACCCAAGAAACGTGCAAACCTGAGTGACCCTCAATTTACATTGTGACTTCTGCCCAAGGCATAGAAGACAGGAGACACAGCCAGGGTGGGCCCCAGGTGGGGATCCAACAGGACATCCCGCCACTTAAGGAGGGCACCCACAGAAGAAGGGCAAACTATCTTTTAAAAAGAGAGGGGGGAGGAGGAAGGGAGGGGAGACCTTAATGATAGATTAAAGAGGAAAACTACTTCTGGACAATTAATTGGTAACCATGAACAGGCCATTAAATAGGTTTCTTGCTCCATTTCAATAGGATCCTTTATCACCCAAACACCTCAAGCCAATAAACAAAGTAGACCCATGTTGGTTATGCACTTACGCACTTGGAGTAATGCAACTTAACCCAGGCTTCCTTGTTTTCCAGAAACACTTCCAAGCACTAAGGTTAAAAAATTCCTAACATGTGAGGAATCAAACCACTGTGAGTTTGTACAACAAATGATTAAAGAATCAGACCAACAAAGCACAGATATTGACAATGTCAGAAACATATGTTTAAAGTAAGAACTAAAAATGTACAAAGCAGACTTTGTCAAAAATAAAAACTTCTGTACATCAAATGACATTATCAACAGAGTAAAAAGGCAATTCACAGAACAGAGAAATTTTTGCACAACATAAACATATATGTCATTTATAGACAGAATCTATAAGGAACTTCTAAAACTCAACAACAACAAAAAAGAACCCAATTAAAAAATGGGCAAAGGACTTGAATATGTATTTTTTCAAAGAAGATACACCAATGGCCAGTAAGCATATGAAAAGATGTTCAATATCACTAATCTTAAGGGAAAAGCAAATCAAAACAGCAAGATACCACTTCACATACCTGTGAGAATGGCCAACACCAAAAAAGCAGAAAATAACAATTGTTAACAAAGATGTAGAGAGACTGGAAAAATTGCTGGTGGGAACATAAAAATGCAGTGGTCTCTTTTTAAATGCAGCAACTGTGGAACACACTTTGGCAGTTCCTCAAAAAATTTAACATAGAATTACCATTCAAGACAGCATTGGAGGAGGGCATTAAAGATGGTGGCATGAGAGTTGAGATGGGGGCTTCCTCCTAAAACTGCATATAATATGAAAATATAATTAATACAAATAATTCTTAAAGAGCAACAGGAAAGAAGGCTGCGCCAGATTGCACACACCTGGAGAAAAGAATAAACCTCATGTAACAGGGTAACATACCAAAGACTTGATCCAGCAGGACCCAAGCCCTTCTCCCAACCTAGCTCACCAGCGGGAGGAAGAGAAACGGAGCAGGGAGGGAGTGAAGGCCTGGGACTGCTGAACACCTAACTCCAGAGATCTGCTCTGGGAGCACAAACCTACATTTCATGGTGTTTTCATGGTACTCTCATGATGAGGGGGGTTGAAAAGCTAAGAAAGGCAGAATACCTGGAGAGATTGAGATTCCAGCCACTTGTGGAAAGCAGGGATCCATATTGAGCTGCTCTGGGACAAAAGAAAGGTGGGCAGTCTGAGAGACTTCCTAACAGGAAGAGGGCTGCTAAAGGGGCAAGGACTGCAAAGAGCTTACTGTCCGGATGCACTCTGCCCAGAAGGTTGGGAACTTACACAATCTTCAGGTGCTCCAGCTGCCTGGCTGGCTACACAGCTCCAAGGCCCCACTTCTTGATACGCAGCCTACTGCGCCTTCCTCCTGGAGAGACCACACCTGGCTCACACACTGGCAAACCCTACCCTAGCGTTAGGCCAGCCAGAGGGAAGCCCCATCTACAGCAGCTACAATCGCAAAGCGTAGAGGCTTATACCTGTGTGCTCGGTCCACTGGTTCTGGCAGTGGAGGCAGGCATAGTAGCCAGGAAGCAGGAAACAGCTCTTTCCTCCCCCCAGGCACCAACACTGCTCCCCTGCAACCCCCAACATTACTTCAGGGGCTCAGCAGTTCCAGAGAGTAGAGCTTCTGGGTACTAGAGGGCATCATATACAAATATGAAATGTCAAAGGAACCTGGTTCAAGGCAAAATTATGAATACAACACCAGAGAAAGATTCAACTAAAATCGACCTCGTGAAATGTTCCTGAAAGAGACCTCAAAATAAAAATTATTAACATGCTCATGGAGGTACAGAAAAATATTCAAGAACTCAGGAATAAATTTCAATTGGAGATCCAAAATTAACAGAACACAGTATTAGAAATGAAACATACAATGGAAGGTTTCAAAAGCAGATTAGATATGGTGGAGGAGACGATAAATGAAATAGAAACTAGAGAAGAGGAATACAAAGAAGCTGAGGCACAGAGAGAAAAAAAGGATCTCTAGGAATTAAAGAATATTGAGAGAACTGTGTAACCAATCCAAATGGAACAATATTTGCATTATAGGGGTACCAGAAGAAGAAGAGAGAGAAAAAGAGATAGAAAGCATCTTTGAGGAGGTAATTGTTGAAAACTTCCCCAATCTGGGAAATGGGATAGTCTCTCAGGCCATGGAGGTGCACAGATCTCCCAACACAAGGGACCCAAGGAAGACAACACCAAGACATATAGTAATTAAAATGGCGAAGAAGGATAAAGAGAGACTCTTAAAAGCAGCCAGAGAGAAGTAAGATCACATACAAAGGAAAGCCATCAGGCTATCATCAGACTTCTCAGCAGAAACCTTATAGGCCATAAGGGAGTGGCATGATGTATTTAATGCAATGAAGCAGAAAGGCCTGGAACTAAGAATACATTATCAGGCAAGATTACCATTTAAATTTGAAGGCAGGATTAAACAATTTCCAGATAAGCAAAAGCTGAGAGAATTTACCTCCCACAAACCATCTCTACAGTATATTTTGGAGGGACTGCTATAGACGGAAGTGTTCCTAAAGTGTAATAGCTATCACCAGAGGTAATAAAACCACAGTAAAGAAAGGAGAACAGTTAATTACTAAGCAGATACAAAATTAAATCAACTATCCCCAAAGTCAATGAAGGAACATAGACAAAGAGTACAGAATATGATAACTAGTATATAAAGAATAGAGGAGGAAGAAAAAGGAGGAGAAAAAAGGAACCTTTAGATTGTGTTTGTAATAGCATACTAAGGGATTTAAGTTAGACTCTTAGTAAGGAAGTTAACATTGAACCTTTGGTAACCATGAATCTAAAGTATGCAATGGCAATCAGTACATACCTATCGATAATCACCCTAAATGTAAATGGTCTCAATGCATCAATCAAAAGACATAGAGTCACTGAATGGATAAAAAAAAAAAGACCCATCTATATGCTGCCTACAAGAGACTCACTTTAAACCCAAAGACATATACAGACTAAAAGTGAAAGGATGGAAAAAGATATTTCATGCAACTAATAGGGAGAAAAAAGCAGGAGTTGCAGTACTTGTATCAGACAAAATAGACTTTAAAACAAAGAAAGTCACAAGAGACAAAGAATGACATTACATAATGATAAAGGGGGCAGTCCAACAAGAGGATATAGCATTATAAATATCTATGCACCCAACACAAGAGCACCTACATATGTGAAACAAATACAAAATTGTGAAAAAATGTGAAAATACAAAATTAACAGGGGAAATAGACTGCAATGCATTGATTCCACGAGACTTCAACCCTCCACTCATTCCAAAGGACAGATAAACCAGACCGATATAAGTAAGGAGACAGTGGCACTGAACAACACATTAGAACAGATGGACCTAACAGACATCTACAGAACTCTACACCCAAAAGCAGTAGAATACACATGGAACATTTTCAAGAATAGATCATACACTAGGCCACAAAAAGAGCTTCGGTAAATTCAAAAAAGATTGAAATTATACCAATCAGCTTCCCAGACCGCAAAGATATGAAACTAGAAATAAATTACACAATGAAAATGAAACATCCCACAAACACACGGAGGATTCACAACATGCTCCTAAATAACCAATGGATCAATGACGAAAAAAAACAGAGATCAAGCAATATATGGAGACAAATGACAACAATAATTCAACACTGCAAAACCTGTGTGACGCAGCGAAGGCTGTGCTAAAAGGAAAGTATACTGCAATGCAGGCCTACCTGAGGGAAGAAGAATCCCATATGAACTGCCTGACTCACAACCAACAAAACTAGAAAAAGAAGAACAAATGAGGCCCAAAGTCAGTAGAAGGAGGGATATAATAAAGATTAGAGCAGAAATAAAATCGAGAAGAATAAAACAATAGAATCAATGAAAGCAAGAGCTGTTTCTTCGAGAAAATAAACAAAATAGATAAACCCTAGCCAGACTTTTCAAGAAAAAGAGATTCTACACACATAAACAGAATCAGAAATGAGAACAGAAAAAAATGACAGACACCACAGATATATAAAGAATTATTAGAGACTACTATGAAAAATTATATGCTAACAAACTGGATAACCTAGAAGAAATGGACAACTTCCTAGAAAAATACAACCTTCCAAGGCTGACACAGGAAGAAACAGAAAATCTGAACAGACCAATTTCCAGCAATGAAACTGGATTGGTAATAAAAAAAACCTACCTAAGAACAGAACACCTGGACCTGATAGCTTCAACTGCTGAATTTTATGAAACATTTAGTGAAGACCTAATACCCATCCTCCTTAAATTTTTCCAAAAAGTAGAAGAGGGAATACTCCCAAACTCATTCTATGAGGCCAGAATCACTCTAATACCAAAACCAGGCAAAGACACCACAAAAAAAGAAAATTACAGACCAATATCCCTGATGAACACAGATACAAAAATACTCAACAAAATACTAGCAAACTGAATTCAAAAATACATCAAAAAGATCATCCATCATGATAAAGTAGGATTTATTCCAGGAATGCAAGGATGGGACATGTGAAAATCCATTAACATCATCCACCACATCAACAAAAAGAAGGACGAAAACCACATGATCATCTCCATAGATGCTGAAAAAGCATTTAACAAAATTCAACATTCATTCATGATCTCAACAAAATGGGTATAGAGGGAAAGTACCTCAACATAATAAAGGCCATATATGACAAACCCACAACTAACATCATACTTAACAGTGAGAAGCTGAAAGCTTTTCCTTTAAGAACAAGACAAAGATGCCCACTCTCCCCACTTTTATTCAAAATAGTTCTGGAGGTCCTCGCCATGGCAATCAGACAACATAAAAAAATAAAAGGCATCCAGACTGGTAAGGAAGAAGTCAAACTGTTCCTGTTTGCAGATGACATGATATTGTACATAAAAAACCCTAAAGAATCCACTTCAATACTACTAGATCTAGTATCTGAATTCAGCAAAGTTGTAGGATACAAAATTAATACACAGAAATCTGTTGCATTACTGTACACTAATGATGAACTAGCAGAAAGAGAAATCAGAAAACAGCAATTCCATTTACAGTTGTATCAAAAAGAATAAAATATCTAGGAATAAACCTAACCAAGGAAGTGAAAGATCTATACTCTGAAAACTACAAGACACTCATGAGAGAAATTAAAGACGATTCCAACAAATGGAAACACATCCATGCTCATGGATAGGAAGAATTAATGTTGTCAAAACGGCCATCCTGCCTAAAGCAATCTACAGATTCAATGCAATCCCTATCAAAATACCAAGAGCATTCTTCAATGAACTAGAGCAAATCATTCTAAAATTCATATGGAACCATGAAAGACCCTAAATAGCCAAAGCAATCCTGAGAAGGAATACTAAAGCAGGGGGGATAACACTCCCCAACTTCAAGCTCTACTAGAAAGCCACAGTAATCAAGACAATTTGGTACTGGCACAAGAACAGAACCATAGACCAATGGAACAGACCAGAGAGCCCTGATATAAACCCAACCATATATGGCCAACTAATATATGATAAAGGAGCCTTGGACATACAATGGGGAAATGACAGCCTCTTCAACAACTGGTGTTGGCAAAACTGGACAGCTACATCCAAGAGAATGAAAATGGATTATTGTTTAACCCCATACACAAAAGTAAACTTGAAATGGATCAAAGACCTGAATGTAGGTCATGAAACCATAAAACTCTTAGAAGACAACATAGGTAAAAATCTCAATATAAGAATGAGCAACTTCTTCCTGAATGCATCTCCTTGAGCAAGGGAAACAAAAGCAAAAATGAACACATGGGACACCATAAAACCAAAAAGCTTCTGTACGGCAAAGGACACCATCAACAGAACAAAAAGGCATCCTACAGTATGGGAGAATGTATTTGTAAATGACATATCCAACAAGGGGTTAACATCCAAAATACATAAAACACTCAAATGCCTCAACACCCAAAAAGCTGATCAAAAATGGGCGGAGGGTATGAAGAGACAATTCTCCAAAGAAATTCAGATGGCCAACAGACACATGAAAAGATGCTCCACATCAGTAATCATCAGGGAAATGCAAATTAAAACCACAATGAGGTATCACCTTACACCAGTAAGGATGGCCAGCACTGAAAAAACTAAGAATAACAAATGATGGTGAGGATGCAGAGAAAGGGGAATCCTCCTACACTGCTGGTGGGAATGTAAGCTACTTCAACCATTGTGGAAAGCAATATGGAGGCTCCTCAAAAAACTAAAAATATAAATACCACTTGACCCGGGAATCTCACTCCTTGGAATTTACCCAAAGAATACAAGTTCTCAGACTCAAAAAGACATGTGCATCCCTATGTTTATCACAGCACTATTTACAATAGCCAAGATATCGAAGCAACCTAAGTGTCCATTAGTAGATGAATGGATAAAGAAGAGGTGGTACATATACACAAAAGGAATACTATTTAGCCATGAAAGAAACAAATCCTACCATTTGCCACAACATGGATGGAGCTGGAAGATATTACGCTCAGTGAAATAAGCCAGGCAGAGTAAGACAAGTGCCAAATGATTTCCCTCATTTGTGGAGTATAACTACGAAGCCAAACTGAAGAAACAAAACAGCAGCAGACTCACAGACTCCAAGGAAGGACTAGCAGTTACCAAAGGGGAGGGCTGTCGGAGGTCAGGTGGGGAGGGAAGGAGAAGGGGATTGAGGGGTATTATGTTTAGACACATGGTATGAGGGGTCACGGGGTAAACAGTGTAGCACAGAGAAGGCAAATAGTGAATCTGTGGCATCTTACTACACTGATGGACAGTGACTGCAATGGGGTATGGGGGGGACTTGATAATATGGGTAAATGTAGCAGCCACATTGCTTTTTCATGTGAAACCTTCATAAGAGTGTGTATCAATAATACCTTAATAAAAAATAAGGAAAAAAAAAGAGAGCATTCCACCTCCAGGTATATAAACAGAGTAACATTTTCAAAACATTGAGAGAAAATAATCAGAAATATATAAACAAGTAAACTGTCTTTCAAGGATTAAAATGTACCTGAAAACAAACTAATAGACTTTACTACCAAAACACTCTTCCTTAAGGAAATTATGAAGGATATACTTCAAAAAGGAAAGTGATCCCAGATGGAAAGTCTGGAATGCAAAGGACTATGAAGTAAATAAACTAACTATATGAATAAATCTAAACAAACACTGATTTTATTTTTTAAATGATAAATTTGTGAGGTTAAAAAGAGATGATTAAAACTCTGGACAATACAGCACATAAATCAGGAAAGAGGTGTTTTTAAGTTCTTGTATTGTTCTGACATAGAAATTACAGATTAAAGTAAATTGAATATAGATGTTTACGTTGGTCAATAAAATAATTTTAAAAGTATAAAAGACATATGCTATGACATCAAAACAATGTTAAGAAAAAAATGATTATAAAACCCCGAAAAAAGGCAACCAGAGACACACATATATACACACACACAAAATATGGTAATAGAAATAAATCATAATTTATCAGTAGCCACACATAAATATAAATAAACTAAACCTTCTAAATCAAAACAAAAATTGTCAGGCTGGATAAAAAAGAAAATCCAATTTCATGCATACAAAAAACAAAAGCATAGAAAAGCTAAAAGTAAAAGGACGGAAAAAGACATGCCAAGCAAATTCTAATCAAAAGAAAGTTAATGAAACTAACATAGCTATGATACTATAAGAAAAAACAGAATTTAAGACAAAATGTTACTAAAGAGAAGTGGGTTATCTGATAAAATAAAAGGGTCAACTAAAATGGTATGTGGGTAACACTGTAGAGCCTAAAATATATAAAAAACAAAAATAACAGGATTACCAACAAATCCACTAACACACCTCTCTCAGTAACTGTTAGCTTATGGAGACCAAAAGATTTAAGAAGCTTAATTTAATGGGCATACATACACTGCACCTCTACTGGATATCATACATTTTTCTCAAACACACACTGAACAAAAACTGACAACATACTAGGCCATAATTCATACCCAAATTTTCAATAATTGGTATATATACATGACACATTCTCTGACTACGAAGCAACTAAGTTAGAACCTGATTTAACAACAACTAGAAAAATCCAAAGATAAAAGAAGAAATCATAATGGAAAACATTTAGAATTGACCAAAAGTACTTTGTATCAAAACCTGTGGCATACAAATAAGAGTACCAGGGGAAAATGTATAGACTTAAATGCTTACATCTGAAATATAAAAAGTTAAAACAAATGAACTAAACATCCAAACTAAGAACTTAGAAATATAGCAGAACTGACCCAAAGGAAATAGAATGAAATAATAGAGAGCAAAAAATGATGCAACAGAAATTACATATACAATAGATATAAACAAAAAAGCCAAAAGTTGCTTCTTTGGAATGACTAATAAAATTGATGGAACTTTGGCAAAATTAATCAAGAAGGGACGTGGGGAGGGGGGAACACAAATATATAAATGGCCAAAATTAAAAGAGATTGTAGCCACGGATGCCTCAGATGATAGGGAGATAATTGAAAGAATAACTAATAATTTTATGGTGATAAATGTAACAAGTGATATGGACAAATCACTAAAAAATGTCACAAATTATTTAAGTAAACCTCAATAGTCCTGAAACTTTTAAATTCAATCAGTAGTTTAAAATAAAATAGCTTTTCTTTTAAATACACTGACCCAAATGATTTTATCAGTGATTTTACCAAACAGCAGGGAACGATTCCAGTCCTACATAGATTCAAGAGATTACAAAACTTTCTCCAAACACTCTTCAACCCACTTTAGGAGGTTAGCATATCATCATAACATAATGCCAATACCAAAACCAGAAGTCAGTGCAAAAAAAGCTTAGGCCAACCTTACTTACTCATGAACAGAGATGAAAAAAACCTTACCATAGTTCACATGCCAAATCAAAACAATGGAATTTTTTAAAGAGGTAATAGTGTACACTGTGACCAAGTTAGTTTATCTCAGGTATACAAAACTGGGTTAACATTAGAAAATCAACTAAAGAGTGCCCCCCTACCCACAAGTGACACATTCCAAAATGCCAGTGGCTGCTGAGAAGTGTGGATAGTTCTGAACTCTACAGAGCCAACCCCTGAACAATGCAGGGGTTAGGGGTGCCAACTCCCATGCAGCTGAAAATTCACAGATAATGCTTGACTCCCCAAAAATTTAACTACTGCAGATGTTACAGCAGTAACGATAAAACAGACTAGCACCTATATATATTTTATACATTCATAACACACCTTTTTCTTAATTGTCTAATTATTTCTAGGCTACATAATTTGTCTGCAAGTTCTTTCAAATTGTGGAAAATCTCCAAAAGATTTTCAAATACGTTCATTGAAAAAAAACCCATGTATAAGTGGATCCATGCAATTCAAGGGTTGTTCAAGGGTCAATTATACATGTTGTTTTTTCCTAGATATATATATCTATTACAAGGTTTAATTTATAAATTAGGGACAATAGCAGTAAGAAAGAACAACTATAACACTGTACTGTAATAAAAGTTATATGAATGTGGTCTCTCTCTTGCTCTCAAAATATCTTATAATACTACACTCTCCTTTCTTATGATGTGAGATGATAAATGCCTATGTGCTGAGATGAAGTGGAGGTGAATGATGTAGGTACTGACCCTAAAGGAGGATCATCTGCTTTGGGACCACAGACCTGCAGATACTGAACTGTGGAAAGTTAAATGTCTTTCTGCCTTTCTGAGGATGGGAGGGGATGGACAGGGGATTACAGTAATATCTTTCACCTCATTAACATATTAAAGAAGAATGTTATCATAAAAAAATGCAGAAATATGTTTTAAATCAAGATCCATGACTAAATTTGCACAAAAAAGAAATAGATGAAACTTCTTTAACCTGATAAAAAGAATTTTAAAAAAAACTATAGCAAACATAATACCCAATGTTTAGACAATAAAAGCATTTCCTTAAACTGTCAGTAACTGTCAGTAAACCATTACGGTCCACTGGATACAATTTTTGCAGGTTTTTAAGCAGTTCTAACTATTTATAATATTTGATATCTCATGATTTTTATATTTTCTTAAAGGTCTTCCAAAGAATAAAGAGAAATTTTACTTTCGATACTCATTCTAATGTGAAGTCACAATGCATCTGCTGAATCCTTTTATAAAGCTAAGATATATAATATAGGATCTTAGTGGTCACATTATTTCTGTATGTTGAAACATTTTTATTGCATCATTCTAAGGACTAGAACTCACCAATTTTTCTCAACTGTGCTAAAACTAAAATAATGAAATTAAAAAATAAATGATGAAATCAGAAAAGAGATGAAATAAGAAAATAAATTGTCACTATTACACTATCCTTAATTTTTTTTACCACATTACTCAAGTAAAGCATGATCTTCCAAGGTATTGAAGCAATCTAGAAACACCATCTCTGTAGTCTTTGTTTGTTTGTTTGTTTCACTGAATAGTGTTGAGAATTCAGAGTTTTTCATTTTCCACCCACAATGACAGAGAAGCAAACTGACAAGAGATGATATTCACAACTATCCGGTGAATCTAAAGGATGCAACAAGATGTACAGCTGTACTGTCCAACACAGCAGCCAGAGCCACATGGGGTTACTGACAGTTAAATAAGCTAAAATTAAACTAAACTAAAGAAACATTTAGTTCCTCAGTTGCACCACCCACATTTCAAGTATTTAATAGCCAAATGTGGCTAGGAGCCCAACAACACAGGTATGGAATGTTCCTACCGCTGCAGGAAGTTCCAACGGATGGATAACGATGATAAAACTGATCAAAGTATAATCTCAGACCTTGAGTCTACAGATGATGATATTTTAGATCAATGGTTCTCAACTGAGGCAATCTTGCCCCTCAGGACTCACCTGGAAATGTCTGGAGACATTACTGGTTGCCACGACTAGAAAGTGCTATTGGCAATCAGCAGGTAAAGGGTAGAGATGCTGCGGAACAACCTGCAATGCCCAGGCCAGACCGCAAAAGACTTTTTTCCCAAAATGTCAATAGTGGCAAGGTTGAGAAGCCTCACATTAGATGAATTTAAGAATCAGTAAATCAACAGTATACTTCCAAGGAGAAAGGAAATATGGTATTTTCATCTAGTCACTCATTACACAATCACTTCATTAACCAATATTCTGTGACAAGAACCTGAACAAACTTGTTTTGCTAATATAATGTTGATGCTGGGGTTCTTGTTCACAGAGCGGAAGAATGAACTTTGCAGTCAAGGCAGGAGAGTAAGGACAGAGGCTTTTATTTAGAGAGAAAGCAAGAGGCTAGGGAGGTACACCTGCTAAGTGGTCTCAAATAGTTTTGAAGAAACACTAAGTTTCTTATTAGTCTTCCTGGTTACTTACAAGATTTTTACTGCTCTGATTTCCTGCCAGGATAGCAGTTTCTTGGTCTGGGAGCATATCACTCAAGACTGCCTCCCAAGATGGGCTGAGTTATTGTATGTTTGTTAAGAAATTTTTTTAACTAATTGGGTTTTAAGATGGAATCCTTCCTGTTTTTACTATGTTGTTTTGGGCTTGCTTGCTAAGTTGCCTAAGTTGCAACAAATCATTTGTTTAGGGCTGGAGGAAGAAAAGCAGCATATGGGTAAAGTTAGAAAAATAAGCTGGGCCCCCCTCAGTAGGCCTAAGCAAATCTCACAATGGATTATCTTGTTTTGTTTTTTTCCAGAGGCCCTCACTCTACTCTGTCTAGGACCATAGTCTCTGTCTCAATGTGACAGGGTTCTTTACTCTTTTATGATGTCTGTGTAAAAAATTCACTTGATACAATAATAAATAGACAAATGTTCATGGTAGATGTGTATATAAAGGTGCTGAAAAAATTGCCTTATTGTTCTAATTGGTGTTTATAAATCTAAAAATGATTTATAATTATGAAGCAAAGAATATGGCCGCCATCTCTTTATCAATATGTACTATCAATGTTTTCAACAGTATTGTGTTTTGATGATTCTACAGCACAAAAAAATCAGAATGCTAAGGCAGAATCTATTAAAGATGCATTTGAGATCAAAAATCACTAGCGCATTTTGACAGTGGGAATGCAACAACCAGAAGTAATGATAGAACCCTTGAAAATTATTTGAAATATGGAATCAGTATTTACAAATCAGAAGATGAGTACAGAGACATAGCCATGCTGTAGACCAGTGCTACCCAATATGACAGCCATTACCTAAATGTGCCTATTTGAATTAATAAAAAGTAAAATTTTAGTTCCTATCTTGCACTAGGCATATTTCAAGTACTCAACAGCCTCACGTGGCTACTGGCTACCATAAGGGTAGATATAGAACCTTTCCATCAATGCAGAAAGTACTATCAGCACTACTCTAGAAGAAATTTATTTAACTCTACAAATATTTATTGACCGCTTACTAATACAAGGTTACCTTGACTTATGTGCTTTGATGCAACGTTATATTTAATAGATAAAAGTACAAAATAACAGCTAGCCCAGAGCACTGAACTATGGGCCAGGCACTATTCTAAACATCTTTGTAATATAAATGAAATCATTTAATCTTCATATTAACTCCCTGAGGTAGATATTTTCTTACTTTAGAGATGAAGAAACAGACACGTAGAAGTTTAGTGACTTGCCAAACATCACACACCTAATCAAGGACAGAGTCAAGGAGAATTCACACAGTCTGGCTCCAGAGCCTCTGTGGTATATTGGTTTTCAATTCCTAAATTTCAGTAATTCTCCTGTGTGCTTACTGAAGGGTCCCCACCAGTAAGATGGCAAACTTCCGGCTTCTTTTCGGGGTCCTCGGTTCCCGCCGGCGCCACCTGAAGCCCAATCACCTCTCGCCCCCCTCCCAATCCCAGCACCTAGCCAACAGCCACCAGCCCCGTAGAAGTAACACCACAATCACCCTATGCCCCTTCCTATATAACCCAGCACCTCTCCCTAATAAAGCGGAACTCTCCGGTGAATTGCTGTTGTGTGTCGCTCCTTTCCTTTCATTGGTGCCGAAACCCGGGAGACGGGACACCCCAACTGGGCGCCGTCTTCCCCCAACACCAGCAGCAGCTTGCCCTCGTCCTCTTTTTCCGGCGCTGGCTCATCACACTCACCACTCCTCTCTGACCTTTAGGTAAGTTTCCCCCCCCACCCCGGGGTGGGCCACTCTTCCCCGAGCTATCGCAGTGCCATTGACCGTGATCGTCCGGCAAGGCCCTGATGCTCGGGGACGAGGAGGGAACACTCCCCGCCTCAGGCCTTCATGGCTGCGGCGGACCCTCAGGCCCCTCCTCCAAAGCCACTCTTCCCTGAGCTATCGCAGTGCCATTGACCGTGATTGTCCAGCAAGGCCCTGACGCTCGGGGATGAGGAGGGAACGCTCCCCACCTCAGGCCTTCACGGCTGCGGTGGACCCTCAGGCCCCTCCCCCGACAGCCATAAACCCCCACCTCAGGCCTTCACAGCTGCAGCAGACTCTCAGCACCCCCCCCTCAACAGCCATAAACAAGGTGACTCCTTTGCGGATGAGAACGCTCCCTTTCCCGCCCCCTCCTCCTTCTGTTCCGTCCGCCGAAACCTGTTCGGTCTGCCGAAAACGCCTAGCACTAGGTACCTCGTGACTCCGGCACTCTGCCTTCTTAGGGAAGTCTGGTTGACGACCCACACTTCCTAAGAAATTCCGACTCGTATACAAGTTTCCGCAGACCACCAAGGATCATCGGGGACGCCCTTTGTCTCCTTGTGGTCTGCCTCCAGTCCGAGGATCTCCGTTCGTCTTCCCCTGTTTGTCTCCTCTGTCCTTTAGCCATGGGAGCCTCCTCATCCCTCCCTGAAAGTTCACCTCTTGAATGCCTGCTTAAGCATCTGGCTACCCTCTCCCTGACGCCTGATATAAAACCAAAACTTCTCCGTAAATATTGCTCCCAAGATTGGCCGACATACCCCCTAGACAATAACAACCAATGGCCCGCAGGGGGAACTACTGATCCTAACATCACTCGCAATCTCTTTAACTACTGCCAGCGCCTGAAAAAATGGAAGGAGATTCCCTATATCGAAGCTTTTCGCCTCCTAGCTCAAAATCCCAGCCTCTGCACCACCTGCTCCCTGCCCCAAGTTCTCCTAGCCTGCAAGCCGTCTCCCTCCCCTCCACACACTCCCAGTCCCTCTTCAATTACCTTTGACCCGGCTGACGAGCCTCCGCCATACAGACTTCCCCCTTTGGCCCCTCCCCCTCCTACAACCCCTCCACCCTCTGCCGCCGCTGCCGCCTCTTTACCCATGGCAGAAGCCTCCCGTCCTCTCCCTTCCCCTTCTTCTCCTACAACAGCCCCTCCCCCTTCCTCTACCGCCGCCACCGCTGCCGCTTTCCCCTCGGCAGAAGCTTCCCATCCTGTCCTTTCCCCTTCTCCTCCTACAACAGCCCCTCCCCCTTCCTCTACTGCCGCCACCGCTGCCTCCCACCCCCAGAAGCTTCCCATCCTCTCCCTTCCCCTTCTTCTCCTACAACAGCCCCTCCCCCTTCCTCTACCGCCGCCACCTACCGCCGCCACCGCTGCCTCTTCCCCCCCCCCACAGAAGCTTCCCATCCTCTCCCTTCCCCTTCTTCTCCTACAACAGACCCTCCCCCTTCCTCTACAGCCGCAGCCGCCTCCACCCCCGCAGAAGCCTCCCATCCTCTCCCTTCCCCCTCCTCCACCATCTCCTCCTGCCCCTCACCACCTCCTCCTCCTTCCCCCTCACCTTCCCCCCTCCCGCAAATCGAGCCTGAGCCTTTCAGCCCCCCTCTAACTAAGTTCCAAGAGCCTCGTCCGTCTTTGCCCCCTCAGATTCGGTCCCGAGGGCCTCCCAAAATTATCGTGGCTTTGCCCCCATCACCTGTTTCCCCCGCACAGACTGAGCCAGAACCCTTCAGTCCCCCTCAGACTCGGTCCCGAGGGCCTCCCAAAATCATCGCCCACTCCAGGAAGTAGCAGGATCCGAAGGCATCATGCGCGTTCACGTCCCTTTCTCCTTAGGAGATTTAGCCCAACTAGAGAAACGCCTAGGTTCCTTTTCCACTGATCCCACGACCTACATCAGGGAGTTTCAATGGACCCTCCAGTCTTACAGCCTCACGCATCATGACATTTTCATGCTCCTGGCCAATACTCTCCTCCCTGAAGAGCGTAGACGAGCTTGGGACTTCGCCCAAACGCATGCTACCGAAACCCACAGGACTGACCCCACCTGTCCCCCTGGTCCCACTGCTGTCCCCGAATAAGACCCACACTGGGATTATAACACCGCCGTGGGTCTCCACTCTCGAGATATTTTTGCCTCCTGCTTAATAGCAGGTCTAAAACAGGCAGCTCGTAAAGTAGTCAATTTTCAAAAGCTCCAAGACATAATTCAAAAGAGAGACGAAACCCCCTCCGAGTTCTTAGATAGACTCACTCAAGTCCTATTACAGTATACCAGCCTGGACCCAGAAACACCTGAAGGAAGACAGGTCCTTATGACATACTTCCTAGCTCAAAGCTACCCCGACATTAAAGCTAAACTCAAAAAGTTAGAACAGGGCCCCGCTACCCCACAGACTGAGATGCTAACAGTTGTCTTTAAAGTCTTCCATAACCGGGAGGAGGAGAAAGAACGCCGTAAACAAAAAGCTGATCAGGACAATTTCCAGATGTTGGCCCAGCTGATAAAACCACAACCTGGGCACCCCTCTACAGACAAGCCCCCCCAGGAGCTTGTTTCAAGTGCGGAAAAGAGGGACATTGGTCAAGGGCGTGCCCCTCCCCCAGATCTCCTACCACCCCATGCCCCAGATGCCACAAAAAGGGCCACTGGGGGTCTGATTGCCCAACCACCCGAAGGGGAGGCTGGACGAACAACCCCCATCCTAAGCCCACCGTAGTGGGGCTGGCAGAAGAAGATTGATGGGGCCCGGGGGCTTCTCGCCCGACCATTTCCATCACCAAACAGGAGCCCAGGGTTACTTTAACAGTAGACGGTCGCCCCATCTCCTTCCTCCTAGATACAGGAGCCACCTTCTCAGTCTTGCGAGAATACCGGGGCCCTATCACGCCAGCCATTACTCCTATAGTTGGGGTAGGAGGTAAACAGATTTTCCCATTAAACCCCCCCCCTTTTATGCACAATCCTAGGCAGTCCCATACCTTTCTCCCACTCCTTCCTAGTTATGCCCCAGTGTCCCATCCCTTTACTAGGACGGGACATCCTTTCCCTCCTCCACGTTTCCATAACTATATCCAATCCCACAGCCCCCAGTACTCCCTTTCTGATGGCCCTCATAGCCGACAACCCCCCTCTACCCAATGAAAGCTCCGGTTCTGCCCTTACACACCCTGTAAATCCCAAAGTTTGGGACATTACAAGCCCCTCCATGGCCCTATGTCCCCCTGCCTCTATCAAATTACATGACCCCTCTCAGTATATCTGTCAGGCCCAATACCCCCTAACCACTTCAGCCCTCATAGGCCTCCAACCCATCATTCAAGATCTCTTAAACAAAAATTACCTCAGACCCACTCACTCCCCATTTAATACGCCCATATTAGCTGTTAAAAAAACCAACAGATCTTTCCGCCCTGTCCAAGACCTTCGCCTCATCAACACAGCCGTTGTCCCCATCCATTCCTTAGTTCCAAATCCATACAGCCTTTTATCGCAGATCCCTGCCTCGGCTTCCCACTTCTCAGTCCTAGATCTCAAGGACCCATTTTTCTATCCCTCTAGACCCCTGCTCCCAAGATTTTTTCATCTTTACCTGGACGGACCCATACACAAGACATTCTGAACAACTCACTTGGACAGTTTTGCCACAAAGCTTCCGAGATAGTCCCCATATTTTTAGACAGGTCCTAGCTCAGGACCTCAAACAGTTTCATCATGATCACTCCAAGTCCACCTTATTATAATACATGGACAATCTTCTACTCTGCAGTCTCTCGTGGGAACAGTCTCAACTTGACACTGCCTCCCTACTTAACCTTCTAGCTTCCAGAAGTTACCGAGTATCCCCTGTCAAAGCTCAAATCTCTTCCCCTCCTGTCACTTACCTCAGATTCCTTCTATCTCAACAAAGAAAGTCCATTACCTTAGACAGAAAATAGCTCCTCTCTGACCTGCCCATTCCCAAAACCAAGACAGAAATCCTTTCCTTTCTAGGCCTGGCTAGATATTTTAGAGCATGGATCCCTAACTTATCCCTGCACCCTGTTGGCAAGACCCCTATACGACCTCAGCAAGAGCCCCCCTAAAAAACCATTATCCTCCTCACCCCGACACTCCTTCATTAAGCTCTGTCAAGCCCTTGTGGAAGCCCCAGCTCTCCATCTTCCTGATTTGTCGAAGCCCTTCTCATTATACATTCATGAGAGGTCCAGTCAAGCTCTAGGAGTCCTAGGCCAATATTATGGCCCATCCTTTGCTCCAGTAGGCTTATCTCTCCAAGCAATTAGACCTCACAGTTCGGGAATGGGCCCCCTGCCTACGGGCATTAGCCGCTGGACAGCTCTTGCAGAAAGAAGCTCATAAACTAACATTCGGAGCGCCCCTTACCATTCTGTCCCCACATCACCTAAAAGATCTCTTAACCTACAAAAGTTTACAGACTCTCCCTCCCTCCAGACTCCTGACCTTACTGTCCTCTTTCCTCCAAAATCCAAACATTTCTTTCCTCCCCTGCCAGCCCCTGAATCCGGCCACTCTTCTTCCTCTGCCCTACTCTCCTCATACTCCCTCGCATGATTGCCTGGAAGCCCTTCACAACTTCCTTCCATGCCACTCCACGATCTCCGAAGGAGCCCTCTCACACTCCGACCTCATCTGGTTTACTGATGGGTCCTCATTTAAACATGAGGGCATCCACTAGTCAGGATATGCAGTAGTCTCCCTCGAAGATGTCATTGAAGCACGAGCCCTACCCCCTGGTACAACCAATCAGCAGGCTGAACTCATTGCAGCCACCAGAGCTTGCACTCTGGCCTGGGACACGTCTCTCACATTGTACACTGACTCCAAGTACGTATTCCACATTCTCTTGTCCCACGCGGCAGTATGGAAAGAACGAGGCCTCCTCACCACAAAAGGGAATTCCATAACTAATTCAGCCTTAATTACTAAACTTCTAGAGGCTTCACAACTCCCACACCGACTAGGCATAGTCCACGGCAAATCACATCAAAAAGATGACTCCCCCATTGCAAGAGGTAACAACAAGGCTGACAGAGTAGCCCGGTCAGTTGCCCTATCAGAAAACACACCAGACAACAATCCGTCTGCCCTTGCGGTTTTAGCCTTATCACAAGACACCCTCTGCTTTCAGGACAAAGAGTCTCTCTTCCGCCTCTTACATGACCTGTTCCATCCCAGCCCCCAATCCTTGATCCATTTTTTACCATCTTTTTTTCCTCTCTCTCCTGAAGACAAAACCCTACTTAACCAAATCACCTGCAAGTGCACCATCTGCCAATGCACTAACCCTAATACCCCCCTCAAAGCCCGACCCTTCCCGGCTCATCAAGCAAGGGGTAATGTCCCCGCTGCAGATTGGCAAATAGACTTCACTAACATGCCCCCTGTACGACGTACCAGATACCTACTCGTGCTAGTAGATACATTTTCAGGATGGGTTGAAGCTTTCCCCACCACTAACAAACGAGCATCCGTAGTTGCCTCTATCCTCCTCACCCAGATCTTTCCTAGGTTCGGGATGCCCACTTCCCTCCAATCAGATAACGGCCCTGAGTTCACTGCCCAAATTATCCAGAACCTCTCCAAGTCGCTCTCGCTCCCCTGGCATTTACATTGTCCTTATCGACCACAAGCTTCAGGAAAAGTAGAAAGAGCCAATAGGACTCTAAAAGACATCCTGACCAAACTATCTCTAGAACTACACCTTGACTGGGTTCACTTACTTCCCTTAGCTCTACTCTGCATTCGAGCCCTCCCAAAGAAACCTTCCTTCTTGTCGCCCTTTGAGATCATGTACGGGCGCCCGATTCTACCCCCCGGGCTCCCTTCCCACAAAGGACCAATTCCTCCCAATATAGCCCTTCCACTACTCTCTCTCCTCCGCACTGAATTGTGGAAATATCAGGATTGGCTCCTTCCTGATCCATCTGCCTCCCAAAATCCTCCTGTCTTACAGCCCGGCCAACTAGTGTTTTATAAGCCACCAGAGGATCAGCCCTCTCTCACCCTGAAATGGGAAGGTCCACACCCAGTTATTCTCTGCACCCCCTCGGCTGCCAAGTTCTCACTGCCTGATAACTCTGTCACCCCTTGGATTCATATCTCCAGGTTGAAACCAAATACCCAAGACCCACCTTCTCTGGACACCCAAGACCCATCAGTCACAATCCAGAGTCCTTCGGATACAGCCCAAGACACTGTCTACTCTACCACGCCTCATCCCTCTGATCCCTTGAAGCTCCGCATCTCCCGTGCACCCCCTTTGCCATCCATATCTGAATCATGACTTTTTCCTCCTTTACTGCTCTCTCGCTTTTTTCCCTCATTCCTATTGTCTTCCGTGCCGCCCGCCCCTCCTTTGTATGGCGATTCAAAGTCAAGCAGACTTACACACAGCATCAAACAAAAGTTACTGCCCTCATTGCCACATCAGACTGCCCTCTGAAAGGCTGCTCTGAGCCTTTGTACCTCCACTTTCCTCCCTCCACCGAAGTATTCATTTACAGCTACCTTTATTCTCCCTACCTCTGCTTCCTCTATGACCAAAGACAAGCCTATTGCAGGCGATGGCAAGACACCTATGGGGGATGCCCCTACTGGTCTTGCACCATTCACTACATGGGTGACTTCCAGTACCCACAGTATTACTCCTCCAACCGTTTCATGAAATATCCCAACGGCTCATTCTCCTTATCAATCCCAGATCCCTGGGACTCTCGATGGGCTGCTGGAGTAACAGCCTCAGTTTACTACAAGGGGTCCTCGACCCCCCATGGTACCCTTCATATCTCTCGAGAGTATGTTCCCTCTCGCTCCCAGATCTCTCAAGTTGCATCAGATATCAGACATTCCGAGAAAGTCATTATCCAAACTCTTGACGGCGCCTCTTCATCTTCTTATTCCTCCTACTCTTGGTTACAGCTCATTCGAGACACCACCATCTTTCTCAACCACACCCTCAACACCGCCAATTGTTTCTTGTGTGCATCACTACAGCGCCCACTGCTGGCCGCCGTGCCCCTTAATATTTCCAACTACTCCTTCCATGCAGAAGGACAACCCCTCCGTCCCCTGGCAGACATACCCCTATGGGAACCAGAATACCCAGATAATCTCACCATCCACCACTGTGTAGGCCCAACTCCACCCCCCTCTAGTGCACTTCACTGCCTCTCTATCTACACCCCTACCTCCGGCTCTAAGACTTTTACACAACCGGGACACTTCTTTTGGTGTAATGGCAGCCTTTTCAACTCACTACCTCTCAACTCCGATACACCCTGCATTCTCGTCACCCTAATCCCACAGCTTACACTTTACAGCATGGCAGAATTCCTTGAGCTCCAACCTCCCTTGCCCTCGCGCACAAAAAGGGCTGCTTTCCTTCCCATCATGGTCGGTATCTCTTTAATCACCTCAGCCATTGGGGTGGGGTTTTTGGGAGGAGCCTTGGGTCACTCTCTATGGGCAGTTAGAGATCTCAACGCCAAACTTGAGGGAGCCCTGACATCCACTGCCGATTCCCTAGCCTCTCTCCAAAGACAGGTCATTTCGCTAGCTAAAGTCACCCTTCAAAACCGGCGGGCCCTAGATCTGCTTACAGCCGAGAAGGGCGGCACCTGCGTCTTCCTCCAGGAAGAGTGCTGCTATTATATCAAGGAATCCGGCATTGTAGAAACTGACATCACCAAACTCACTGACCTTGCCTCCAGCCTCCACTCTGCTTCCAATTCCAACCCATTCTCTTCAATACTAACAAACCCCCTCCTCACCTGGCTCTGGCCCATGGCAGGCCCCATAATAGTCATTCTTCTCGTCTGTCTCTTCTTACCCTGTATAATAAAGTTCATCAAATCCCAAGTCGGAAAAATCTCTAATCAAGCTTTCAACCAGCTTTTACTCAGGAACTACCAGCTTCTGGCCACAGAAGACCCCTCACCCTCACGTGACCTCCTCACCACATGCTGAGATGGACCCCTCTCTCTGCTGGAAACTGTTCCTGGAAACAATGGCCGCAGACGCCTGGCTCCTGACACCCATATCCTCTTGGCACCATTGGAATCAACAGGTCCTCAACCTATGGTTACAGGGAACCTTCATTGATTTCCAACCTGAAGGAAGTCCACATCTACTCATCCTTACTGTGGGGAGTCCTATCAACCCTTTCCTCCCAATCCTCAAACCCTCACTCCCTTCTCCGCCCCTGTTCAGCAAGAAGCAGTCAGAGAGAAAGCAACGTCCACAAACCCATAGAGGAGAAAGGGGGGAATGAAGGGTCCCCACCAGTAAGATGGCAAACTTCCGGCTTCTTTTCGGGGTCCTCGGTTCCCGCCGGCGCCACCTGAAGCCCAATCACCTCTCGCCCCCCTCTCAATCCCAGCACCTAGCCAACAGCCACCAGCCCCGTAGAAGTAACACCACAATCACCCTATGCCCCATCCTATATAACCCAGCACCTTTCCCTAATAAAGCGGAACTCTCCGGTGAATTGCTGTTGTGTGTCTTTCCTTTCACTTACTACTATAGTAACAGGGTGATTTTTCTACTATCTCATCTGATTAAATATACTACTGGTGTTTTCTAATTACTTCTCTGATCACTGCCACAAAATAAAGATGGATCAGCTTTCTAAAATTATTAATCTGATTCAAAGATTAGGGGAAAATAATTTTATATTAGAACACAGATATTGTGAATCAGAATGAAATTTCTTTTAATCTCTTAAAATAAAAGTTGAGAGATTTTGAGCTTCTACAAGATGTTTTGGGGTACTCCTCAGCTTTACCCAAATATGAATTTACACTCCTTTACTATGACAATCACTTTGACATTAAATGTTTAATAATATTAATTGTAAATCCGGGGAGAGGAAATCCCAGGGCAAAATATCTCTAAAACCGAAATCAGACAAAGGGAGAAATAAAGTTTAAAACCCATTTATTGCTTACAAATTGCAGTCCAGCGCGAGTCTCCTCTGCTCAGGAAGCAAGCAAGCCAGCAAGCAGCCAGCAAGCCCCCTCCCCTTAACCTCTCAGGTTCAGACACGCCCTGGGTTGCCCAGGTAATAACCATTGACATGGAGATGAGCTTCTCTCCACCCGTGAGGATATGCAAATGAACCAAAGCCAGGCGAGATATTCCGGAAATTTTACAATTTTACCCACATTAACACATCCTCTCCTGCCCCAGTTTTGTTCAGAATCTCATCGTCTCTTTTTCGAACTTCAACAGCTTCCTAACTGGTCTTCCTACCTCACATCTTGCTTCTCTTGGTTCCCACTGCTGCCGGTGACATATCAAACCCACAGACGTGACAAGTCAAACTACTGGGTGAATTCAAGGCGATTTATTAGGGCAAATAAGGCCTTAGATAAGCCAGCCTCCGTGTATTTTCCTAGGCTCATCTGACACTATTCCCTCCTTACTTCATTCATTTTTTTTCATTCAACAAACATTACTCTGAGCAACTACTATATGCAAACAAGGTCCCTAAACTAATACATTTTAGAGTCTAGCACGGGAGACCAACATTCACTACCTAATAACACAAATAAATGTAAAAATCCAAATATGGCAGGTGTCAAGAAAGAATTACGTAGTTACCTAGGTAGAGGACAGGTGAATTTCACCTTTCAGGGAAGCTAAGAGAGGCTGTCCTGAGAAAGTGACTATGAAGAGACCTAAAGGATTAGGTGAAAGTGAAGAACATTCTAGGCAGAGGGACTAGGATACAAAATGTCCTGTGGTGCTATGGAGGCTAGCAGAGAGGGGGGCTGAAAGAGAGCTGGTGGGGCTGATGCAAAGAAAGCAACGAGAGAAGGGTTCGAAGAAGCTGGAAAGACAGAAACTCACCCAAAGCCTCACAAAGAGCGAGGGTCATAAAACCTGAATTCAAACCTGGGTAATCGGTCTAAACTCGCCACTACACTACCTGCCTTCCCTTAAAGCCGTTTGTTCTTATATTTCAGTCCATGAATTACTATCAAACGTTACGTGCAGGCAATGTGCTAGACGCTTCGGATACACCAGTCAGTCGCGAGCAGCAAAAACAAACAGAATCCCTGTCCTCATGGAGCTTTCAGTCCAGCAGGAGGCAATCATGTAACCAAATAGACAGCATAAAGCTGTACATGTAATAAATGTTACTAAAGCAAATGGTGTTATGAAGAGAGAATTTAATCTAGTTCAGAGTGGTCAGGCTCGTTTTGCCAAAGTAAACAACTACACCAAGATCTGAAGAATTAAATGTAAACTAGGCAAAAGAGGAAAAAGGGCGTTTCAAGCCAAAAGAATACACACACAGACACGTTAGGTTCTGGAAGGAGCGAGCAGATCACAGGTGATGCACTGAAGCCCAGGACGCTGGAGCCCAAGGCTGGCTTCATTAACATGTGACCTGTGTGACAACACAGGGCCCATCTCTCAGAAGGGTCCCATGCTTAATACGATACTCTGCTGTTGTCATCCTGAAATTCCTAAAGATTTCATCCTTGAACTTGTTTTTGGACAATGGAGCATGTCTGGGAGTAATGAAGACAGGCAGGGGGCCAGACACACATACACATCCCTTGAGGCAATCTGGGGTGCCAGAGGTCCCCAAGCTGGCTGTGGTGGTAGCTGGGCCCAAACTGACAACAGTGCCAGAACCTACCCGCTCAGCCAGCCTGCCCGCTCATCCCCAGAGCTGGTCCCGGAAACGCCTGCACGAACAGCAGCTCTCCAGCCCGCACTGCAACAGGAACCCAAGCAGCAAACTGCATCAGTAAAATTACAAAACAAAAATGTCCATATGGACACTGCAATACACATTTCAGGGCATTATTAGAATTCCTTAAAACTTTTAAAAACTCTAGTCTTCAAAACTGCTACAATAAAGTAAATTATCTATAGGCCTAGTAGAAATTAAATTTAAGGATCATCATATGTGATTGAAAATGCTATTTTAATAAAAAATTCTGTATGAGCCATTTATTAATGAGGAAGACTAACTTTACTCTTTTTATATTTGAATATACAGTGGCAGGATGCATAAACAGGCATTTTTAATTACATACAAATCATTAAACCACTTGTGGTTTCTAGTACAATATCTGTAAGTAACAAGAATTGTCAGAGGAAACATTACAATATTGTATAAATTTACACATGAAAATAAATTTGGACTTATATAAAACTGAATTATGTGAAGAGTTAAATCTTTTTTTTTTTCTTGAGAGGGCATCTCTCATATTTATTAATAAATGGTTGTTAACAACAATAAAATTCTGTATAGGGGACTCAATGCACAATCATTAATCAACCCCAAGCCTAATTCTCAACAGTCTCCAATCTTCTGAAGCATAACAAACAAGTTCTTACATGGTGAACAAGTTCTTACATAGTGAATAAGTTCTTACATGGTGAACAGTACAAGGGCAGTCATCACAGAAACTTTCAGTTTTGATCACGCATTATGAACTATAAACAATCAGGTCAAATATGAATATTCGTTTGATTTTTATACTTGATTTATATGTGAATCCCACATTTCTCCCTTATTATTATTATTATTTTTTTTAAATAAAATGCTGAAGTGGTAGGTAGATGCAAGATAAAGGTAGAAAACATAGTTCAGTGCTGTAAGAGGGCAAATGTAGATGATCAGGTGTGTGCCTATGGACTAAGTATTAATCCAAGCTAGACAAGGGCAACAAAACTTCCACGGATGCAGAAGATTTCTCTCAAAACAGGGGGGGGTGAGGTTCTGAGCCTCACCTCTGTTGATCCCCAATTTCTCACCTGATGGCCCCCCTGCGACTGTGCCTGTCTTAGGTTGTTCCTCCCTTGAGGAATCTTACCCGTGCCTGGCTAAGCAGTCATCTTGTGAAGAGTTAAATCTTTTCCAAAAAAAATGTTCACATGAAAATAAATTTGGACTTACATAAAACTGAATTATGTGAGGAGTTAAATCTTTTCCAAAAAAAGGTTCAACAAGAATCACCCACTCTAAATGTACTAAAATTTATATTTGTAAATAATTAATCAAAAATTTATCCCAAGGTTGTCACAGTCTATAAAACATAAAAGCTCTAGTTAGTACTAGTTGTATCAGGATAAAGACCCTACTCAAACCAAAAATTATCAAAAATTATCTGCAATCTTGCATTTGTCAAGAGCAACTGACATCACTTTCAATCACACTGAGAATGAACTTAAGTAAAAATTCTGACACCTAATAAATTTGTAGAAAAGCAAGCCAAAAATATATTATGACCAAAGTATCACATGTGTATTATTTATTGTATTAAATAAAAGTATGACACCAAAATATTGTTCTTCAGCTTATGTTTGCAGAAAACACTATTACTCCTATGTTTTATAGATAAGAAAATATTTTTAAAGGAAAAAACTTTATACTTTAGGACCTCTATTGGCACTTCTTTCCCAATTTTTTAACAAGGGGTCCCACATTTTCATTTTACATGGGGCCTTGAAAATTATGTATCCAGCGTTGACTGGAAAACAAAAACTGTAGATGGGAACAGTATCACGGCTGGAATATAAACCAGGGGCTAAGAATTATGCTGTACTTTCTGACAACCCTACTAAAAAAGTCATTAAAAGTAAGGGAATGGAGTGAGACATAGCCTAGTAAACCAGAACCTTCATAGTAAACACAGAGTAAAAGTATAGTAAAAGGCATTTTTACTAATCATCCTAAAATTGATTATGTACCTTCTTAACTTTGAAAGCCCCTACTCTAGAATATTCTGTTGTCAGTGTTATAGTGGGCCTAATTTTTCCCACATTTGCAAGTGAATAGAGCTTGGCCTGAGAGTAAATCCACACCTCTTCTCAAGAATAAAGTTTGTTTTCTAATAACTTGTTCTCAAGACTTTTTCTCCTTTTATTTGTTAGCAAGTTACTTAACTAGCAATGATTAAAGAAATCTGCAGAAATGGGATGATTTGATTTATAAGTGCAAAAACCACAAATATAGTCTTTACTCAGTATGAGCCATGATATATTTTTTAATTTTCTGACATAAAAATTATAAAACATTCAAGAAAGTAGTTATGGATTTTAAAAGCACATGCAACATTCAAATTTATCAAAACGACGTTTCACATTGTATTCAAACTACATTACAACAGAAATTCAGGACTCAGCACTTCCAATCCCACTCCTATATAGCCATTCCTAAAAGTTTAATATCTATCTTTCAATTGCTTTTATGCATCTACAAATAAAGTTTTTTATTTAAAAACAAAAATAGGATCATATATTGTTCTGCACATTTTTCTCACTTAGTTTGAACATCTTTCAACATCCATTCAGATCTGTCTTAAAAAAAAATACTACCATATATTAGATACACATTTCTTGAAAGTTCCATAAAATGCTGTTATATAGAATACCACAGTTAATTTAACCAATTTTTTCCAACTAGACATTCACATTGTTTCAGTACTTTACTGCAGAAAGGTATATTTGCTACAGTAAACATTTTTTTGTGTATGTGCAAGTATTCCCAGAGGTTGAATAAATGACTAGAAGTAAAAGAGGTGGGGTCAGAAGATATGCAGATTTTGTAACATGCTACTAAACTGTCTACCAAAAACGTGTAGCTTTTTATACTGCCACTAGCACCATCTGTTTTCCCATACCTTTACAATATGAGATGCCATTTTAATCACAGTTCAGGTTTTGGACTATTCTGTCCCACCTACCTATTCTTTTCCCATGCCGGTGCTGTACATCAATGCCCCAAACCCCGCATTCTTCTTTTTAAATGTTCTTTGCTATCCTCATACAATTATTCTTCCAGATATATTATAATTATTAGTCAAGTTTTTCTTCTACTTCAAAGAAGGGCGAGGAGGAAGAAGGAACTTTGATCAACATTATATTCAATTTATAGATTAACGAAGGAGGACCTGCCACATTCACCAGATGAATTCTTTGGATTGAGGAACCCCACCTTAATTAATTAAGATTAATTCACATCTTCTTTTATATTCTTCAAATAAACTATCATTTTCTTCACTAAAATGCTGCATTCTTCTTACTAGTGTCCTATAATTTATTCCTAGTTATTATTCGTAATGAAACAAGACCTTTTTTCCACTTTCAAGCTTATCATTGTTGGTAGGAAGGAAATCTTACAATTGGTTTGTGTTCTATCTGGTCACCTTACCAAACAACTATTGTTTCTAATAGTTTTTTAGTTAATATCCTTGAATTTTCTCTTCCTGAATCTCACCTGCAAATAATCTTTTTTTACTTTTCTTTCCAGTATTTGCACTTATTCCTTTTTCTTATCAGCTAAGCCCTGCAGAAGGTGTTGAATAATAGTTATATTGGGACTCCCTATTTTACTGTTAAGGATATCACCATTTACTAGTGGTTTCAAAGGACTATTTTGTATCATTTTTATCAATTCCTCATTTACTGAATTTTTAATCGTTAAGATGCTTTTGAATTTTATCAACTGCCTTTTAGGTCTCTGTGGACAATTTCAGAGGTCTTTCCACATTTTTTCTCTGGATCACTGGATATAATACAATTAGTTGAGTTTGAAAAAGTCCAACTGCAAAATACAAGCTTAATTGAACTGTATGTTTTGGGTTTTTTTGGTATCATTAATGTACAATTACATGAGAACATTATGGTTACTAGACTCCCCCTATTATCAAGTTGCCACCACATGCCCCATTACAGTCACTGTCCATCAGTGTCGTAAGATGCTAGAGAGTCACTACTTGTCATCTGTGTGCTATACTGCCCTCCCCATGCCCCCCAACTACATTATGTGTGCTAATCGTAATGCCCCTTTTTCCCCCTTATCCCTCCCTTCCCACCCATCCTCCCCAGCCCCTTTCCCTTTGGTAACTATTAGTCCATTCTTGGGTTCTGTGAGTCTGCTGCTGTTTTTAATTGAACTATATTTTAAACAAAAATTTCCTGCTAGTTTTTAAGTAAAAGAATTCTGTTAGTGCCAGTTTTCTACTATCTACAGGAAAGCCTAAAAGACAAGGCTGAAATAAATAAAAATGCTTATTCCTATCTTTCCAATAGGAAAAGTATATGTTATAATCAAATATCTCAACTTTATGACATGTACATTGATTATAAAATAATAAAAGAATTGAACCTTACATTGGAAGGACTCAGGAAATATCTACTAAATAAATGCTCAAATATTTCCCAAACACACTGTAACTGGTTCCCTCAAGCCTTCATACAGATATATCCCTTTACCTGGGATTCTCCTTATTCAACTGGAAAGCTTCAATTTGTCCTTCATGAGTCAGCGTAAGGATCACATGTTTCCAGAAGCCCTTTGTAGGTCCCCACCTCAGTCTGAGATAGATGTCCCTCCTCTACTCTCACCGAGCACGAGTACAGACTTCTATTGTAGCATTACCTAACAACTGTTAATAGTTTTGCCTTTCTGTGCCGTTCTTGAAAACAAGGTCTTTCTCCTGTCTCCTCAGCATACATAGTATCACGCCCACATATACATACTGAAGAAATGCTCTAGAAGGAATGAATGACCAGAGACTGAATTCCAGATCCAGCTACATGACCAGGCAAATCACTTATCATCTCTCATTCTCAGATGCTGTCATTTATAAAGTTTAATGAAATCTCTTCTCCTATTTACATCACAGGACTGATGTGAGAATCAAATTAATGGTAATAATTTTTGTATAGCATAGCACTACAATTTTGCAGATGCTTTCAAAATAGTAACCAAACTCCACTACCACGAATAAAAACCACGAAACCAGTCAGGGTTCCCTTTCATTCAAGTTGCATATAGGTTTATTAAAATCCATTCTAGTTTTAAAACTGCCTTCCCCATGCCTCCCCCTACATTATGTGTGCTAATCATAATGCCCCTTTTCCCCCCTTATCCCTCCCTTCCCACTCATCCTTCAAATCCATGGAATTACTTTTCTATAAAGCATCAGCTGACTTACATGCTCTGCCCCCCCTTACATCGTCACTGCGCACACTCACTCAGGACCACCAACAACAGCCCAAGGGAACCGGGAGAGGAAAGCCAAGGAAATGCAAGACAATAAGCAAAGCACTATGTGTACTTACGGTTCCAACAAATGTATTATTAATTCTAACAGAATACTAACCTTTTCCATTATGACATCTCTAAAATCAAAACACATCCTACATTTTATATCTACTCACACAGAAAAAAAAGAAAATGGTAACAAACTTTAAAATTCATCCACAATGAGGCGAATAAAGAAAAGTGCACGAGGATATGGAGCATACGATCTCATTTATGTAAAAAATACATTTTAAAAAACGACGTATTTTGCAATAGTGATGCCCGAGAAACAGTTACCTCTGAAGAGGGAATGGGAGTTTAGGGAACTTTTGCTTTCTCCTATATACCTTTCTGCACGGCTTGAATTTCTTACCATTAGATTTTTTTTTTTTAACCAAGGGTAATATTTATAGTATATCATTTGTGTAAAAAAAAAAAAGAAGTAGAAACTATATAATGGGTATTGCAAAAACATGGGGAAAATGATCAAAGTACAGCTGACCCTTGAAAAACATGCATTGTGTGCACAGGTTCATTTAGATACAGATTTTTTCAATGAATGAATATATTTGAAAAATATTTTGGGGATTTGCAACAATCTGAAAATCATTTTCTTTTCTCTAGCTAACTTTATTGGAAGACTACAGTATATAATACACATAACATACAAAATGTATGTTAGTTGACTATTTATATTATTGGTATAGCTTCCAGTCAACAGCAAGCTATTATTAGTTAAGTTTTGGGGAGTCACAAGTCATAAAAAGATTCCTAACTACACAGGGTGTCGGCACCCCTAACTCTGGTGCTGTTGAGGGGTCAACTGCATGTTCAACCTTAATATGAATCACTTAAGGAGGGAGACTGAGCCTGGGGAAAGGGAGAGAAGGGAGGCTTGTTTCCTTTCTGTATATTTGTGTATATTGTTGATTCACTTTAGCATGTTCCAGTATTACTCTTGCGATTTTTTAAATAACACAGAATGTATCTACAATGCCAAATTTCCAGGCCTGTACATGTAACCTACTAAATTCATATAGCCAGAGAGACTCAAGAGAATGTCAGCACTAAGTGTGGTAAACTTTACTCATGCTGGTATGTAATATCCTTTCAAAAACTTATGGTTAGGTATCTTAAGTAAAACCCAACATCTGGAATCTTTATGGAAAAGAAATTTTCAGATCTATTTAAACAATACTCCATTTGTTACTAATTTATAAAAGTATTTTCTCATTCTAGCTTGTTCACCTTCAAATTTATTTTCTAGCAAGTAACCTCACTGTCTTGAATCTGCAGATAAAGCAGTATTTACAAGCATCAACAAAATACTTCCTGTTTCTATGATGAGTGGAGGGAAATCACTCTATGCTGAGTCCTATAAAATCCACAAGTATCCTTTTTACTCTAAAGGTCTAATATACTACTTTATTTGGCAGCTTATCCAAGAACTTAAAGCAGCAGTGACTATAGATGTTCACAGGCAAGCAACTACAGTATCCAAAAACACATTTCAAAACTTCCAATTAAGTAATAAAATGTAACATTTATGCTAATATAATATGTTGGCCTTGAGACGCAACATGTTCAAGTAAAAATTTTAAGAGTTCTGGAAATGGGAGACTGGTGATCTGGGGTCTGGATCATTCTTATCACTAATTTGTTCTATGACCTACCTTTGGCAAGTCACTTCTACCTCTCTGAACCTCAGTTGCCCCATCTGTAGAATGCAAGGGAGAATGCTTAGACTAGATTCTTATTTCTCAGAATCTCTATTTCTTGAGAAAAGCCGGTAAAGCTATAGACCCTATTACCAAACATACATGTTTGCACACAAAAGTTGCCTTACAATTTCCTTCTGATAGCCATTGTGCACTCCCTAAGGCCTCTATATTAAAGATCTCTTGAGATTGTTCTACACACTGAAACTCTATGTCTAAAGAAACAGATGGACTACCAAATGGAACACTAAGCAAAACTGTAAAAGACCACTTATTTCTTTAAATCCCAGATCATATTAAGAGTTAAAATAGCAATTTTCTATAAGCAAGATGTCCTTAGGCCCACAGATGGGTAAACGGTAAAAATGACCAAATCTTTTTAAAAAATATTCTAATGTTTAATAAATGAAGGAGATTTGACGATCTTAACTAACCCCAAGTGAATTAACTTACCTACTTTCTAGGTAAGTTTCTAGTCGTACTTTCCCGCTATTCTCTAGGTTAAGAGCCACAGACCAGTGGTAAAAGATCTGAGTTGGGAGTCCCCAGTCTACCACTTTCCTTCAACATCTGGATAAGTTACTTAGCATCTGTATGTTTGAATATTAGTCTATAAAATGAAAATTAAAGTAGTTAAGTACTTCATAGATTTACTGAGGAATAAGGTAATATATGTAAAGTGTTTGACATAATGCCTCTCACATAGTAAGCACTTAATGTGAACTATTATTAATAATAAATTGGAATGCAGTTTTCATGCTGAGAAATAATTTAGTAACTACTACTCTTACATATTTTTGGTACATGCTTTTTAATAGTAAATGAAAATTTCCAAAAACAAATTTCCTATCTTTAATACCCTAGCATTTTTTTCAATACTCTTCTCCTCTGGGAACTTAAGAAGTATACAAGCAGATAGCTACACCACCACATACACAACAGGCAGTGAAGCAAAGTGGAAAGAAATTCAGCATTAGAACCAGAAAGGTCTGAGTTCTAGACCTAATTCAGCCCTTAGTTGGTAGGTAACCCAGGCCACTTAAACTCTTCCTCAATCTTGTAAAACTGTTCCAAGGACTAATAAAGTATGTAAAGCATCAAGCACAGTATCTGGCACATAGAATGCATTCAATAAACAGTACTTACTACTTTTCTTCTAAACTAACTTTGCCAGGAAGAAGGAAGGTACTGGCAAGCACTTTCCAATTAATATTCAGCCCCATGATGAAGGACACTAACTTTATCTTATCAGTGTAAACTAAAGCAAACGTATTTTGAGTGACATACTCCTTACAGAGTCTAATGAAATGAAGCCCCTAGCTCCTAGAAAATTTTCAGGTATTTAAGGAATACTGAGTACTGTTATGCAGAGTTATGTCATGTCATGTCATGCCATGTCAGTCATGTCATGTATACAAAACCGTGCATTAGGCAGAATACTAACTAGTTCTTTTCTGGACTTAATCTTGCAAGAGTCTGAAAACGTCATCTACTCAAATTTGTGTGACAAATGATTCACTTAACTATGTTCATAACGAAGTAAATCCTACTTTTCATTAGACTTCTCAGCTTCACAAGCTATCTGTGGTGAAAGCAAAACTGTGCTAGAATTTAGTTCAAACATTTTTAAATGTTATGCTCTAACACATAACCCAAACACACCCGACCAAAAGGAAAAGGAAAAAGTCCAAAAAGATAACAAAGCTGTCCGCTGTCAAATCTTAAAAAGGCTGAATCAAGTCAAGTAATTAAATTAGCCTCTAACTTCCAAAAAACATCCACAAATACATAAATTATAATTTACAAAAACAAAACTGGGTCACCAAATACACAGTTTACTGAGTAACTGGATAGATAGTTTATCCTTAGTTCTAAACCCTGCGTGGAATACTTCATCCTCTGACTCGGCCTTCTCAAATCCGGAGCAAATTACCTACTCATCAAAATTGTACAGTGTACAAATGAAGTCAACGACCACCTTAGGCTCAGTTCTCCTTCACTCGCGACCCACACGGAGCTCTGTACTAGACAGTTTCGCCCCAATGACCTTGGTCCCAAAGCTTCCCCTCCCTCCCTCCTGCCGGTCCTTCCACGTGCTGCCGGCTGCGGTCACCCGAGAGGTGGGTGCAGGTCAGAGAAAGCTCTTGGGGACACGAATGCAGGAAGAGGGCAGGGCTGCTATCAGCACCTGGGCGGGGCCACCCCTTGCCTCCCGACACCGACTCTCCAGCAGGGAGCCCACAGCCCCAAAGCCCTGCGGGGTGACCCCGACCCGCTCCCCGCGCCTCGCTCTCCAACCAGTCTGCAGGGCGGCGGGCAGGGACAAGAGGGGGGTACAGGAAACCCTCTTTCCGACAGCACCATATTCCGTGGACCTGCCGCGGTGTCAGACATCTAGGGAAGGGGGACAGCGCCGGGAAGGGGGGCAACGAAGGCAGGAGGAAAGCAGGACGGAGAATCCTGCGCCACGCCACCGCCGCCTCCTCCGCTTGCAAGGCTCCCGAGAGGCCCTGCTGGCCGCCAGCCCAGCGGGAGGCAAGGCCTGGCGCTGCGGGGCCAGCCCGAGGCCCGCGGATGCGGAGGGGCGAGGGACGCTGCGGACTCACCATCAGAACTTTGGCCGCGTTCTCCAGCTGAGCGATCACTTCTGGGGGCCCGAGCGCCACCGCCATCTTGGTCTCTCTTCAATGACGCGCCATGCGCTGCATTATGGGAGCGGGCCCGCGGCCGGCCAATCGCGCCGCGACCCCAGAGCCCCACGCGCTCTCAGGGGCCGGCACGGCAGCCGTGGGCGCGGGCGCCGCAGGGCGGCGGGGCCGGGGAGGCCGGACGCCGAATCCTGGGCAGCCGGGGAGGAGGGGAGGCTGGGCCGCCCCGCTCGGGCGGGGTCGCCTGCAGGCCGGACGACGGGGCCGGGGCGGTGGGGCCGGGCTGCAGGCGACCCCGGGCTTGCGGGCCGGCGCCCCGGCCTTGATCTCGCCCTCATCCCCGCCGCCCGCGCGGTTCCCTCCGCCGAGGACAGTGCCCGCGGCGCCCGCCCTCTCCCTCAGGCCTTGCCCTTCACGCCGCCCCGGCCGCTCCTCTCCCGCCCGCGTTCCCCGCTGTGGAGGACCTGACTCGGAGCCCCGCTTTCTCTCCCGGGAGTGCGCCTCAGTCTTCTGCGTGCTGCTGCTCTGCCATGAAAAGGAACCATTACAGAATAGCGCGGTTCGTTTTTTCTACCAAAGGTCCTGCAGGAGGAGATTCGTCTAAAGTTACTTGGACAGAAGATCGCCGCAAGACCCTCGCAGGAAAACGCATCCTTTTCTCCTCGCACGTGCTGTCTCGTACAGGAGAGAGAAAAGGCAGGTGCCCTGACCTTGACTACCTCGCTTCATGAATTCAGTAATAACTCACTGTCACCAGTTGTGTCGTGCTTAAGGGATTCATAACAGTTATGTTAATTGCGGAGTCCTTGTTGAAAGTACTTTACAGAGTGCCTGGTAATCCATCTTTACTCCCGAACCCCAGGCTCTTACGACAATCCAGGCAAATCATGCCCAGAGCATCTATTTAAATATTCAGACCAGCTTTCATTGGTTGCTTGGAAGAGGGGGTTTATTTGTCTTGAGCTGACATCCACTTAGCTGTAACTTGTATCTTTTGGTGCTGTTCTGCCTCCTGGGGCGACACAGAAAGTCAAATACTAGTATTTGTAAGTTGCCTCTTGAAATCTTCCCGGTATTTCTCACTAGCTGTAAGTAAGCCATACTTTTGAGGTGTTTAGTTTTCCTAATATATCGGTGCAACAAAATTGCATTATTAGCTCCATTGAAAAACACGATTGTTTCATGTTTGGCATCTCTACAACTTGAAGTTGAGAAAGTTAATTAACAAGATTGTTATTGCTTGTGAGAAGCTAAGTGCCTGTACTATTTTCACTAAAGAAAGGTAAAGTGAGCCAAAATGCAGTTAATGGCCTTTTTAAAGAATTGTGTGAAACTAAGTGGTTAGTGAGGGCTCTGACATATAGAAGACAATAAATATTTGACTAAGTATAGCAATCTGCAGAAAGATTACAAAATGCCTCTAGCTGCTATAAAGAATAATTACTGCAGATCAATGCTATGTCTGTACAAATGTAACAAATGAATAGTTTGTGACGATAAATGTTTGAGACTTATAATGCTTCAGACTGGGCCTTGTGATCCAAAGCATTTGTTTTGTGCAACTACATAAGAACTTTGCATCTAGACACTCTTTGAAAAGAAGAAGAAAAAGTATTTTCTCAAATGTGAGGATGAGTAGGCTTACTTTCAGATTTACTTAATGTTTTGAATGAATGCTTTTTTTAAGTGGGCTACAGAAATCGCACATAACCGAGAGCCATGAACTTTAGGGCAGGGTAAAACTTTGAAGTTGTAGAATCTTGATGTTGGAAGACACTAGAATTTAGCTCCTAGTTTGGGCTACCCTCAGGCCTAATGCTTTTTCTTCCTAATTTATTATTTAACAATAACACTCTTCTGGGGATGGGTAAGGAAGAGTATTCCAGCCTACCCATATGCTCTTTTATTCTGAAATAAAAAAAGAAGAAGAAACTTGTGCAAATTCCAATAATTGCTCACCAGACATGAGAGAAATGTTTATGGCCTGAGAAAAAGTAGATGTCTGGTTGAAATACTCCCTAAATGAAGAGCATTTCACAAATACAGCCTTTCTACTTAGGGTATCCTTTAACACTTATGCTGTCTTGGGCTCCAAAATTATTCCTACTTTTCACCAGAAGTAGCTGAGTATACTATATACTTTGTCTTTGAAACCATAGGTTTAGTTAGTTTGTTTAATGGAAACCACTGGGATTTGCTGTAAGCCAAATTTACTAAATTTTGTCTCTTTTTCCTAAATTAGGTGCTCTCTGGGAACATTTGTTAAGCACAAATACAGTTACTATCTCCACTGCTCACGCTCTGATGCAGAGGAAAGCAAACTATTGTGGATACCAAATAATGACATTTTAAAACTGGAAGAGAATTTAGAGATCATAGAATCTTACGATTTTGGAAATGAAAAATCCCCTGTTTTTCCGATGAAGAAAATAAGACCCGAAGAAATAGGACCAAGCCAAGGAGAACAAGTCACATGTCTTACAGTCTAATATATTTTGTAGTAAAGTGGACAGAGGCTGGAATTCAAATCAGAAGAGCTGGGTTTGTATTGTATCTCTGCTGCTTCCATGATAATGTGTACAGAGTAAGTAACTTAATATTTCACCACCTCAGTTTGAGCAAGGGATCATGGAAATCCCTGATTTATAGCTGGTAGGTCAGAAGTACTGGTGGTCTTTGGGACTTGAAACAGGCATTTGACGTGGAAGCAGGCTTGTGGGATTGAGCATTTAATTCATGGGGTGTACACTATGAGTAGTGTCAGAATTGAATTATAGGACACCCGTGGTGTCAGAGAATCTTAGACCAACACGGATTATTGAAATAGGTAAGAGTTTGCATATTTTAAAATAGTAAACATTCTAATCAATTTGAGAATATTACAATAATGATAGTTAATGTTTACGTGTATGTAGTATTATGTAGGACACTAAGCTGTTTTCATCTCATAACTCATTTAATCCTCATAACAACCCTGTAGGATAATATACTGTTCTTATCCCAAATTGCAGATGAGGAAATCAAGGCATACAACTGCTGAGTAATTTGTCTCAGAAATCGAACTAGGATTTGAACCCAGGCTTTCTAATGCTCCATGCCCCTGCCTCTAGGGTAGTATTTTAGGTAGAGAACAAACCACTCGGAATGATCATAGCTTAAGTAAATATATTTCAAGCCACCATGTCAACTTTTTCAACTATGTGTAAGGACTCTATTAAAAATCTATGTCAGGGGAATGATGATGGGGGGAGTCTAGTAACCATAATGTCGCTCATGTAATTGTAGATTAATGATAGCAAAAAAAAAAATTTGTAAAACATGAAAAAAAAAAAATCTATGTCCAACTTGAAACATATAGGAAATAAAGTAAAACTACCAGAGAAGTAAAGCAAAACTGCTGATAGAAAGTCTGAAGTTTTTCCTTTTTAGAAGAAAGCTTGTTTTAGAAATGTTTTGACATTTTAATTAATAGTGCACTATGAGGAGCTTAGATATTCCATAACTTGAATGTTATGCCCCCTGTGAAAAAGTTGACTCATTACAGTTTAGTATGTTATCTGAGTCCTTCTCTCAAACTGTTAAATCACAAAATATGGCAAAATGATTTTGAACACCTATCAGATTCCTTATGTTTGCACAACACCTAATTCAGTGTTTACATTTTTTACCTTTTCAGAATTATTGAACCATGCATATTGGTTTCTTTTTGTATTTATGAAGGGACCATCATGTGTTTCTAAAACCATTATTTGTCTAGTCATAAACATCTTGTCAACATAAACACACTGGTGAAATACCTTAGAGCAACAGTTCTCAAAGTGTGTCCAGTGGTCACCTAGTAAGTCCAGAATACCTAGTAAGTCCCTAAGATCCTTACAGAGGGTCTACAGGTCAAAACTGTTTTCAGATGGCAGGAGCAGATCCTTCTCTATCAGTAATACTTTAAGTTTAAATGAATTAAACTCCCCAGTCAAAAGACATAGATTGCCTGACTGCATAAAAAAGCAGGATCCAACTATATTGCCCTCTCTTGCCATTTCTATTCAACATAGTACAAGTTCTAGCAAAAACAATTAAGCAAGAAAAAGAAATGAGGCATCCTAATTGGAAAGGAAGAAGTAAAATTATCTCTGCATAGATGTCATGATCTGAAAACCCTAAAGAGTCCACAAAAATCTGTTAGAATTAATAAGTGAATTCATCAAAGTTGCAGGATATAAAATCTACAATAAAAAATCAATTCCATTTCTGTATGCTAACAATGAACCATGTTAAAAGGAAATTAAAACAATTTCACTTAAAATAGCATAAAAAAATAAAATACCTTGGCTATTGTAAATAATGTTGTGATATGCATAGGAATGCATATATTTTTTTAAATTAGTGGTTTTGTTTACTTTGGATAAATTCCCAAAAGTGGAATTACTGAGTCATATTTCTATTTTTAGTTTTTTGAGAAACCCCCATACTGCTTTTCAGTGGTCTCACCAATTTTCCTTCCCACCAGCAGTGTATGTTCCTGTTTCACCATATCCTCACCAGTACTTGTTTCTTGTCTTGTCTTGACATTAGCCACTCTGACTGGTGTGAGGTGGTATCTCATTGTGTTTTGATTAGCATTTCCCTGATGATTAGTGGTGTTGAGCATCTTTTCATATGTCTGGTGGCCATCTGTATGTCTGTATGTCTTCTTTGGAAAAATGTCTACTCTGTCCTATTTTAATCAGATTATTTGGGGGTTTGTGGGTGGGTGGGGTTGAGTTGATTGAGTTGTTTGTACATTTTAGATATTGGCCTCTTATTGAATATATCATTTGCAAATATATTCTCCCATTCAATAGATTGCCTTTTCATTTTGTTGATGGTTTCTTTTGCTGTGCAGGAGCTTCTGAGTTTGATGTAGTCTCCACTTGTTTATTTTAGATGTGCATATATACAGTAGGATATTGCTCAGCCATAAAAAAGAATGAAATGTTGCCATTTGTGACAACATGGGTGAACCTATATATATTACACTAAGTGAAATAAATCACAGAGAAGAGGAAGAAAAATGCCATATGATTTCACTTGCATTTGAAACATACAAACCAAACAGAATAGACTCATAAACACAGAGAACAGATTGGTGGTGGTTTTGGTGGGGAGGGGTAGGAGAAGAGGAAAATTGGTGAAGGGGAAAAAACTAGCAAGAATGTTTGTTACCTTGACCTGGCAATGGCTACATGAGTGTATACACACATTAAAATTCATCAAACTGTATACTAAATTTGTGCTCTTTATTGTATTTACCTCAATAAAAAAGAATAAAAGAATAAAATACTTAGCAATAAACTTAACCAAGGAGGTGAAAGATCTATACACTGAAAACTACAAAATATTGCTGAAAGAAATTAAGAAACAAAATTAAAAGGGAAGACATATCATGTTCATGAATTAGAAGACTGAATAGTGTTAAGATGTCAGTACTACCCAAAGTGATACACAGTATACATCCCTATCAAAATCCCAATGACATTTTTGGCAGAAGTAGAATCCATCCTAAACATCATATGGAATCTCAAGGGACGCCAAATTTTTCAAATCTTGAGAAAGAAGAGCAGAGTTGAAGGATTCACACTTACTCATTTCAAAACTTAGTGCAGAGTAGCAGTGACCAAGGCAGCGTGCTACGGGCACAAAGACCAAGGCGATAGGATAGAGAGGTTGGAATCAGACCCTGTGTGTGGTCAAGTGACTTTGACAGGAGTTTTAAGATCATTCAATGGAAAAGGATAGGATTTTCAGCAAATGGAATTGGGTAAACTGGATACCCATATGCAGCATGCACAAAAAAATTGTAATTAGGTGATGAATGTGTTAAGCTTCTTGAGGTAATCATCTTGTAATATATATATATATATATCAAATCATGTTGTACAACTTAAACTTGGAAGATGTTATATGTCAATTGTATCAGTAAAACTGGGGCAGGGGGAGGGGGCAGAATGAGGTTGGATCCTGCCTTACACCATATACAAAAATTAACTAAAAATGAGCCAAAAACCTAAAAGTATAAAACTCTTAAAAGAAAATGGATGTTTGGATAAACAAAATATAGACACCATGGAATATAAATCAGCCTTAAAAAGGAAGGAAATTCTGACACTGCTATAGCAAGGATGAACCTGAGAACATTATTCTAAGTGAAATGAGCCAGACACAAAAAAAAGAAATAATGTATGATTCCACTTATATGAGGTCCCTAGAGTAATCAAACTCAGAAAGTAGAACAGTTGCTGGCGAGGGAGTTGTTTAATGGGGACAGAGATTCTATTTTGTAAGATGAAAAAGCTCTGGGGATCTCTGTACAACTAAGTGAACATTCTTAACACTATTAAACTGTACACTTAAAAACGGTTGACATGGTAAACTTATGTTACTGTGTTTGTTACTACAAGTAACTTTTTTTTAAAGGATCCACATCAGCATCCCATTTTTCATATGCAACGACTTTAAAATAATCGGAAAAAATTATTTTCATAATAAAACTAGTAGTATTTACCTTTTCACATCTCAGCATGAACTGGAGTTTTCCACAGGCTACCTGATGTGTGATATCACAGTACATTGGGTGTGGGGTGCCAGCAGTGACGTTCTGCCGTGGGGAACGAGCGAAGAGTCGCCCGGAGAGCGCTCGGGGTTGGGGGCCTCAAGGAAGCCTGTCACAGGACCAAAGCTGAGGTCGCCGCGGGCAGGGGGCCCCGGACGGTCTCGGACTGCGCCCCCGGGCCCCCTGCTAACGTGCCAGGATCACCCTGAGCGGTCGCCCCGGGGGGCCTCTGCTCACACTCGGGCCTCCCTGCGGGCCGCGCTTTCATCCCCGACTCGCCGCGGCCCGAGCTGGGCGCGCAGGGCGCCGGCCGGCTGGCCTGGGAGGCTGGGGGGCGCCCCCGCCCAGCACAGCCCCCGGCCGCCGCCCCCGCCGGGGCCTGGGGCCTGGGCCCTGGTCCTTTCGGGGGCCGCGCCCCTCGCCGAGGCGCCCCCAGCACCGGCCGTAAGGCTCCTCCCCGCTCACCCAACCATCCTAGCAGTGGGCTCCGATCCCTGGAAAATACCTGGGATAGAGGTTATTTTTTTAATCCCCAACATAAGCAAACTAATTATGTTATCTTAAAATTCCAAAATAAATAAGGGAAGTTCACATGTTGAGTCATGTGGTCGTTTTAAGGTTTAAATTTGGATAACGTGTTAGTTCTTGTGAAATTTTAACAAAAGCATTATTTTAAAATAACTGGTATGAGAAAACAGGTTAATATTTGAAGTATTGAGAATTGTTGAACTTTGCTACTGCACGATTGTCATGATGAAACATAAAGACACCAGAATTGTACCTCATGCTAATGCTTCAGTTGTGAGAAGCTTCTGAAAATACAGTCATTCTGAATGTAGACATACTAATTTGACTTAACTTTGCACGGTGTCCTACAGATTTCATCTGGTGCAAATGGGAACAATTTTGAGTTGATTTCTTAACATTTCCTACTACTTAAAAGTACTTCTTAAGTGCTTAATTGTGTATCTGTTTGACTTAGAATACCAATTGAAACCATTTTTATGTTTCTGAAATACGAAATGAACTGATAATGTAAAATACATTCAAAATGTTACTGTATAACAAAAATATGGAAACTAATATTGAAAGCAGGTTGACTACATAATCTAGTGTGTTTTAATTTAGATTTTTACTTAAACATTCTAAATTAGAAGAGCTGACCTAGAAAGGCTTTAACGAAAGAAAAAAAAGAAACGGAGACATTTACCCCTTCTCTGAACATTCCCCCATATGAACAGAAAATAAAGTGACATCAGAAAACACTGGAGATTTGTTTTAACCATCGCATGCTATGTGCAAAGCAAGCACTGAGCTGATAATGGATGAGAAAGTGCTTCACAACATGAAGTGATATATGAATCACAAGCAGGTCTCACTCTTTTGGCCAAATCATCTCCCCGAGGTACATTTTAACTTTGAAAACTTGTAGTTTCTGTACCAGTATTAATGTACACGGTTGTAATAATATTTTTAATAAATCAAAAATAAATGGTGTGTTTACACATTTTAAAAAGTGTGCTATGTGGACTTTAATGGGTTTGTTATTAAATGAATTAACATACCTTTAAGTTCTCAATTTTAATTTTCTTACACAGTAAATACCATAAATATAGCCTTCTATACAAAAGTTTTTTGTAAAACCTCATCAATAAGATTTTTTTCATTCATTTTAATTGTTTAAATGCTTGATTTTTTCTAATGTTCAGATTATATATAACTTTCATTTTTTAATGTAATAGTTTTGAGATGCATACAAATAAAGTGCCAGGTTTTCAAATGACTACAATAAAACAAAAATTACAGTGTAACATGTTCTTTTGAAAAATAAAGGAATTACCAGGAGTTGAGCAGAAAGAGGAGCCTAGGAAAGGCCACTCTGGACTAGCTGCTGTCATCGTCATCAGATCCATGTGGATTGTGAGTGTGAGTCCTCTGCTTGTGCACAGCCCACATCAGCTGCTGTACCTACATCAGCCCTATGTATCAACAGCCATATGTAACTGTCACTCTCAACTCAGCCATTTGTCTTTCCAGTGCAGTGCTGGGGGTCCTCAGGGAGATGGGGCCAAGAATTCCGGGGGAGCTCTGTAAATCCCTGTCTGTCCCCCTTGCTAAACAGCAGAGAATGCCTTGCTGATACAGGCCAACAAGTAGTAGAAATACATTCACATGTTAAGAAGCATATTATTATACCACTGGGAAATACTTTAAATTCCCTGACAAGGGATATAGTTATATTACATGAAGTATGCAGCAGAGTGAAAGATTATTCTATTTTACTTGAGAGAATCAAGAGGAACAAAATCTCTTTTCGACAGGCAACTCTAAAGTCCAAATTAAATGAGAACACTTCATTTCCTTTGATACAGAAAATACTTGATCTAGACAATGTTAAGGGATCTTACAACCCAAAGTTTTGAAACCAAAGGCAGCTGTGCAGAACCAGAAGTATTACAGTATCAAATTTATAGGAATATATTTCCCCAGAAATAAAAGCATGATAGCCAAAATATCTCTAAAACATTTATTTTTCACAGTATGTTTCTGCACATATGTCTAAGAAACGTTAATATTTGGAATTCTCAAATATATTAATCTACAGAGCAGTTTGGATGGGTGTGAGCAGGTATGTGTATCACTCAAAGTACCCAAAAAAATTAGTTAAGAAGTGGCCTCTCTCCTGCTCTCACAACTTACCATTTTGAAATTTATTTTTGAGACAGTTTAGTTTTAGGACAGAAAAATCAGGACTTTTCTCATGCTGTTGAACTCTACAGCACAATTTCAGGGTCTAGTTTTCTTTTTCTTCTTTCTGTTGTTTTTCATTCATGTATGTAAAAATGTAGCGACTCTCCTATTAAGTAAAATGGTCCTAACCAATAACCATGCACAATATTCCACCTTCCCTTTAAAGCTCCTTTTAGAAGGCATCCAATATTGAGGTGGTGATAGGCCTTTATGTTTTTTCCAGAGAAATTTCTGAGACTGATCCTAACACCCAGCAATCTGAAGGCATGACTTACAGATTCTCAAGACTTTAAATGAATCTTCCTTCTACAAGGGCCCCGCCCCACCCAGAGCTGCGTTGTGTCATGGCAGGAGACTCAAGTCTAAGAAGTTCCTGTCTGAGGTGGGGTTTGCTGTGTATTCAAGGGCATGATGTTATTGCATGGAAAGGCCAGCCAAGGATAGGGGCCTCCCTGGCCTGGGAAAGTGGGTGACTTATAAACCCCCAGAGCTGCTAGAGTTGAGGGATCCTCTGTGGTGAGACTGGAAAGGCACTATAGAGAGAGGAGGCCCTGGCGGCTGCTGCAGGGTGTCCAAATCCAGAGCCCAGGCCGTTGGCGGCTGAGAGAGGGAGGCAGGTTTAGAAGGGGAGTGGCATGAAAGGGAAGCTTGGTCTTGGGCTGACAGGTCCTGTCAAGCAGGCTGCTGAAGCTTTTCAAGTGACACCAATAGCGAAAGCCCAAGACATCCTCTGGTTGAGAAGGACCAGAGCCAAAGCTGCTTGCAGGCAGGCAGAGGAGAAGGTGGCCAGGTTTCTTTCATGAGATCCAATCCCTAGATTTGTGCGGAGCTGGAGAAGGGAGGAAGCCCACTGGGACAGGATTGGATTGTGTGAGAATAGCAACTGTGACTGTTACCTGTGTGTACTGATTTCCTATAAGCTTCCATGGCCCAGGAGAAACACACAACATCTACTCAACAAAATTCGGATGATCTGTGGAAAAGCTATTTGCAGAAGATCAGGGCTAACCAGCAGATGCCCTTCTAAAGAGGGCATGCCCTGCGGCCGCACCACCTGACAGGGGTAACGGCTGGATTCTGACAGAGCAAGGTGTGCAGAAGGTCTGCTCCTGTTAAGATGTCTTTGGGATCGTCATTCTTCCCTATAAGAGAGATTGAGGTTTGTCAGAAGGGCCCTGCAGCACTGTCTTTTTGTTCTACTCTGAACATTAAAGCCCATGGATAGTTGGAGAAAACTGGAATTTATAAAATCCTTGAAGCAGCTTCTGTTTGTATTCTTCCTGAGGTTTCACCCTGTCCTCTGATTCATGTAGATACAGGCACTGCTTGTTCCGTGAGCGCAGCTGCACTACTTCCTGTTGTACCTAGAGATGCCGTAGCAACTCTGCCATCTCCACTGTGTAATTGCACTGTGTGGCCCTCACAGCATCTTCCAACCACACATAGGTGACACAAACACTGGCCCTTGGACCTCTTGAGCCTGAATATGGTGTGTTTTTGTTGATGGCAACTTTAAATATTTTACCAAATGTCCCAAAATACAGCATAATGCTGCTTAATATATTTATGCTGACTCAATATGGAATGGACAAACAATAGGTGCCCATAACCGTACCATTCAGGGATCCCTGAAAATTGTCTAGCTTTTGGGGGAATACAATGCAGACTTTGCCTTAATAGAAGTCTGCGCAATACTTACTGTTTCTAAGTTACTAGGTTCAACAGCTCCTTCTTACAATAGGTAGATATAAAAAGAAATAACTAAAGGAAACATTGCAACTTGCATGTGATTTAATGAATTCCTACTTTCCTCTCCACTGAAAAAACATACCAAGAAATTTTGCAAAAGTGCATCACTGTCTCACTCTGCTGTTTGTTGGTGTGATTTAGAACTTAAAGAAACTATGGTACTTTCTGGACTAAACTACGGTTGGTATAGAACTCAGTAGTAAATCATCTGCTGGATCAGGGTCGGGCAAGTGTGTCAGTATCAGCATATTCTGGAGCAAAGGAAATCAAACCACCAAAACACTTTCATAACAATATTTCTACATGTATTCTTTTTTATTTTTTGAATATAGATAATATACAACATTATTTTGGTTTCAGATGTCCAACATGGTGACTTGACAATTATATACACATTATGTAATTACAAATGTTGTATAAACGTTTACCATGGTAAGTGTAGTTACTCTCTGTCATTATACCGATGTTACAGTATTATTGGCTATATTATCTATGTTGTACTTCCATTCTTGTGGCCAACTTATTTTATAATTTGAAGTTTGTACCTTTTTATCCCCTTCACTTATTTTAGCCATGCCCCCCACCACCTCCCCTATGGTAACCAGCAGTCCATTGTCTGTGTTTTTAAGTCTACATGTATTTCTTATCATCTTAGTAGCTCTGTTTTTGTTTCAGCTGTGATCACGTAACCTATTGCTGCAAAGAAACAGCAGTTGCAGCATTTATCTGTTTGCACTGATTTCCTATAAGCTTCCATGGCCCAAGAGAAACACACAACATCTACTCAAAAAAATTCAGATGATCTCTGGAAAAGCTATTTGCAGAAGATCAAGGCTGACCAACCGATCCCCATTTAAGTTCTTAAGCCTTTAATTGTGAACCCTTAGTTATCAAAACAACTAACAACCTCCATAGAAAATTTCCAAGCTTCCTGAGAAGATAAACACCATGGGGTTGACTCTGCCTTTAACTGAAGGCTTCATCTCTACTTTATCAATTCTTTAAGTTCAAAATTCTGGAAAAGTCAACCTGTTTAATTAGGAAGAAAACCTGCAGCCATATTTGGGACAACAATTTTATTTTCTTTCCCTAGCTCATTCTAAATTATAAAAACTTCTTGAAATCCTGAAGGTAGATTCTAGTTATTTTTCCTTAATAAAAGTCAAAATAATTTTAAAAGTACTCATAGATCCATCTATAAACTGCATTATCTTGGTTTCTAGATCATTTCTTTCCTTACATTTAGATATCTAATGTATCTCACCTAACATCAATTTACTAGTTGCTTAAAGACACCAGATTTAATTGTAAAAATAGGTTTATTTGGAAAAAGGAATCCTTTATATTTTTACAAAACAATCTTTGCAATTAAAAAAACAACTTATCTATGAAAAAGCATGCTCTCTGGAAACAATCTTATTTGGAAAGTCTAGATCACAGCTGACAAGTGGCTGTGGTCTGGGCTAGTTATCTGGACTAGTCAGGAATATAATAAAAAGAGACCATTATGTGAAAAATGGATGTCCATTAGACCTTATAAATAATGTTTGGTAGAGGATTTATTTTAATTATTTTGATCTTCAGGACTCAATTTCTCACATCAAGAGTTGTTGAAGTCCTACAGTGACTGCAGTGGCAGGGGGGGTGGACTCGATATGGGTGAAGGTAGTCACCACATTGTTTTTCATGTGAAACCTCCATAAGAGTGTATATCAGTGATACCTTAATAAAAAACTGTGTAAAAAAAAGTTGTTGAAGTCCTTGTTTGCTGCTTTCTCTACTGGAACTCAGTTGGATTTCTAAGTCTGTTCCTCAGTTCCTCAGCAATACCAATTCAAAACCCTTCCAGCCCAATAACGAAAAGAACAAGATCCCCACATGGAGAAAGAAAGAACAATCAGCTAGGGTAAATTGCAAGCATCAATGAAACAGAAAAGAAAATGCCACATTAACACTGATTTCTTCATCAAACTTTGAAAAAAAATCACTGTTCTTAGGAAAACAAGCAGCACTACGTCATTTTGGTAGTTCTCAAATTCATTATCACAGACAAATGTTTTAAGGTTTATGAGTAGGGAGATTCTTCCTTTTTTATTTTTTTTCAAATAACCATTTAAATTGAGATGTGATAAGAGAAAAAGTTCAGGATTCATATTCTGTGTCTAGAAGGTAAACTAATTTTAAAAAATTAATTTGGCCTACTGAAATTTAGAGTAGACAATTCCAGTTCATACAATAGTTAGCCTTTCTGCCTGATTGGGAACTTCAAAATAATTAATTATTAAAATTTTATTGACACCATAGAAAGTGGTGACATTTTAAAAACTTTAAAATGCTCATATAGAAAGTCATGGAAAGAATATAAGTGATCAATAAACCAACACTTTCTGAGAAGCCAAGAACGTACCTGCCTATTAGGAAAGATGTTGTGGGCTGCCTTGTCCAGTCAGGTGCAGACCCTAGTCCCCTCCTTGAAAACACCTGCCTGGCGGGCGGGTGCGGAGAAGGCGGGCCTGGCTCCAGGCTTCCCAAAGAGGCTGGGAAGGACATGGGCGGGGCGGGACACCCTGGCGGGATCTGGGTGGCTGCCAGTGGCTTTGAGCAGGCCCTGGCCTCTGGGACTCGAGCACTGGGCTGGCCACCACACACTGGGTGCTGAGGGCCCTGCAGAGCCAGTGCCCAGGCGGCGTGAGCACTGATTTATGTGCCCGCTCCAGCCCTGAACGGTCCCTCATGGTGGTCTACCTGGTGCCCACCACCTGCAATTGTCAGTGGGCGGTCCCAGGCGCCGAAAATTCTACCACGACCTTTGACCTTTGGTGATGTCTCCAATGGTGGAGGGGTGCTGACCAGTGCAGGGGGCTTTGTGACACATGCGCAGGTGACATCACAACTGCAGTTGCGGACCAACTAGCTCACTGTGTGCTTGGCCACGAGAGGAGTCAGAAGCAATAGAGACTTTCTCTCAGCTTCACACTCTGGTCTTGGATCTTTTGGCGCACAACTGATTGTCCCGATGGGCAATTTCCTGTCTAAGCTCTGGGCCCCAGCCCGCCGCAGGCGCCGGCCTCGCCGCCGCCGTCCTCTGCTTCTCCCGCCCCGGGAGCCCCCTCCTGCCAGGGAGCACCCCGCCGTTCCTGCACCTGCCGACCGCCCTGGTCACCCGCTGATCCGCCCGGATCCAGGGCTGCTATCAGGGGCCTTTTCCATCCAGCCAGGGACGCGGTATCCTTTCCAGCAGGCCAGATGCTCCCCTTTGGACGTCCTGTGCTCCAACAACTGGACAGACCTGCCGAGGAAGCGCGCACTCTCAGCGCATAATTACAAGATATCTGGACACTTAGGGGCCAGCAGCACCCCTTCTCCTGCAGGGCAAATGCGGAGGCTCCTGCGTTTAGGAGGTCAGCAGGGAGCCAAGTCTAGGAAGCCAGTGCCAGCCAGTCACCTCCCGCTTCCTCGCCCAGAAGTGGAGGTCCACAGAGAGCCTGCAGAAGGGGTGCCAGTAGAGGAGGATCACGTAGAGCCCGCAGGGCAGGACAATGAGAACAGGGGCCCCCGTGGCAGTGGGGATATGTCAGCTACATCCAGGCCCCCAGACACCAGCAGGGCTCTCACGTCCCTGGAGCGCAGTCCTGGGCCCCTGGACCGCCACCCTGGGCCCCCAGAAGATGGCTCGAGTGAGATCCCCCGGATGTCTCGGGTGGGCTCCTCCTCCGAGGACCACAGGGTCACCACCGCTTCTTACAGCCCATCTGGAGACGTTACGCCTTCTGGGAGGCTTGATCCAGAAGCAGCAGTGCCCTCTGACCCCAGCCCACGCTGTTCCTGGCTGCCAGAGCCATCCACAGAGGAAGGGCCGGGTGGAGACCACCCGCAGACTCACCGCCCCTGGGAAGGAGATGCAGGGCACGAAGCCCGCCGCCGTCACGCCATCCAGGAGCTCCCTGCCGCGACCTGCCAGCAGCAGGCCCCGCAAGAGGACAGCATCCGTGCCTCGGGGCTCCCGCTGCCGCAGCCCCGGCCACTACCAGCGCCCCGGGATCACGGTGAGCTGCCCCCACCTCCCAAGTGTCCTTGCTTAGCTGTTGCCAAAAACCTGGGCCACCTGGAAAACAGCCCCGACCGTCACAGGGACAGACGCTTGGGGGGTAAAACAAAGGACATGGCTGCTGGTAGTGCCCCTCAGCCTGCCCCTTCCTCCTCCCCACCTGCCCCAGAGACTATAGGCTGCCCACCCTTGACCACCGACACCTCAGAGGTCCCTGGTGGGAATTCCACCCAAGGAGAAGGGCCTTTGTCATTCATCCCCTGCCACAGCCTGGCTCACTTCTAACTTTCCTGCAGCTCCCAGCACTTCCACCACCTCCTTGCAGCAGCCTTCGTGTCCTGTCAACTCCCCATCACCCGAGGGTACAGACTCTCCTGCTCCTTGCTTCTAACCCACCCCCATTCCTGTGCCTTCCCTCAATAACTCGGATATCATCGTCGCGTCAATCACTTCCACTGCAGGCCGACCCACCATGGCTGCCCAGGCACCTGCAGGCTTGCCCTCCCCACCTAATTCACATCCTGAGGTGGGCATGGACATGACTCCACCGTCCTATGCTGTCATTTTCCATCCAGCTCCTGTCTCTGGGACAAATCACTTCCTGGCTTCCGTGGTACCTCCTCTGAACAAACCAGGCAGTGGCAGGATTGCTTCAGCCCGTGTCTTCACCTCTTTGCCTTCCAAAGTAGCTGGCATAAAAAATGTGGTTAACACCCATGTCTCTAATGCAATAATGCCAGTTCCAAGCACTTCTTGGAAGGCTCTGTATGGTCACAGCATAGCTGCCCCAGGAGGACAGGTATCCCCCTCCATGGCAGCCCCTGCAGCCCCTAGGTATGTGAGCACATGAAGTATTAGAGTGCCGGCCCCACGGCGCTCTCATGCACAGTCATACAAGATATGCACAAAGTCATCCAAGAAGAGGGCAGGTGGCACTCTTACAATCAACTAATAGAGGCTATGCGTGGTCTTGGCATGGCTGCCCGAGGATGACAGGGAAACCCTCCATGGCAGCCCCTCCAGCCCCCAGGCATGGGGGTACAGCAGGGCTCAGTGTGCCTGCCCCAGGCCCCCTTCATCCACAGGCATCCAAGATATGCCAACAGTCATCCAAGAAGAGGGAAGGTGGCAGTTCTATTTCTTATGATCAATTAATAGAGGCGATGCGTCCCTTCAGTCTGTCTGAGCAGGGACAATAGGCAAACATCTGCATGGGAGCCCCTGCAGCCACTAGGGATGGGGGGACATCAGGGCTCAGTGTGCCTGCCCTAGACACCATGCATCCACCTGCATCCATGAAATGAAAATGAGGTGGTCCAAGTAGAGGAGGCCACGTGACAGTCCTACTCTTGCTCAGATCCCAGGGGCTCTGTATGGCCACAGCACGGCTGCCCCAGGAGGACCCTTGCCTTCCCAGCCCTTAGAACCCACCTACACAGAGCGCAGGTGATGGTGTCGGCCAGAGCATTACTCCTGCTGTGACTGGGTAGAAACATGGACGCCGTCGATACAGGGCACCTGCGGCTTTGCTGGACAGTACAATGCAGGCCGTGCAATGGGGGATAGGGCCATATGTTTTTAAAGAGAAACTGTTCTCAGCCAAAACATCCACCGCTGCCCTGATCCACAGCAGGGAGCCCTCTGACTGCAGGAGCAGTGGCATCTTGGGGGGCTCCTGGTCACACAGCCATGCCTGGACTCTGGGCACAGTGAGCTGCACATCGCCTTTAGGGCCCCTTCTGTGCCTGCTCAGAGCCTCACAGGAACCACCATCTGACTCTGTCCTCCTATCATGAACCTCAACAAATAATGGAGAAGATGTTGGTCTGCAATTTGTATGCAGCATGAATGGGCTTTACTGGAGAGATGTTTATCTGCCATCTGTGCATAACATGAATGGACTTTGATCTACTAGGAGGATCTGCTCTTTATGGAAACCCAACCTGCTCTCTCCCTACAGCAAGTCAGAAGCCCACACCACCTCAAGAGTGCGTATGTTGTAACAACAGGTTTCTCTAGTCTTGGAACTAAGAAGACTAATAATAACTAACTAACTAACTGATTATAGGTGTTTTATTTCCTCCTGTCCATTTACATAAATGGCCCTAATTTTTCCAAGATTATGTATATACGTTATACATTCATATAAAGCCTTGTTCTTGTTAATCTGCGTCTGCTCTGTCTTTACTCTCTGACTCAGCTACAGAGGAAGAATTGACATATGTGAAGGGTGATGCTTTGAACCAGACTTAACTGTGCAATGGTTTCTGTGGCCCAGTGACTGGGCTGTGGAAGCAGCCATCCCTTATGACTGCAGAAGCTGACTCCTGAAGTCTGTGTGCCGAGCGTAAGGGCTGATGGTCCAGGGGGAAGGAAAGTCCGGACGAGGGAGGATGCGTTGCCCTTTCCCTCTTCTCTCCCACTTCTCTGAGCTCACCTCGGACAGAATTAAAAACAGGCAGATGAAGAAAATATAACACTGGGGTAATGAGAACAGAAAAGATGAGCAACAGTCATACATTACATCTATGTACATTCATACACTGCATCTGTTTACAGCTCTGCCCTTTTAGATTCTAATTAAATTAGTGTAAGCCGACTATGCAGAAATGGATCTTGAGCCCATCTAAAATAAAAGACACGGCATAATTCATGAAAAATTGTATTATATTTAAGAAGGAAGGAGTTATGAGGCAGGGAGACCTATAAGTTTCCAGAATGCAAACAATTATACTTATTTGTTTATAGTGTATATATTTTTGTGCAATTTTTGAACATTGGTCATATTTTGTTTAACTAAGATAGAAGAAAAATGTAATATATTTGTGCACATGTATGTAGGCATGTGTGTATGTGTGTATATATGTTGTGTGCGTGTGTTGTATATGTATGTGTGTGTAATCCTGTTTTTCATTCATGCTCTAGTTCCATCTGAAGAATTTGTAAAATCCCTTCAAAGAGCCAGCTATAATCAAGTGCCTATTTCCCCCTGGTTCTAGTCTAATACAGTATCTGTACTCTGTGGGCATAGTTAGTACCTGTCTACTGACTTGTTGACCAGCCTTTTTTCTATTTATTCCTGTGAATGACTGAAAGGTGCTTTCTGGTGCTAGTTTCCCCATGTCCATCAGGTCCACTCTGATGGTACACTGAGAAACAGTTCTGACGTAGGCCATAAATTTGCCCATTTAGACAATGCTTCTGGATTTAAGATGAGCCTTCACACGAAGGCTTAGAAAGAGACTGGAGTGGAAGAAGAGGCAGGAAGTGGGGGAGGCCTGACCACTGTGACTTGGCAGCCCTGCGGCAGTGCAACGGGATCAGGGATGCCTGGGACCCATGAGGGACGACCAACAACCCAGTTGCTCATCTCAGCAACTAGATCTCAGGGAGGCAGCTCACAAAGGATGTCTGAACACTAGCAATGCCCCCTCCCAGCATGCCCTGAATCTAGGGAGATGTCCCTGCTTGTCTGCGGATCTTGAGTCCTGTCGTGGACACACCACCGTATTGGGTATTGCCGTCCGTAAGATGCAGCTCAATCACCACTCTTGTTCATTCTTTTCTCAGCGCCTGTGACCATCTACACTTAATTAGCTTGGATGAAATCTCTTCAGCACTTGCAAGACATAGAAATGCATTGTGTCCCTTTCCTGGATTTCCAAGTTAATAGACAAATAATGTTAGGCTAATTATGGGAGAATTATTTTCATTTCAATAAGGATAATTGGAATTATCTCTATTTTAAGCTGCTTATAGACACAAATATATGCTTTAGAATCTCTCCAAGTTTCCAAATGCATTATTATTGTCAAGAATTGCTTTAGTGAATTTATTGGGACTTAAATTAAATGGAAGGAAATCAAGGGGCGCAGGTAATAAAGACACTCACGCCTAATGTCCTAAATCCTTCTAAGCATCAAACAAGCAGTCTGCCTTAGGATCCTAATTAAAGTCACGTTTTATTATTTTCAGTAAGTGCCCCAGAGAAACAGGCACATAAGCAAAACTGACAGGCTCTGACAGTGTTATTAGCCATCGTCAACCTGATCATAACACAGGATCTCCTCGTGATACACTGCCACGTGCAAACCTCCGGGAATTCAGTCTACCAGGTAGATACGGAGGGAAGAGAAATGAGATTGGAATTGAGGTTTCTTAGTAAATTCACCCCTTAGTATTGCCTTTATGAGCTGTTAGATTTTCCCCAGAAGCATTCCTTGTGGCCACCTGTGCCCATTGATCTGTAGCTTTGATGAAACGGTAAAATTGTTAATCCTGCCTTTGACTTTTGTCCATTCATTCCCTTAGCAACTGTTTACTGCATAGCTACACAGGAGGCAAGTGGCTAGGCACCTGGGGAGTTTTGTTTTTAAAACAGCAGAAAAGATAACACATGTGCACAAATCTCATTCCTGTAAATTGAATTACTGTTTAAATATGGCTTTAAAAGACACAATTTTTTTAAGTTCTTTAGAAAGTGAAACATCCAACTGTGATATGAATAAATCTTTATTTAATTTGGAAACTGCTGTGTTGGTGTAAAGAAACACATTTCTAAGGTCGAGAGCAAGCTGGGGGAAAGTGGATTTCTTCACAGAGGATTCTCCGGGTGACATGCGTGGTGAGGACGCGGGAGTCGGTGCGGGTTGGACAAGCCCCCTGGGAGGGGGGACGGGGAGCGGGCCGCAGGGCGGGAAAGGGGCCCTGAGGAGCGGGGAGGGGCGCGGAAGGGCCTCCGGTGCAGGCCAACAGGGGTAGCCTGAGCGCTGGCCGGCCCCCTGCCGGGGCTGGATGGGGGAAACAATGGTCGTCAGCAGGGACACTCGCCTGGGCAGCTGCGCAGCTGACCGCGGGAACCGGAGTCCGAAGGCTGGTGGTCCTGGAAGTGACCCCCCCGGGCCCAGGACAGGGCAGGGCAGGGAGAAGTGCAGACAGACTCAGGGAGCCCGGAGGGGTGGGGGAGGCGGGGCTGCTGCGGGGAGGGAAGGGGAGTCCGCGCCCCCGGCGCCCTGGGCCCGACCCCCGCCCCACTCGCCCTGTCCCCGCCCTGCCGCCAGGGTCCCGGGGACGGCGAGCCCCTCACTGAAGTGCAGACAAGGCGGGGCCCGAGGGGGCAGAGCTCTTCTCCGGGCCACAGGCAGATGCCTGGTCACCAAGTTTCCTGCCCTTCCAGAGAAGCCGCCCTTCCCGAGGCTGTGTTTCCGGGCTCCCTGCGGCACCCCGAAACGGCCTTGGCGTTAGTTCTCCCCTAGGGAACCCCAGTGCAAGTGATGTGTGTCATTCAGGGCAAGGCAGGCTCTTTCCCCGCCCCTGGAGGCAAAGCGCCTCAACCCTTCCGAGAAAGAGGAGCCAGAGATGAAAGAGCCCCGGGCCCCGGAGTCCCCCAGGGACAAAGCTGCTCACAGCTGGGAGCATTTGCACGGAACTGTCCAGGAACAAACGTAACCAGACCTCTGCCCCCGGACGTTCCCGCAGAGCAGGTCGGTGTAGAGGAGGCTTGGGAGCGTCCCCACTAGGATTAGGCTGCAGCCGAAGTCGCCCCAGGGACCGGGAGGAGGAAGCAAGCGTGCGGTGAGATGCACAGGCTGCAGGCGTCGCTCGGCAGCACAAGACATTAATCACTCCGAGGGGAGATGCGCCAGAGCCTCTTACACCAGCAGGCTTCTAGTAAGTTACCATGTTGGCAGAAAAAGACTTGCCTCCTTTACCGCACGCTTCCCTCAAAGTGCGCCCACTGGGGGAGGGGAGGCATTAGGAAACGGCCGAGGCCTGCGGAGTGAGGACAAGAGCAGACAGGGTGCCCCTGAAAGGATGACTTCACCGCCGCACCCAAGGCCCGCGGTGCAGGTGCCACACCTCAGCTTCCAGCTTCCCCTGGGCAACGCGTGTCCCCCCCGCCGCTGGGGAAGCCGGGTTGTGACGTGCGGGTGAGAGTCCCCATTACCGAGAGCTCCCTGGGGCCCCCCTGCCTGCAGCATTCCCCCTCACGGGCAGTCCTGATCCTGACCACGAGGGCAGCAGCGCCTGGCCTTCCTGGGAGGGGCGACTGAGGGGCCTTGGGAAGTGACGGGACCGCCCCAACGAGACCGAGGTCCCTGGAGGTGACGGCCTACCTTCCGAAGGACAGGCCTGGAACTCAATCAGAAAATAAATGTCAGATCTGATTACATCACTGGACTCCAGTAGACACTAGCCAGGTAACATTTCACCTCCGCCTTTAGGGCAAGGCAAGAAGGGGCTTCTAAGTCAATAGTGACTGTTCCACTCCCAAATCAAATTTCCACTAAGACTTATACATAAAACTGCACACAAATCTACATAACTGCCCACCATTCTCAGGCCTGCAGGAATATGTATGTTGACACAAAGCGCCCAGTAATAAATAAAAAAATTCTGACACATTCGGGACCTACCACCTGGGTTAACAGCCATTCTACTAAATCAATGTTTATTGTAATGATTTGTGAGGAGACATACTGATGAGCATTGTGGATAAAAAAGTAACGTGCTATCTGTTCCGTCCCTTAGCTTTTATTTCCAGTCTGAAGAAAATGGTGACGAGTGCCACCGGTCAACGCAGAGGAGACAGGCACTGGAAAATCACCCAGGACGTGCCTTGCTAAGGGCTCGTCAGTGTTTCTGCTTAAGCCACGATTTGCCATGAGTCTGGGTATTTCTGTGATTTACTGGCTACACAGATTCTGAGACTAGCATCCTCTTTTCTTTTCTTTTTAAATGTTTTATTAAGGTATTATTGATATACAGTCTTATGAAGGTTTCACATGAAAAAACAATGTGGTCCCTGGTCGGCGTTTGGGTGCACTGAGTGGGGGTTCAGGAGGCTGGCACTGCTCTGGGTGACCAGAAGGACTGCATACTAAGTAAATACTACCATGCAACAAGTCAGACTTACATTTTAATGAGGGAGCATGTAGGTGAATTTGCTGTTCTTTGGGAATTTTGTACTTTTACAACTAGTCAAGATTTTCCAACTGAAATACACTTAGCCATGTAAATAAAAACTACATATAATTTAAGATCTGTCTTCTGGAATTTTGGTGTTTGCCCATTCTTATGAAATCAACAGGTAATTTAATTCTGAAAATTCAGGTTTTTATCAGCGTATGTACATAGTTCAGGAAAGAAAATATTGGTGCTCCGGCTCCTCAGGCAGCTGCCGGCGGCCTTTGCACCCACTGCATCCTCACCTGTGTCTGTGAAGTTTTCCCGTCTTCTTTTCCCTCTGCTCGCCTACATTTTTGGGGGCTTTTCCTTCTTCATGTCTTCTCCCTTTGTTAAGCTCTTGGTGGGTAGCCTTAAAATAGTGACCACAAATAATCCCAAATTTATCTCCAGTGTGGTATATTTGATCTCACTTTTTATTCCATAAGTTTTTTTTTATAGGGTGGGTTATTGTCTGATAACCAAAGAATATGTTAGGAACTTCACCTCCTAACTCCCTGCTTTTGTTTTGTTTTTTTTTTAATTTCTGTTTTGGTATCATTAATCTACAATTACATGAGGAACATTATGTTTACTAGGCTCCCCCCATCACCAAGTCCCCCCAACATACCCCATCACAGTCACTGCCCATCAGAGTAGTAAGATGCTGTAGAATCACTACTTTTCTTCTCTGTGTTCTACAACTCTCCCTGTGTCCCCCCAACCTACATTAAATTCCAATAACTTCTTAAACTAAAAATAACTCCGTGACTTGAGATGTAGTACAGAAATGATGAGGGAGGGAATAAAGTTGATCTCAAGTTTGCTCACCAAGCAGCATTAGAAGAATGTTGATACTGATGCACTTTTCTCGTTATTGAAGCAAAATTGGTAATGTAACATGATGTTGATTTCCGGTATAAAACTTAATAATTTGATTATTGTACACTACAAAGTGATCACAGGTCTAGTTGGCAACCATCACCATTCCACTGACCACCTTTACATCCTCCCCCCACCTTTTGGGCCCCTTCCACTTTGAACCACCTCTCTGTTCTCTGTATCTATGAGTTTGGTTTGGTTTGGTTTGGTTTTTTAGATTCATATATAAATGAAGTCATGGAACTTGTCATTGTCTGACTTTAATTTTACTTCACATAATACCCTTAAGGTCCACCCATGTTGTCATAAATGGCCTATTTCCTTCCTTTTTATGGCTGAGTAGTATTGCATTGAATATATGTACCACAGCTTCTTACCAATCATCAATTGATGCACACTTTAGATGTTTCCGGATCTTAGCTATTTGAAGGAATGCTGCAGTAAACATTGGGGCGCATATATCTTTTCAAATAAGTGTTTTCATTTATTTCAGGTAAATATCCAGAAGCAGAATTGCTGAATCATATGGTATTTTTTGAGAAACTTCCATTCTGTTTTAATTTTTTGAGAAACTTCCATTCTGTTTTCCATAGTGACTGTACCAATTCATATTCCCACCAAAAGTGTACAAGGTGTGAGGTGATATCTCATTGTGGTTTTGATATGATCTGCATTTCTCTGATAATTTAGTAATGTTGAGCATCTTTTCTTGTAGCTGTTGCCCATCTGTATGTCTTCTTTGGAAAAATATCTATTTAGATCTTCTGCCCATGTTTTAGAGATTGGTTGGTTGGGGTTTTGTTTTTGTTTTTGTTTTTGCTTCTTAGTTGTAATGAGTTCTTCATATATTTTGGATATTAACCCCTTACCATATGTATGATTTGCAAATATTTTACCCATTCAGTAGGTTGCATTCTCATTTTCCTTGCTGTACAAAGGTTGTCAGTTTTCTTGCTGTACAAAGCTTTTTAGTTTGACAGAGTCCCATTTACTTATTTTTTCTTTCGTTGCCTTTGGAGTCTGATCCAAAAATTCAATGCCAGGACTAATGTCAAGTAGCTTACCATCTGTTTTCTTCTAAGAGTTTTATGGTTTCACATCTTATATTAAGTCTTTAACCCATTTTGAGTAAACTTTTGTTTATGGTATAAGGTATCGGTCTAATTCCATTTTTTGTGTGAAGCTGTCCAATATTCCTAACACCATTTACTGAGGAGCATGTCCTTTCCCCACCATGTATTCTTGGCTCCTTTGCCATAAATTAGCTGCCATATACGTGTGAGTTTACTTCTAGGCTTTCCATTATGTTGTACTGACCTGCGTATCAGTTTTTTTTAGGCCTATACTATGCTGTTTGATTATTATATATTTTAGTATAGTGTGAAGTCAGAGCATGAGACCTCTAACCTTGTTCTTCCTCAAGATTGCTTTGGCTCTTTTGGGGTTTCTGTGCCTCAACACAAATTTTACAACTATTTGTTCTAGGTCTGTAAAAAATGCTGTTGGGATTTTGATAGGGATTGCATTGAATCTGTAGTGTGAGTAATTATAGACATTTTAATAATATTAATTCTCCCAACCCATGATCACAGACTATCTTTCCATTTATTTGTGTCTTACTCAGTTTCTTTTACCAGTTTCTTATAATTTTCAATGTACAAGTTTTTCACCTCCTTTGTTAAATTTGTACCTAGTTATTTTATTATTTTTGATGCAATTGTACATGGGATTGTTTTCTTAATTTCTCTTTCTGGTAGTTCATTAGTATGATCTAGAAAATGCAACAGATTTTTGTATATTAATTTTTGTTTCCTTCTACTTTACTGAATTCATTCATTCTAACAGTTTTTTTGGTGGAGTCTTTAGGGTGTTTTATATATAATATGTCATCTGTAAATAGTGAAAGTTTTACTTCTTTTGATATTTGGATGCCATTTATTCCTTGTTATTGCACAATTGGTTCAAGGATTTTAATATTATGTTGCATAAAAGTAACAAGAGTGGTCATCCTTGTCTTGTTCTTAATCTTAGATGAAAAGCTTTCAGTTTTTCCCTATTGAGTATGATGTTAGCTGTGGGCTTGTTATATGTGGCCTTTATTATGCTGAGTTACCTTCCCTCTACACTCATTTTGTTGAGTGTTTCTCATAAATGGATGTTGAACTTTGTCAGATGCTTTTTCTGCATTTATTGAGATAATCATATGATTTTTATCCATTGTGTTGATATTATGTATCATGTTGATTGATATGCAGATGTTAAAACATCCTTTGATGATGGTATATGAACCTTTTAATTTATTGTTAAAGTTGGTTTGCTAATATGTTGTTGATGATTTTGAGGGTATGAGTTTAGGGGCATTCCCTTCCTATTGAGTTTTTAGGAAGAGTTTGAGGATAGGTTTAAATTCCCTTTGAAGTTTGGTAGGATTCACCAATAAAGCCATTTGGTTCTGGACTTTTGTTTTATGGGAGTTTTTTATCTTAATAATTCAATCTCCTTACTAGTTTACAACCTGTTCAAATTTTCTTTTTTTTTCATAAGATTTAATGTTTCTGTGAATTTATCCATTTCTTCTAGGTTGTCCAAATTATTGGTATATAATTGTTAGACTCTGTCTTTTATGACCTTTTGTATTTGTGGTATCAGTTGTAGTATCTCCATTTTGTCTTATCTGAGCCTTCTCTGTCACTGTGAGTCTAGCTACAGGTTTGTCAGTTTGCTTTAACTTTTCAAAGAGCCAGCTCTTAATATCATTGATCTTTTATTGTGACCTTTTAGTGGCTATTTCACATATTTCCATTCTGATCTTTATTATTTTCTTCTACTAACTGTGGACTTGATTTGTTTTTTTCCTTGGTTCTTCAGTTTGATTATTTGAGGCTTTTCTTGTTTATTGATGTAGGCCTGCAAACTATGACCCTAACCTCATAGAACTGCTTTCTCTGCATCCTAAGGATTTTGGGGTGTTGTATTTCTGCTTTCATTTCAAGTTATTCTTTTATTTGTTCATTGACCCATTGATTGTTCAGTAGCATGTTTAATATCAATGTATTTGTGATTTTTCCAGTTTTCTTCTTGTAATTATTTTCTAGTTTCATACCATTGTGGTGAGAAAAGATGGTTGGTATGATTTCAGTTCTCTTAAATTTATTAAGATTTGTCTGTGGCCTAACATGTGACCTGTCCTGGAGACTGTTCCATGTGCGCTTGAGAAGAATGCACAGTCTTCTGCCTTTGGATGGAATGTTCTGTACCAGTTGAGTCCTTGTGGTCCAACATGCTATTTAAAACCAATGTTTCCTTACTGACTTTCTGTCTGGATGATCTATGCATTGGTGTGAGTGACAGATTAAAGTGCTCTACTATTATTGTATTGTTGTCACTTTTTGTTTTTAGCTCTTGTTATATTTACAATATGTATTTACATGCTCATATATGTTGGGTGCATAAATACTCACAAATGTTACACCCTTTTGTTGGGTTGATCCCTTTATTGTTTTGTAATACTCTTCTTCGTGTTTTATTATAATTTGTGTCTTAAAATCTATTCTTTCTGATATAAGTATAGCTGCACCAGCTTCCTTTTCATGTCCATTTGTTGGAGTATCTTTTTCTATCCACTCACTTTCAGTTTTTGTGGGATTTTACATCTGGAGTGAGTCTCTTGTGGGCAGCATATAGATGGGCCTTGTTTTTTTCTTCATCCATTCAGCTATTCTCTGTCTTTTGATTAGGGAATTTAGTCCATTTACATTTAAAATAATTAATAATAAGCATGTAATTATTGTCATTTTAATTGTTTTCTAGATTTTTTTAGTGCCTCTCTTTTGCTGTTATGGTTTGGTGACTTTCTTTAGGGTTACATTTAAATTCTTTTCCCATTTTTTATGTATCTAAGTTTTTGCTTTGTGGTTACTGTGAGATTCACATATAATAGCATACATATGTACAGTAGTCTATTTTATTTTTTTTAATTTTCAAAAATTTTTATTCAAAAAGTGCAGACATTTGTATGCCTATCATCAAAAATTAACAAATACTAATTTTCAATTTTCATTTTGGATTTTTCATAAGAAATTAAACATTACAGATAAAGTTAAACTATGCTGTTTCCTCTGCTTGATTTCCCTCCCTCCACACAGATAATTTCTAAGAATGATTCAAGTCCATTTAAAAAATTTTTTTATTAAGATATGATTGATATACACTCTTATGAAGGTTTCACATGAAAAAACAATGTGGTTACTACATTTACCCATATTATCAAGTCCCCACCCATACCCCAATGCAGTCACTGTCCATCAGTGCAGCAAGTTGTCAGAGATCCACTAAGTCCCTTCTCTGTGCTACACTGTTCTCTCCGTGATCCCCCACACCATGTGTACTAAACATAATAGCCCTCAGTCCCCTTCTCTTTCCCTTCCCACCTGCCCTTCCACATTCTTCCCCTTTGGTAACCACTAGTTCATTTCAAGTCCATTTTTATTTTTACTTTTATGCCATGTTTAAATATGTTTATAGATACATTTAGTGTTAAATTTACATTAACATATAATCATGTTCTCCAAATCATTTTCTTCAACATTACTTCTGATTTTTCATGTTTTAACTGTTATACGGTACTTCCTTGAATACATATATATCACAATTTTTAAAAAATCTCCCTACTGATGGACATTTAGGTTGTCTCATTTTTCACTGTTCCATGAAATATATCAGTGTATGGGTCCTTGGACATACATATGAAGGAATGTATTTAAGAAACATTCTGGGTCAGTCATAGAGTAGGAGTATCAGCATTTGCCAAATTACACCAATTTACACTCCAGCTGGCCGTGATGCTCTCTGCTCTGTTCTCACCAAGATATGGCCAGACTTTGACATTTTTTGCCACTGTGAAGGGTGAGACTATATATTTCCCTGACAAGTAAAGAGGTGGTGCATCTTTTCCATCTTTATTAAACCTGATCTCTTTTGGGAATTGCCTAGTCTGGTCTTTTATAAAGGTTGCTATAGGATTTTCTTTCTTACTCATTTCATTTAACTGGTGTGTATGTTCCAAGTACCTTCTCCTAGGTTGGCCCTGTCTTTTGTTCATGGGGTTTTTGTCCTTGGTTTTAATTTCAATGTAACCAAATTTATCAATCTTTTATGATCTCTGCTATTTGTACCTTGCCTAAGAAATCCTTCCCTCTCATGAAGTCATTAAGATTTCCTTTTAAATTTTATTTCCATAATTGTATAGTTTTGTTTTCCACCTTTTATTTTCTTTTCCTATTTGGTTATTGCTGGGGTATAATAACACTTGATTTTTGTACAACAATCTTGCATCCAAAAACCTTGCTGAATTATGTGATCCTAACATTTTGTCTTTAAGTTCTCTAGGAGAGTCTATGTAGAAAAACTTAGTGTATGCAAGCACTAACATTTTAAAATTCATTTTCAACACTTCATTTTTAACCTTTAATATGTAAGATGTCAAACACAGATGACAGTATGATGAATGAATGCCCTTGTTCCAAGCACCCAGCTTCAACTTGCCATTATTGTTTTATCCTCTTTCCCCACAACACCTATTTTTCATTTGCTTTTCCCCCTGAAGTGTTTTAAAGCAAATCCCAGGTATCATGTTATTTCACCTATAAGTACCTCAATATGTATCCTGACAAAGCTTTTTCTTTTAAATTTTTTTTAAAACCTTAAAAAACATAAGTACCATCATCATACCCAACAAAATTAGTAATTCTTTAATATCATCTAATACCCATTCCATTTTTAATTTTCTGTTTCAAAATGCCTTTCTATGGGTTGGTTTGTTTAAATTATGATGGAAATAAGACTGTCACAGTGCATTTGATTTATATAATATTTTCTTTCTTCAAACCATGCCATTTGTTGAAGAATTTGTCCAGGAGAATTTCCCACTGGGTGATTCTTCTGATTGTAACTTCATGGCGATTTGTTCCTGTGAACTGCTAGTTAAATCTAAAGGCTTGATTGGATTTTTTGTTTTTTTCATTTGTTTTTGCAGGAATACTTCATAGATACTTCTTGCATCCATCAGCCTGTTTCTTTCCCAGGTATGAAATGTCACAAGTTCATATTTTTCTTGCTTGTGATCCCAAAACTGGCAGCATTTTCACTTCATCCACTCTCTTTTTATGTATTTGAAAAGCAGGTATCATCCATCTACTGCATGAGCACTGTTCACCATACCAATCAAAAGAACCCAGCTTGGCATTGCATTTGGGGCAAAGAAGCTGTCCATCCATTACTCCCAACAAAGTGGATTCCATTCACTGTACAGGTTCAATGAAATAAGATGTACATTGAGCCTGATTCCCTGTGGTAAGCATGAAAGATGGTATCATTTTCCTGTGGGCAAAAGCTATAGGACCACTTCCTTCATTATGATACAAAATGCTAGAACTTTGAAATAGGGACCTCCTGCACTTTCTACATTGTAGAGAACCTCATCTTTCAATCCTTGTGGAAGGGTGATCGGTTTAACAACAAAGAGTTCTTGAGGTAAGTTCTGCAATTCTGGATACTTTTCTGTAACTTTTGTAAACGGGGCTGCATATAAATTGCACTAGAGGTATCTACTTCATATCCCATTTCCTGGTATAATTTCAATTGCCACTCACACCCCCGCATTCATCTTTGCCTCTGGCTGATAGTCTGGAGGTTTTCACAGGCTTTTTCAAAGGTAAGTTGGTCCGTCTTCCTCACGAAAGTCGAGCCACTCCTGCACGACTGAAGAAGAGACCAGCGCAGCAGCACCGCACGGCCCTCGGCGCGGGCCTGGCCTATGGGGGCCACGCGCCGGTCCGCGGCTGAGCACGTCGGTCTCCGTTTGTCCTGCGCCGGCACGAAGAGGCTCCGCGGACCCCCGACCCCAGCTGCGGTCTTGTGTCGGGTCCCAGGGAGTCCACCGTCAGCACCGCCGGGACGCCCGCCCTCCCGCGGCGCTCCGGCTCCGCCGCCGCCGCCGCCGCTCCGCGCAGGGGCCCCCCGGGCCGCGCTGCCGGCATCCGCCCAGCGGAGCTCGCCCGAAGCCGGCAGCGCCCGGGGCTCCCGCAGCCGCGGCCCCCGCCCCCAGCCTCCGACGGGGCGGCCCCGGGCCAGGCTGGCCCCGCACCCAGGAGAGTCTGTTTTCCATTGTTAGTAACCAAAGTTTAACACAGTCTAAAAAGTCTACATTTTTATGCCTCTCCCTCACATTTTGTTTTTCACGTCATATTTTACCTTTTTACTGCAATCTCCCTTAAGTAATTTTGGTAATTATAATTTTCCCTCTGTCATCTTCTAAAATTCATACCAGCTTTATAAGCAATTATTACCTTATATTTGCTACATATTTGTCTTTTCTAGGGAGATCTTTATTTTCATGTTTTCTTGTTACTCGTTAGTGCCTTTTCTTTTCAGCTTAAAGAAGTCTCTTTAATGTTTCTTATAAGGCCAGCTTAGTGGGGATAGACTTCTTTAGCTTTTTGTCTGGAAAACTTTCTTTCTCTCCTTCAATTCTGAATGACAGCCTTGCCAGGTAGAGTGTTCTTGGTTGTCTGTTTTTCTCCCTTTAAGCCCTTTGAATGTATCATGGCTTCTGGCACTCAAAGATTCTGCTGGAAAATCTGCTGATAGTTTCATGGGGGATGGGGAGGTGGAGAGGGGAGAGTTGTCTCTTTTAACAAGTTGTTTTCTCTTGCTGCTTTTAAGATTCTTTATTTTTATCCTTTGACATTTTAATTGTAATGTGCCTTGTATCCCTTTCTTTGGGTTTACCTTATTTGGAACACTTTGCTTCTTGAACCCAGATGTCTGTTTCTTTCCCTAGGTTAAGGAAATTTTCAGCCATTATTTCTTCAAATCATTTTTCTGCCCTTCTCTGTCTTTTCTCCTTCTGGGACCCCCATCATACCAAACTTACTCTGCTTGACATCCTAGAGGTCCCTTTGGCTGCGTTTACTTTTTTTTCCTGCTCTGTTTGGTTGAGTTCCACTGTCCTGACTTCCAGGTTCCTGATCCTTTCTTCTGCTTCATCTTAAACTGCTGTTGAACAGTGTTTTTTTCAGTTCAGTCATTTTATTCTTCAGCTGCGTGACTTATTTCGGTACTTTCTAATATTTTCTATCTCTTTGTTCAAGTTCTCACTGTGTTCATCTGTTCTTCTCCCAGGCCACATGAGAGCACAGGGGCAGGGCAAGCCCACCAGCACGGAGCAAGGTAGAGACACCACAGAAATCATTCCCAGTAGTGCTAGCAAGATGGAGTGAGCATGCAAAAATGGCACGTGACAGTACCTTATTTCCCAGAGAACACCTCAAGAGTTGGAGTGCCTGATGTGGGGTACAAACCCCTCAGCCCCTCAGTCCTCGGGGAAAAACTGCATATTTGTAAGATCCCTCGTGATTGTGGGTCACTGTGTCAGGAATAGAGTTGTAGTGAAAACACATCTCTGCTCCTCCTACCATCTCAGTGTGGCCCTTTTATCCTTTGTTCTGAGGGAGCTCTTCAGCTAGTTTTCAGGTCTTTTTCAGAGGGAATGATCCAGATTTGAGTGGAGGTGAGTTCAGGATCTTTCTACACCACCTTCCTAATGTACCTTTTAAGACTTTTAAAAAATTCTGAGATACCAGTTGTCGAGAATGTTCTAAATTCATGAATAGTTTTTATCAATTCAAAGGTGTCTGTGAGCAGTGTATTCTGGTAAATATGTTTAATTATCAGCCCTCAGGAAGAACAGACTTCATTTTTAGCATTTAATAATTAGTAGTGTAAATAGTCTGCTAAGCTAATTTCAAGCCACCAGACATGAAGCAAAGGTGAGAAGATGTGTGTACAGTAAACTCACAGCTAGTGTGAGTCATCTCTGGGATACCATGGATGGTTTCCTTGAAACCCCAGATAGGGAAAGGTAGATTTTCCCCATTGCTTGCAATTAATCCACTAATTTATAAACTATGTAACTTGTTCAGAATGCATCTGGTGGTCTTATGTACTATAAAATCTTCAGTTCATAAATTTATGTCCAGTATCATGGTCCAGATTTTCTCAGCATAACAAGATCTATAATTTTTGATTTAGAAGAGGTTATTATCATATAATACACTTACGTTCTTCAACAGTACTATAATTAAGACAAAGATAGCTTAAACCCGATAACGTATGATTTAATACCAATTAAGTTTATAGTACTTAAAGCCTCAGAGCCTAAAGAAAAAGTAAAAGGAACGAGTTAGTAATGCTTTCTATTGTCTTTTCTACTTCCCTAATTCAGTGCACACTTGCAAGTAAAGCGCCCTTTTAGCATTCTAGTGGGAATGAACTGAGCATCCTCACACTGCACAGTATAAGAAAAATCAGTCAAACAAAGGACAAAATATATCAGTTAAAGACTGTTTATCTGACCAAACTTGAAATGCTTCAAATTTTAGATAAAATTCTTCACTGACCCCAAAAGACACAAGACATAAATTTATATATCCAATACATTCAGAAAATGTTCTATAACAGACTCTTACCACATAGATAGAAGCCTAAAATCAAACTCCTCCTTCATTCTTTTAAGGTTAATGGGATAAATGTAGACTCCAAAGCAAGTAGTTTTTGAATGGTGAGTTTTTCGTCCACTGAACTAGGACATAAATCTTTTCCACCCCATGTATATTTCCACTAAATTGTGCCATGACAGATAATACAGATCTTTTAACATGTAGAAAGGTGGATAAAGATACCAGCAACATATTAAAATTCATGGAGATAATATTTCTCAAATAGTTTAGATATAGACAAATCAAGGACAGCATTTTCCAAATTCTTTTTCAAAGAAAGTATATTTTAATCTGCTATCCTTTCAACTTGTACCTTGCCCAGGAAGCTGTCGATGGCAGTTTGATCAAAGCACCATGTTTTTATAAAATTAGAATGTTGTCATATAGATAGATATAAGTTATTGTGTAAAAGATGATAAATATTTTTAGACAAATCTAAGCTTTTGGTACAAAGTCACTGATCACATTTATTAGCTCTAATATCTGAAAAAATACTGGGAAGTGTTTAGTATGATTAACATTCTAAAAGGAGTATGCCAGCTGAATTTTAATTTCCTCTGATTATTGATAATGAAAAAAAAACTGCCACGGATGTAACAAAGCAACATTTTACATAATTTTTCAGGTCTTTTAAGTATCAGAATGTAGGTTGCCAGCTCTAATTTTCACAAACAACTTGAACATAGGGAGTCTCAGACTGAAGCAAGTGCGGGAACTAATCAGCCCCTGCATCCCTTCTCCTGCACAATCCTCTGTACAAACAAATGCTTCATTTGTTGCACCTTTTCAAGAAGCCAGCCACTCAACAGGTAACGAAAGGTGCTTCGCAATCCCACTTACAACATTAAGCTACTTGTTACTTATATCAATTTTGTATGTTTTTAACATTAGATTTATGGAAAATTTACAACAGAGATTCAAGAAATGGAATTCCTTCAGTTCTCTAAAGGTTTGAATTTTATGAGAAAAGAAGACTTTGCAGAGTGGCTACTTTTTTTCACTAACACTGAAAATAAAGACATTTATTGGAAAAATGTGAGAGAGAGGTTGTCAGCAGGAGAGGTTGGTATGGCTTTTTTATTATGTCTGTGATAAAGATGAAATATTGTTGGAAGTGAAGTAACTTCCAAATTAACCAAGACTGTTACTCTGTTATTTAAGTATAAAATCGAGTTGAGAAATGTTCTCCACATACTGTTTTCTTCAGAATGAACTATTACCTAAGATAGACTCAGTATAACAAACAGGAGTTTTGCATTGCCAATAATGTCAGGAATAAGATAAGAATATCCACTATTACCACTATTACTTCCTATTAGCCTGGAAGTCTCAGCCAGTACAAATTAACAAGATAAGAATATAAAATTTGAAAGATGATAGTTGTCTTTGTGTGCATATGTGTTGAAATATGCCCAGAGAACCCGAGAGAATCAAGTTGAAAAACCATCAAATTCCAGAAAGTGCCTGTTATAACGCGAGTTATTAGAAGTAGCTCTCCTGCGTACAAATTTAAAGTTAGGAAATATAATGGCGCGCGCGCGTATGTGTGTGTGTGTGTGCGCGCGCGCATGAGGTGCATGAAATGATGTTCTCCAAACTATTAATAATGGTTGGTATACTGCAGTGAGATTTCACGTGACTTTTATTGTTCCAAAACACTTTGGGCATGTGTTTTAATATAATGCTTTTAAGGCTATTTCTATACTGAGGAAAAAGATAATAAAAAATAATGAAAGTCTCATTTACAATTACAATAAAATACATACCAATTAGAAATAAATTTAACAAGAAGTATATGAAACAAACTTTAAGGTCTTGATGGATATAAAAGAAAACTTACCCAATTATAAATACATCCGTATTCTGAATAGGAAGTCTTCGTATTATAAATACAGCAGTTTTACCTTAAATTAATCTATAAAAGTAATGGTTATATGGTCAGATCCGCCTGGGTTTGCTGCAAATTAATCCTCGCGGCTGACGCGAGGACGGGTCGGTTCTTACATGTCCGTTGCGGGCTGCCGCCCACAGAGCCGCTCAGATGCCCAGACTCGCCAAGGATCCGCCGTCTTGGAGCTTTAACGTCTGAAGAGACACCAGCCGCAGAGGAGCGGGCGGCCGGACGCAGGCGAGGGGCGGGACCCGGCTGGGCGCGGCGCGGGGAGGAGCCGCGGAGGAGCCCCGGACCGTCGCTTCGGGGGGCCCAGCCTGGGAGGCGGGGCCGCTGAGCGCGGAGCCGCCCGGATCGCCCGCGTTGCAGCCGCCTGGGCCCTGGAGCGCCGCACGAGCCCGAGGCGCCGGGAGCTGCACCCGCCGGCGGGACATGGCGCCGTGGACGTCCTGGCGCTGCTGCCAGCTTACGGTGGGCTGGGTGCCGGTGCCCTTCATCACCTGCGTGGCCGTCAGGTCCTACTACGCGTAGGTGGTGGAGCTGTGCGGTGTGTGAGTACCCGCGGCGGCGGGCGGAGGGCCGGGCGGGCGCTCCGACGGGGACGGGAGGCGGGCGGCGGTCCGGGTGGAGCGGCCCTGCCTGCGCCGCCGCACAGCGGAGGTCCCCGACCCGCGGCTCTGTGGCGGCGGGGGGTGGCCTCCCGGCCTCTAGGACCCGCCCCTGCGCCGCCGCACAGCAGAGGCCCCCGGCCCGCGGCTCTGTGGCGGCCGCGGCGGCGCCCCCTGAGCTCGGGGTCCCGGGCAGCGCCCGGTCCTCCGCGGAGGGGGCCAGAAGCGGGCTCCTCCCCGGGGTGGCCCGGTGGCGTCCAGGCTGTGTGCGCGGCCGGCTGTGCTTTCGCTGGCGTCGTCGAGTGGAGACGTTCCTCCCGGGTTGGTTGTCCGAACAGCTTGAGACGAGCGCGTTCCCCGCGGGGCGGTAGTTGGCGGGCGGGTGTCCGCGGTCTCTGCCGAAGGCGGGCTCGCCGTGGACAAATGAGCGCCCGCGTGCGCGTGTCAGTGGCGCTTGACCGATTTTGACGTTCATTTATTTCACTTCCGCCTCCGGTGCCTTATACACAATATTTTAAGACAGAAAGAATGGGTGACACGATATATAAGCCCAGTTGTCTTTTTCTTGGCTGTTTCTTATGGAGGTTTATGTTTTTTCCATCCTCAGATTTTGACGTTCTGTTTTATTTTCGTTACTGCCATTTGTCTCATTAATTCTTGATACGCAATTTCTCACCCGATTCCCTGGAAAACAGGAGTAATGTTGCAGTGCACTTCAAGAATTTGAGTACTAATTCGAATAGACTGTTAAAATGGAAGGATATTGGTTGTCAATCAAACCTTGTTCAAGGGCTACTGCTGTGTTTGTGGTAGTAACTGATGGGTCTACCTTAATTGTTCATAGGCTTTGAGTGTGCAGCTATTTTACACTTAAACTGGCCTTATTCTGTACATGTCTGCTGCTTATGTCAATTCCTCGTGAAAACTTAGGACCAAATAGTCAGTGGTGTTTGTAAAAGCAATCCTTTGCCATCTTAACGATCTATTCTTAATCTCCGGACTAAATCCACAGCTCTCTAAAGGATCACTATTGTACACACTCAAAAAGAAAGAACCACATGAGATACACAGTAATTGTGTGAATGAAAAGCCGTACCACGCACTCGCAACTGGCAGAATCAAAACTCCAATTATAGCTCTGAATTTGACAGCTGTCAAAGAAATACTTGGTAAAATCAGAGTTCTACATGCGGAAGAGAATACTTTGGCTTAGAAGGTGTGAGGGTAGGTTTTTAAATGAAAATATCCACCTTTAAGAAAATTATCTTTTACTTATGGAACATTTCATTTTGAAGAATGCTGTTTTTTTTAAGTAGGCCCAGATTAAATTAGTTGTGGAATGTTATTTCTACTACATGAATATGGTTAACCTGTTGAATATTATTTAGTCTCATCGTTTTGGATACCAAAATGTTTGCCAAAAATGATGTTTGAATGAATTGATATTGACTAGATTTAGGTATTTCTTGAGGCTGCTTGTAGAAAGTGATAGTAATCATAGGATTCTCATCAGTTATGGTGATACTTTATCTTATTTTCTTCGAAGTGAGACTCCATTCCAAAAGTTGTATGAATCTTATTTAATTCTGTCAGAAGATTATTCTCAGCCTATTCATTCTAATTCCATATTGATTATGAAGTAAAGCTTCTGAAGGAACAATTAAAAGGGTACATCTTTGTTGAAGTGCACAGCTTAACCTATAGATGGTTTTGTCAAAAATACCAAAGGTGACATTAAACATGAAGGGAAATGGACATGAGAAGCGATGTGTGCTCTTAGGGATGGAGGGGACATCTCATTCGTTCTTTCCTTTAATCCTCTCAGTATCTCAGCATAAGTATCTCTACAGATGTTCGAAATGAGGCTGAGCAAATAAGGTCATTTGGTTAGGTCACGCAGTTATGGAGTGGCTGTTCAAGGTGATGAATACCTTTCCACTCTGTATGTAACATTCACCGAGCCAATAGGATCAGTGGAAGTGTAATTGGTCCATAATGGGAGGTAGGGTGTGGGTTAGGTGATTGTGTTTGGAGAGCTTGACCTCAGTTAGGCTTTAGGCCCATCCTTTAGAAATCATAGCCTAGAATTTCATTAAGTATCAATTAGGGCGCACTGCTTAGCAGAATTTTAAAATATTCAGTAGTGAAAAGTCTTACATAGGGCAGGCATTTAATGCTTCTAAGTTATCTGAGTTTAATGAAGGAGAATTTGAGAGTTCTGCAGTGTCACTCATTCAACTCTCAAATTAAAACTATCTTTTATAAGTTTTCATAGCCTAGACCCTCCCACTGAAATATAGTTCTATATAACTTTGCTTTAATTAGAGTGAAGTATTGTAAAAGTGCTGTTTTAATGATTTTTATGGAATTTTCTTAACTTTTGGTATTTTTTTAAATAGATGGGAAAGAATAATAATTATATCTTCACATGTGTTCATTTAGTTAATCCTCATAGTAATCTCCATAAAGTTAAGTAATTTGTGAAGCATATAATGACTAGTAAATAGCATAATCAGAATTGTTACACAAGTGATTTGGTTCCAGAATACATGCTTTTAAAATTAACTACTATGCAAGATTTGTTTACTTGGTTATCCAGATCTGGACACTCAGGGCAGATTTCAGTCTTGGGGGTCATCTGGTTGAGTAAGACTAAAGTTATACCAGAAACAGTCGTAGATAAAGTCTAGGCCTGCCCTATCACTACAACTGTGGCATTGTTACACAGTTTTGGGGTCTTCTAGGCTACTGGAGAGTGTTTATCCTGCACTTGATGCAAATTCTGAATCCCTTATACCAGTTGGTATGAAAGGCATCGGGTGGGACTTGGATGAGACATGTGCATCTGCCTTCACTGCATCAAAATGGTCAGTCAAGGTCGTGTATGCCTTCAGTGTGATAGACCCATCAAGACCCTGAGAGCTGGATGTTCATGTGACTGGAGATGGTTTTGTCTGAGGTCTCTGGCAGTGGCTTGAACAGACTTTCAACCTATTGGGTCTGATCACAACTCTGGAAAGGGACAGAGGTACAATACACTTCGATAGAAAAACAATTGGCTGTCGTGTATCACACCTTGCTGGCTACAGAACCCATCATTGGAATGACCCTGGTAAAGGTAATAACCACCTATCCTATCGTGTGGTGGGTACAAGACTGGACCCAAAAGCCACCAAGTGGTGTAGCACAAATCCTACACTGGCCAAGGGGTGTGCTTATGTACAGCAGCGTGGTGCCTTCTTTGCTAGTTCCTTGAGTGAAGAGCTCCCAATGTTTATTGGGGCTGGTGACATACACTAGTGAAAGGCAGGAAGAATTTACTTCAGAACCATTAGTAGGAGACAGACCCTATCGGGAGGGAAGAGCCCCTATACCTGAAGTTGCATGGTACACAGATGGCTCTAGCTGTGGGTAGCCCCCAAAATGGAGGGCTGTTGCTTTCCTTCCTAAGACTGAGAGAACAGGATGGAAGATGGTGAGGGGAAGAGCAGTCAATGGGCAGAGTTGCGGGCAGTGTGGCTTGTGATCAGCCAGGAGACCCCCCCCCCAGTAGTTGTCTTCATTGACATCTGGGCCATCTATCAAGGCTTGACCCTGTGGCTACCAACATGGTACCATGCCAACTGGTGGTTGGTCACTGACCCCTTTGGGGACAAGAATTGTGGCAAAACCTATGGGCCTCTGGTCAGACTAAAACAATTACAGTACATCATGTGACAGGTCATTTGCCACTGGCATCCACAGGAAATAATGAAGCAGATGAATTGGCCCAGGTACACTGGCTAGAAGGAAAGCCTGCCTCTGATGTGCCCAGTGGTTACATCAGCATTTGTTGCACGCGGGGCAAAAGACAACGTGGGCTGTAGCCCATCAGTGGGGCTTGCTTTTGACCTTTGAAGAAGTCAGAAGAGCCCAGGAAGAGTGCCTTGTGTGCTCTAAAAGGGACTTACACTGAGTTCCACAGCACCATGGACAATAGCTAAGGGGTAGATACCCCTTGTCAGGTAGGTACTTATATGCCATTACTTGTGTGGACACAGCTACTGGACTTCTGGTTGCCTTTCCTATACATTGTGCAAACCAACAGATGACTAAAAGAGGCCTGGAACATCTCTTTGCAGGCTATGGCCAAGCACAGGTACTTGAGAGTGATCAAGACACCCCCTTTACTGGACATGCACTACAAGAATGGGTACATCAGTTTAAGAATCAAATGGAAGTTTCATGTGCCATACAATCCTACCATGACTGGCATGATAGAGAGTCCAGTGGTTTGTTAAAATCTGGACTGAAGTCAGACACCAATACTCTACGGGGATGGTCAGTCTGCTTATGGACATTGCTACGGTGTTTGAAAAAGAAACTCCAAAGGGAGCCCTGAGCTCTGTAGACATGCTAATGTGTATTGCTGCCTCCCTTATACAACTGCAAGTACAAACCAAGGAAGAATCATTGAAGCCAAGGTTGCCTACCAGAATAACATCTTGCTGCGAGCACCAACTGTGCTGAATCCTGGAGACTCCATTGACTGGACATGGCCTTGGACATTTCAACACATGGACCAACAATGGCTGGCTCTCCTGGCACCTTGGGGACAAGGCCTATAAACTGGCCTCCTGTGTATTCCTGTAACAACAGAATTCCCCCCGAAGATCACAGTAGTATATCCAAAACGGCTAGAAGGTAGGAGCATCTTACTGGGGAGTTTTGTTTCATCATTATGGCCTGTGCATTCACCTCCAGTAACACTATATATAGATCCCTCAGCCCATGGGGAGAGGGGTAAAGGTATGGTATACTAGACCTGGACAGGACCCCCTTCCTGCTACAGTCCTATCACAAGACCACTCTCTTATATGCATCCTACCTGATGGACAAGAATTGCCTATGTTGGTGTAATTAAAACATGTGTCTTATCTCCCTAAGGTCTTTGTGGATTGGGTACACACCCTAGCAAAATCTGCTACTTTCTGGAGTGCATGGAGCTCCCTATCAGTACCACTACCAAGTCTGAACTTGTCTGAGTAGAACTGGTTTTCAATACAGTTGGAATAACCTCCTCAGGATTAAGGATTATTACAATTTTTGTTACCTGTGTCAGAATTTTGTTGTATCATAATTTTTGTTATTATCTCTATGTTGTTATCCTCTGTTGCTATTGTGGAATCTGATTACAATGCTTCAGCATTCTTGCACCATTGGGGAAGATTAAGAGGTGAGAATCCTAGAGGGGTTGACTGTGGGGAAAATGGAAATTCCTATGGCCAGGATCCTCACCTGCCCCTATACTGCTTGATGACATAATTGGCCTACTGCTAGGCTACTGCTTCCACAGCATAAGCAATGAGCTATTATTGACTGAGTCACTATATAAAGAGCTCTGCCCAGTGTTCTGGATGGAGGCAGAGACGGGAGGATTACAGACCTGCAGACTGTTGGATGCAGGTGTAATTCTAGTGTGTGACCTATCGCCGGAGAACAGAGCCGGGTAATAAACCCTTTTACCCCACAAACATTCCGTTGTCATTCCTCAGTCTCACTAAATCCACAGTGAATTTTCCCAGGGCTGAAACCCATTGGAAAGACTCATGGATGAACCTCAGAAACATGCTCAGTGAACAAAGCCAGTCACAAAAAGCTGCAGACTGTGTGACTCTACTGTCTAGAAAGGGTGAATCTAGAGAGACAGAAAGTAGATTAGTGGTGTCCTGGGTTGGTAAACCAGAATGAAGGATCTGATTCAGGTAATAAAAATATCCTAAAGCTGGATTATGGCAATGGTTGCACAAATAGAGGAATTCACTAGAAACATTGAATGGCAAATGGTGTATTTTTATGTGTGAATTTTGAGACTTGTGATTGTATAAATTCAATAAAGTTCAATAGAATTTTTTTATTAGTTTTATTTTTGTATCATTAATCTACAATTACATGAAGGATATTATGTTTACTAGGCTCCCCCTTTCACCAAGTCCCCCACCACATACCCGTTCACAGTCACTGTCCATCAACATAGTATGATGCTGTAAAATCACTACTTGTCTCTTCTGTGTTGCACAGCCCTCCCCGTGCCCCCGCCCCACTATACATGTTAATCGTAATGCCTCCTTTCTTTTTTCCCACCCTTATCCCTCCCTTCCCACCCGTCCTCCCCAGTCCCTTTCCCTTTGGTAACTGTTAGTCCATTCTTAGGTTCTGTGCTTCTGCTGCTGTTTTGTTCCTTCAGTTTTCTTTTGTTCTTATACTCCACATATGAGTGAAATCATTTGGTACTTGTCTTTCTCTGCCTGGCTTATTTCACTAAGCATAATACCCTCTAGCTCCATCCATGTTGTTGCGAACGGTAGGATGTGTTTTTTTCTTATGGCTGAGTAATATTCCATTGTGTATATGTACCACATCTTCTTTATCCATTCATCTACTGATGGACATTTAGGTTGCTTCCATATCTTGGCTATTGTAAATAGTGCAGTGATAAACATAGGGGTGCATCTGTCTTTTTCAAACTGGAGAGCTGCATTCTTGGGGTAAATTCCTAGAAGTGGAATTCCTGGGTCAAATGGTATTTCTATTTTGAGCATTTTGAGGAACCTCCATACTGCTTTCCACGATGGTTGAACTAATTTACATTCCCACCAACAGTGTAGGAGGGTTCCCCTTTCTCCACAACCTCGCCAACATTTGTTGTTGTTTGACTTTTGTATGGTAGCCATCCTTTCTAGTGTGAGATGATATCTCATTGTGGTTTTAATTTGCATTTCTCTGATGATAAGTGATGTGGAGCATCTTTTCATGTGTCTGTTGGCCATCTGAATTTCTTCTTTAGAGAACTGTCTATTCAGCTCCTCTGCCCAGTTTTTAATTGGATTATTTGCTTTTTGTTTGTCGAGGTGTGTGAGCACTTTATATATTTTGGATATCAACCCTTTATTGGATCTGTCATTTATGAATATATTCACTCATATGTAGGATACCTTTTTGTTCTATAGATGGTGTCCTTTGCTGTACAGAAGCTTTTCAGCTTGATATAGTCCCATTTGTTCATTTTTGCTTTTGTTTCCCTTGCCCGGGGAGATATGTTCAAGAAGAGGTCACTCATGTTTATATGTAAGAGATTTTTGCCTATGTTTTTTCCTAAGAGTTTTATGGTTTCATGACTTACATTCAAGTCTTTGATCCATTTCGAATTTACTTTTGTGTATAGGGTTAGACAGTGATCCAGTTTCATTCTCTTACATGTAGCTGTCCAGTTTTGCCAGCACCATCTGTTGAAGAGACTGTCATTTCCCCATTGTATGTCCATGGCCCCTTTATCAAATATTGGTTGACCATATATGTTTGGGTTAACGTTTGGAGTCTCTATTCTGTTCCATTGGTCTGTGGCTCTGTTCTTGTGAAAGTACCAAATTGTCTTGATTACTGTGGCTTTGTAGTAGAGCTTGAAGTTGGGGAGTGAGATCCCCCCCACTTTATTCTTCCTTCTGAGGATTGCTTTAGCTATTTGGGGTCTTTGGTGTTTCCATATGAATTTTTGAACTATTTGTTCCAGTTCATTGAAGAATGCTGTTGGTAGTTTGATAGGGATTGAATCTAATCTGTATATTGCTTTGGGCAGGATGGCCATTTTGATGATATTACTTCTTCACAGCCAGGAGCATGGGATGAGTTTCCATTTGTTAGTAACCTCTTTAATTTCTCTTAAGAGTGTCTTGTAGTTTTCAGAGTATAGGTCTTTCACTTCCTTGGTTAGGTTTATTCCTAGGTATTTTATTCTTTTTGATGCTATTGTGAATGGAATTGTCTTCCTGATTTCTCTTTCTATTAGTTTATTGTTAGTGTATAGGAAAGTAACAGATTTCTGTGTGTTAATTTTGTATCCTGCAACTTTGCTTAATTCCGATATTAGCTCTAGTAGTTTCAGAGTGGAGTCTTTAGGATTTTTTTATGTGCAATATCATGTCATCTGCAAATAGTGACAGTTTAACTACTTCTTTACCAATCTGGATTCCTTGTATTTCTTTGTTTTGTCTAATTGCCATGGCTAGGACCTCCAGTACTATGTTGAATAACAGTGGGGAGAGTGGGCATCCCTGTCTTGTTCCCGATCACAGAGGAAAAGCTTTCAGCTTCTCACTGTTTAGTATGATGTTGGCTGTGGGTTTATCATATATGGCCTTAATTATGTTGAGGTACTTGCCCTGTATACACATTTTGTTGAGAGTTTTTATCATGAATGGATGTTGAATTTTGTCGTATGCTTTTTCAGCATCTATGGAGATGATCATGTGGTTTTTGTCCTTTTTGTTGATGTGGTGGATGATGTTGATGGATTTTGGAATGTTGTACCTCCTTGCATCCCTGGGATGAATCCCACTTGGTCATGGTGTATGATCCTTTTGATGTATTTTTGAATTCAGTTTGCTAATATTTTGTTGAGTATTTTTGCATCTACATTCATCAAGGATATTGGTCTGTGGTTTTCTTTTTTGTTGTGGTCTTTGCCTTGTTTTGGTATTAGGGTGATGTTGGCTTCATAGAATGAGTTTGGGAGTATTCCCTCCTCTTCAATTTTTTGGAAAACTTTAAGGAGAATGGGTATTATGTCTTCTCTGTATGTCTGATAAAATTCCGAGGTAAATCCATCTGGCCCGGGGGTTTTGTTCTTTGGTAGTTTTTTGATTACAGCTTCAATTTCTTTGCTGGTAATTCGTCTGTTTAGATTTTCTGTTTCTTTCTGGGTCAGTCTTGGAAGGTTGTATTTTTCTAGGAAGTTGTCCATTTCTCCTAGGTTTCCCAGCTCGTTAGCATATAGGTTTTCATAGTACTCTCTAATAATTCTTTGTATTTCTGTGGGGTCCATCGTGATTTTTCCTTTCTCATTTCTGATTCTGTTGATGTGTGTTGACTCTCTTTTCCTCTTAATAAGTCTGGCTAGAGGCTTTTCTATTTTGTTTATTTTCATGAAGAACCACCTCTTGGTTTCATTAATTTTTGCTATTGTTTTATTCTTCTCAATTTTATTCATTTCTTCTTTGATCTTTATTATGTCCCTCCTTCTGCTGACCTTAGGCCTCATTTGTTCTTCTTTTCCCAATTTCGATAATTGTGACATTAGACCATTCATTTGGGATTGTTCTTCCTTCTTTAAATATGCCTGGATTGCTATATACTTTCCTCTTAAGAGTGCTTTTGCTGTATCCCACAGTAGTTGGGGCTTTGTGTTGTTGTTGTCGTTTGTTTCCATATATTGCTGGATCTCCGTTTTAATTTGTTCACTGATCCATTGATTATTTAGGAGGATGTTGTTAAGCCTCCATGTGTTTGTGAGCCTTTTTGCATTCTTTGTACAATTTATTTCTAATTTTATGCCTTTGTGGTCTGAAAAGTTGGTTGGTAGGATTTCAATCTTTTGTAATTTACTGAGGCTCTTTTTGTGGCCTAGTATGTGGTCTATTCTGGAGAATGTTCCATGTGCACTTGAGAAGAATGTGTATCCTGTTGCTTTTGGATGTAGAGTTCTGTAGATGTCTATTAGGTCCATCTGTTCTAGTGTGTTGTTCAGTGCCTCTGTGTCCTTACTTATTTTCTGTCTGGTGGATCTGTCCTTTGGAGTGAGTGGTGTGTTGATGTCTCCCATAATGAATGCATTGCATTCTATTTCCTCCTTTAGTTCTGTTAGTAGTTGTTTCACATATGTTGGTGCTCCTGTATTGGGTGCATATATATTTATAATGGTTATATCCTCTTGTTGGACTGAACCCTTTATCATTATATAATGTCCTTCTTTATCTTTTGTTTCTCTCTTTATTTTGAAGTCTATTTTGTCTGATACTAGTATTGCAACACCTGCTTTTTTCTCTCTGTTGTTTGCATGAAATATCTTTTTCCATTCCTTGACTTTAAGTCTGTGTATGTCTTTGGTTTTGAGGTGAGTCTCTTGTAAGCAGCATATGGATGGGTCTTGCATTTTTATCCATTCTATTACTCTGTGTCTTTTGATTGGTGCATTCAGTCCATTTACATTTAGGGTGATTATTGAGAGGTATGTACTTATTGCCATTGCATGCTTTACTTTTGTGGTTACCAAAGGTTCAGGGTTAGCTTCTTTACTATCTTACTGTCTAACTTAACTCGCTTATTGAGCTATTATAAATATGGTCTGATGATTCTTTATTTCTCTCCCTTCTTATTCCTCCTCCTCCCTTCTTCATATTTTGGGTGTTTTGTTCTGTGCTCTTTTTAGGAGTGCTGCCATCTAGAGCAGTCCCTGTAGGATGCCCTGTAGAGGTGGTTTGTGGGAGGCACATTCCCTCAACTTTTGCTTGTCTGGGAATTGTTTAATCCCTCCTTCATATTTAAATGATAATCATGCTGGATACAGTATTCTTGGTTTGAGGCCCTTCTGTTTCACTGCATTAAGTATATCATGCCATTCTCTTCTGGCCTGTAGGGTTTCTGTTGAGAAGTCTGATGATAGCCTGATGGGTTTTCCTTTTAAGTGACCTTTTTTTTTCTCTCTTGCTGCCTTTAATACTTTGTCCTTGTCTTTGATCTTTGCCATTTTAATTATTATGTGTCTTGGTGTTGCCCTTCTTGGATCCCTTGTCATGGGAGTTCTGTGTACCTCTGTGGTCTGAGAGGCCATTTCCTCCCTTAGTTTGGGGAAGTTTTCAGCAATTATTTCTTCAAAGACACTTTCTATCCCTTTTTCTCTCTCTTCTTCTTCTGGTACCCCTATAATGCGGATACTGTTCTGTTTCGATTGGTCACACAGTTCTCTTAAAATTCTTTCATTCCTGGAGATCCTTTTATCTCTCTCTGCATCAGCTTCTCTGCGTTCCTGTTCTCTGTTTTCTAGTCCACTAATGGTCTCTTGCATCTCGTCCATTCTCTTTTGAAGTCCTTCCAGAGATTGTTTTATTTCTGTATTCTCCTTCCTTAGTTCTTGCATATTTCTCTGCAAGTCCATCAGCATGGTTATGACTTTTGTTTTGAATTCTTTTTCAGGAAGATTGGTTAAATCTATCTCCCCAGGTTCCTTCTCAGGGGAAGATGTAGAAGATGTAGAAGCTGTCTGGGTTAGTCTTGTCTGGATCAAATTTTTTTGCCTTTTCATGTTGATAGGTGCAGTGGAGTGCTATTGACTTGTCTGTCAGCTGGGAGAGTCAAGACTCTCGCCACTTGGCTCCTGGCCTTACTTTACTGGGACAACTGCGACCCCTAGTGTCTTGTGTTGGGCAATTGCGTGTAGATTGGGTCTCTTTATCTTACCCGGCCGGTATGGAGGAAGCTCCCTTGCCGTGGGCGTGGCCAGCCTCAGGCTGCTGCTCTGCGATGGCGGGGCCCCGGAGGGGTAATGGACGGGGGGCTGTTTGCCTGTTTACCTCCGTGAGGGACCTCAGAGCTGTTGTTCAGGGGTTAGTGTGCCCAGAGTTCTCTGGAATTTCCAGCTGCTGGACTGTGACCCAAGATGCTTCTGTCCAGCTGTGGGGTCCCTGTCCCTTTACGACTTTCAAAAAGCACTCACTTTTCTTTGTCACAGGGGCACCGGCTTCAGGACCCGCTCACAGGTCTTACTGTCCTGCTTCCCTAGTATCCAGCACCCCACGCATGCACTGTGACTGCGTTCCAGTGCGGATGGCTAGGGCTGGGTGTTTAGCAGTCCTGGGCTCCCTCTCCCTCCCCGCTCTGACTCCTCTCCTCCCGCCAGGAGCTGGGATGTGGGGCCTCGGGTCCTGCCAGGCTGCGGCTTGTATCTTACCCCTTTCACCAGGCACTGGGTTCTCGTAGGTGTGGATGTAGTCTGGCTGTTGTCCTGTGTCTTCTGCTCTCTCTTTTAGGGATAGTTCTATTTGTTGTATATTCAAAAATATATATGTTTTTGGGAGGAGATTTCCACTGTCCTACTCACGCCACCATCTTGGCTCCGCCTCCAGTTCAATAGAATCTTTATAAAGAAAATCTGTTTTTAAAAAAAGTAAATGGGATAAATAAAAACTCAAAAACAGAGAGAAGTCCTGATTTCTCCTTTACTGTGTAAAATATTTACTAGATAAGCTGGAGCAGTGCACGTCTTTGAAACAAGCCCCTCACTGCCAAGACGCGCATCCTGGGAACTCTGGAAGAGCCTGTGCAGAGTGCTCAAGAGATAACACTTGGGATACTAGGAAAGAACATCACTTTAGGAAACTCATGCTTAGTCCTCAGGAGACCAGTTCTAGAAGCTTTTCCTTTAATTCCTGTGACAGAGAGTCAGATTCAAAGACAAGATGAGCACAACCGGCCTGCTGTCCCCCGAGGGTCCTTCAGGCCCGCGGACACTGAGGATGTGGCACTGGCTGGCTTCGTTGGAGTGGGATGCCCGGCGGCCACTTCTCAGCCCAGGAGGAGCACCAAAGGCGGCTTGTAGGCCCACGGGTCTGCTTGCCCCCCAGCCACACTGGCCACAGGCAGCCCCTCCTGCCTCAGTGCCACTGCCCTCAGGGTTCTCAGGCAAGGGCCAGAGAGCCTGGGCATCACCTGCGGTGTGGCAGGGCTGACGGGCCAGTGGCAGTGCGCCACCCACTGCCCAGTGCCCCGCGGGCCTGCCCCAGGATGGGATGCACGGCGCTCAACTTCCTGAGCTCAGGATCTGTTCATGCTCTTAGAAATTGTTGAAGACTGAGGAGCCCTCCGTGTGCGGGAAATCGGGTGGACCAATATTTGTCTAATTAGAAATTGAAACTACTTAGACATTCTTAAAATATTTATTTATTTATTTATTTATTTATTTATTTATTTATTTGTTCATTTATTTATTTTGTGTGTGTGATACTTTTATTAAGGAAAAAAATGTTGTTATGCGTGTGCCTTGCACATTTATGTAAAATATAGTTCACATTGCTGGTCTTATTTGTCCTTATTGAAAAGGAAAAAAGAGAGATTATTGTAGCTTCGGCTCACTTTGAGAGTATCTGTCCACTTTTTTTCAAAATACTTCCCCATACTGTGGTCAGATCTGCGTGTATCAGATTCATCTTGATTAAATGCTTCACAGTTGTCAAAAACAAGCCTGACATCGACAGCAAAGGCTTCCAGGTTTGGATACTGTCCACTAATTAATTTCTCTCTAATTGTGGAAAAATCCATAGGCTTCTTAATAACTTTGGTATAACCAGAAACAAAGTTCAAGTTTACAGGAAGACGAAAAGGCCATGCATCCTCATGATTTTCTATTTCAGTAAGGATCATACTGCAAAGACTGAGGTCCTTACAGTCATCTCGTTTCACTTTCTTAACACAAGTAAAACTTGGTTCTGACGAGTTACCAGAAGTGCTTTCCTCCATTTTTCTTTTTCTCTGGTCTTTGCTGAGATGAGTTTCCATTTCATTAAGGTTTGTATCAGCCTCCTCTCTGTTAGGCTGGAGAAAGGAAAAACAAGGACATGCAAACAGAACAGAGAGATGCCATAGGGGGAGAACAGACCAGACCCCAAAGTCCGTGCCATATGTGGAAAGGGGACAGCTCTCCCTGAATTCCATCCTGATGTGCCAACTAAGACCTGGATGTCAGCCTCCTCCCTCTTGGAAGGAAAAAAAGTTTCTAGTTGTCTATTATGTCACCTTTAGCCAATCATACCTCTCCACACCCCCTAAGATAGCTTGCCCACTCCTCCCCCTCCTAATCCCTTATAAGCCCCCCACCTCCCCATCTGGGTGTGACTTCTCTGGCCTGTGACAAGAAGGCCACAGAACCTCACCCAGGGGTATTTAAATAAATTACCTGGCCCTTTGTTGCCTCTCTTTGCCTGCTTATTTCGGCTAAAATTTATCTTACACTCTCGTTTTGGTGTCTTAACGAAAGTAGAAGTTGGTAGTTTGGACCAGTCACCACAAGTGTTTTCCTCCGTTTTTCCTTTTCTCAACGCTTCGCTGAGGCAAGTATGCATATCAGTATCTGGGAAAAAGTCATGTCCAGGTAGAGGTCTGGGTTCTCTATCGGTTCCTTAGAATAAGTAAAAGGTGGTAGTTCTTTCAAGTCACAACAAGTGTTTTCCTCCATTTTTCCTTTACTCAACTGTTCACAGAGGCGAGTTACCATTTCAGCAAAGACGAAACAGCAATTAGCCAGGTACAGAGACTCCGTTTGTTTCGGTTTCTTAACAGAGGTACAACTGGGTTGTTTTGACAAGTGACCCGAATCGTTTTCCTCCATTGTTCCTTTTCTCTGCTCTTTGTTGAGATGAGTTTCCATTTCATTAAGGTTCATACTGCAGATAGTCAGGTCCTTAGACTCATCTCGTTTCGGTGTCTTAACGGAACTAAAAGTTGGTAGTTTGGACCAGTCACCACAAGTATTTTTCTCCATTTTTCCTTTTCTCAACTCTTCGCTGAGGTGAGTTACCATGTCAGCAAGGATCCTCTCAGCCTTCTCTCATTTCGGTTCCTTAACAGAGGTACAACTGTGTTGTTTTGACAAGTGACCCGAATCGTTTTCCTCTATTGTTCCTTTTCTCTGCTCTTTGCTGCCCCTTTTCAGTGAACTACTTGAGACGCCGGGTTGCCATCTTCAGTATCCCCTGTTAAAGTTACTTTCTTGCCTTTCTTTGACTCATTAGTTTTTCCTTTTATATGAAGTTTTTTGATTTTTAGAGTTTGACCACTTGCCTCAGCAATGCAAGCTGGACAAAACCAGTCCCCATCTGGCACAGTTGTAATCTTAGGTCTATGGCAGTACATATGACAGCCCTTGTCACAGCCATCACAAAGGAGGAGTGGTTCTTCATTATCACCCTTTCGACAGATCGGCAGTATTCTGCTCTTTTTCGAGCTTCTATAGCTTTCATAAGCATCATGTTGTCTCCTTCTCTCTCATTCCTGATGCTTCAGAAGAACAGCTTGCTGTCTTCTCATTTCTTTCTCTTTGCAGTGGTGAGCATCGGGTTCCGTGACATTGATGAAGTTAGAAGAGAGTTAGAGATGCCCCCTGCCTCACTCAGAGGCCAGGGCAGCCTGAAGAAGCAGGCTCCGAAGTTATCCTGGACGAGCCCCCCAAAATGATTCTGGGGTTCTTCTTGTAATGACAGGTGCACCATCAGGTGGTGGGCGCAGGCAGGGCCGAGGGTGCCCCGGAGCGGAGACAGGAGGCGGCAAGGCATGGGCTCGCCAGGCGCGGGGAGCCATTGGCGGCCGCTCATCGCACGGTCGCCCTGCTGGCTGTACCCCTGCCGCCGGGTGCAGCACTTCAGAGAACCGCGGCGGCAGTGGACTGGGGGTCAAGGCAGGCCGCCACTCCCAGAGGCGGGCCTGGGTGGCGGCAGCTCAGCGGCCAACACGGCCTCGGGATACCGAGGGCTAAAATATGTATTTATTAATTGAAAAAAAAAGCCATTACATGGTACCATAAATAACATGATGTGTGTGCAATGACTGTCTTTTCCAAAACAAAAATTATGGTGATGAAATGAGTGACCTCGTTTTATATTTTGCAAATCTCTTGAATATCTGGCTTAATAGAGAACAGCTGGGTGCTCATTTCTGCATCCACCCTCGATTTCTTGTGATAGGCTGTTTTTGTTGAGGTCGATGGAGACAGTTCAGCCTGCCCCAGATACCTAGTTGAGAAAGGGGACCTTGGGGACCCTTTGAAGTCCACAGACCACACTTTACAAACTGCTTCTCTGGTCTCGGTAGTGATTTTTGCAATCCTGTAACAATAATCTAGCAGAAACCGCACTGTATGCACTCGGCAGACACACATAAATTCTGTTCGGAAAAGCATTTCCTGGGAATTGCTATAAACCACACGACTCAGTTGAACATTGTTATAAATATGCAAAGTACTTTATATGCCTATACCTTTTTAAACCAAAGATGTTTGCCTCACTAAACAGCCTTGGTCTGCACAGCCTTTTCCACATGGGCTCATTTGGGCCCTTCCTTCCTTCATGGGCCATGTGCAACTGAAGTCACTAGGGGTAACTTTCTTTGTTTGGTTCAACACAAGAAAAGAGTCAATTGGGTAAGCAGAGGATTAATTCAAGGAAAAGGGAAGTTAAGGAAGATTAGAACTATGTTTTCATATAGGGGGTAGTTATAATGAATTCCAGAAGGATTGTTCTAAACATTGGAAGAGTACTATTGGCACTTATACTGTCTCTTACTGTTTTTAACTGACATGCATAAATTCTATATTACTGTCTCTACTAAAATGATTCCCTCCCAAAGCATTATACTGAAAACCACAGGTGATCAAAAAGTGGCCTCTGTGGGGAAGCTACTCCATCCTGAGACAGGAGGCCTAAGCTCTTGTCTTCAGTCACTGTGACGTTGGTCCGGCAGCTTATGCTCCCTCTGTCTGAATGGTCCACTCCACTGTAAGACAGGGCTGAGAATACCTTATCCACCCAAAGGCTTGATTGCAAGCCAGATCATCTCTGGAGCTCCTTGCTAGCTTTGAGATGTATGAATCTATGAGTCAATTGGAATCTGGTAGAGTTTTTGGTTGCCAGCTTTGCCTAACCTTGCCCAGTTTCCTTAGCAAGACTCCTGAGGCCTTTCACAGTCCACTCCTGCCTGTATCCCTAAATCCCCTCAGACACTATAAAGCTCCAGCCATACTCCAACACCCCCACACCTACTCACTGTGCTCCCTTGTCCTCAGATCTCCCCTTGTCCTTCTGTGTCTGCTTATTTCACTGAGCATGTCTTCAAGGTTCATCCATGTTGTAGCAGGTGTCAGAATTCCTTCCTTTCCAAGGCTGACTAGCATGAAATTGTGTAGATAGATCACATTTTGCTTGTCCATTTCTCACTGATGGACATTTGATTTGTTTCTGTCTTTGGCTGTTGTGAATAATGCTGCTGTTGCACCTAGGAAGAGTGTTCCTAGCCTAGGAAAATAAACCAGTGGAACCAAACTAAGTCAAGGGAAAGGCAGGTTGGGAGAAACCTTTTCTAGTGTTCACAAAGAAGCCTGGCTCTGTCCATCCCCTCTGGCCACAGAACGAACTCTCCTTTTCCCCGGACCTTGCTAGCAAAGCCCAATTGGTACTCTATGTCTCTGCAGCCTCTGTGTGCCCTCACTTCTCTGCCCGCCCCTTCTGGGAGCAACTCTGTGGGCAGGGCCTTGGTGACTGGCAGACACCAGACCAATTACAGGAATGGTGTAGAAGAGAATGGCCACCAGAAGAGAAACACCATTGATATATAAGTGCCTGAGGGCAGCTGGAAGATTCTGGAAATTCTGTAATTTAACCCACAGCTGCTATGAACAGAAGACTTATATTAAGGTTCTCCAGAGAAATAGAACCAAGGAGATACATATATATAGACACATAGAGATAGATGATACAGATGATAGATAGATAGATGATAGGTGAATACTATAGGTGCCCCCATACCTATCTATCTATGTATTTATATAAAGAGAGATTATGAGGATTGGCTCCCATGGTTATAGAAGCTCACAAGTCCCAGGTGATCTGCCACCTGCAAGCTGGAGGCCCAGGAAAGCTGGTGGTGTAATGCAGTCTGAGCCAGAAGGCCTGGGCATCAGGAAAGCCCATGGGGTATGTGAGGGCAGAAGATGAGATGAGATGGCCCCGCTCAGTAGTGAGGCAGGAAAAAAAGGGGTGAATTCCTCCTTCCTCTGCCTTTTGCTATCTTCAGGCCCTTGGTGCTCTGGAGGATGCCCTCCCCAGTGTGGGTCTGCCCATTCAAATGCTATTCTCCCCAGAAACACCCTCAGAGACACACCAGAAATCATGTTTGGTCTGAGCATCCATTGGTCAGGCAGGTTGACCCATAAACTGAACCTTCACAGGGTTGTTTATTTTGAAGAAGGCATTATCCTTTTCTGGAAGAAATTCTGGACAAGGACATGGAACTCCGAAGCTTTGGTTCAGACTACAGAGGTGACATGTATTAGTTTGTGAAGCAAGTCTCCCATCCTCAGGTTCCTCAGCAATGAAATGGGTCACCAATATTAGCCATCTTTCATGTTTGTGGCAAATATTAAGTGAGATCATGGGCATGAAAATATTTGTAAGCTGAAAAACATGATTCAGTATAAACTGTTGGTGTGTGTGTGACCAATAAAAAGTAGGGGCTTATAATGGTTAGTTTATGGTGAATGCAGAGGATATGGAGAACTTCCCTGAAATAAAATCTGATCAACAGTTAAATCACGTGAACAGGTGAAAAGCAGTTTTTCTATGTTCTCTGGACACTTAAATAACTTGTAGAAAAAGAGTCAATAAAAATCATTTTTCAGGTATATTAATTTTTACTAAAGCTGCTTTAGAACGCATCCCATGTTCTCATGACCCTGAATTGTAGATTTCTTACTATAAGAAAGTAAGAATCATATGAGCATATAAAACCAATGTTTTATCATTATATATTTATTTATAATATATATCTTTATATTATATTATTAAACTATCTAAATCCCATCCTTTCAATGAGAAGTTGTCATAGAACTGTATCTAATAAAAATTCTGGAAAGCAAGAAGAGCTTTAGAAATAACGTTCCTACTTGGCACCTTTTCAGATGAACACATGAGCTGCTGCCGATGGCCCACCACTTTAAAAGGATTGCTTGGCAGAGGCCTTTACCGGAAGTGTGTCAGTTTATAAGTCAGTCTAACACTGTGTTATCTATGTATTTATATAAAGTGTAATTTCAATTTTACAGATAATAAAACAGACTGAAGGAGATGATGGCCTTTTAAAAAGGACTGGTCCAGGGTGGGAGAATGATCGACAGTTACTAATTTTCATTTATTTATTTGTCAAAATCTTTTCAAGTGCCTGCTATGTGCCACACTGGGCTAGGTCCTAGAGACAGAAGAGAAATAGAACCTGAGCCCTGCCTCCGAGGAGCCTAGGAGGGGCTGCAGGCTTGTAAATGAAACACCACCATGCAACACGGTGAGTGCTGGGTTAGACGTTGTACAAAGTGCTGCAGAGCCGGGAGGAATGTACATCTGAGGGGTGAATGGGGCCTTCATCATGGAGCACTGGGGCTGGGTACCAAGTATGTGCAGTAGTTTTCTGGGTGAAAATTTGGAGGGAACAGCATTTTGAGTAAAGGAAAGACAGGCAAAGACAGTGGAAGTCTGGAGGACCATGTGCACATAAGTACTTACGAATGATTTTGGTGTGGTTACTGCCCAGGTGTGTGCAAGAGGCTGGGGAGATGAAAGGGAGAGAACTGGCTCCCTGTTTGGGGAGCAACTTGTGTAGCTCTGGCACCTTGCCTATGCTTGTTTTCACTGAATTCTCCCATGACTGTGGTCAGCCTCATTCTGTTAGGAATCAAGGACACTGAGCATCAGAGGTGTTAAGCAGCTCTTTCAGGGTAAAAAAAGTTGCCAGGGTCATACAACTTCAGGCAGACCAGTTGCTTAAACTCTGGCCCACCTCAAGCCACAGCTCTGACAATTTCCTTCCAGCACATGGGTGAGGTGCCTGGGAGAGGATGCTGAGAGCCTCCATGGCTGGACCAATGCTGGACCTTATCTTTGGGCAATGGAAACCCCTGAAAGGGGTTTTATTAGGGAGATGATTTGATCAAGTTGGGGCTGTTCCTAGAGGGAATGCAAAAGCAGTTAACCTCTGGGTAATGGCCCCAAAAGGGACCATGCCTGGTTGTGTGCACGGAGCCAGGGAGAAACTGGGAAGACAGGCTGCACCTGCTGAGTGTTGGCTTGGTCATTGTCAGGGTGACCTCGTGCAGCTCTCATTTCCAATTCTCTCATACCATTTCTTCTTGCATGGAAAGAAAAGCAAAAACAAAAACAGCCTAAGGTTTGGGAGATCTGCCTGAATCCACAGCCACTGAGCATCAGTCACAAGAGATCAGACTGGTAGCTCATCATCCCCTGGCTCTGCCATCAGCATCCCTCTCATTCCTGTCCTTGCTCGACTGTGACTGGAGCCAGTGGAGATTTGGTTCTTCTCAGCAGGAAGCTGATGGCTGTGTCATACGATTGTAGTTGATTTTTTATCTTTTATTTGGGTAGGTGAAAGTAAAAAATGTTTGTGTCCACACATTAATGATTTACTAATACTGCCTTTGTCTCTACTCCCAGTTGATGTTTATTTTGAAAAGATGTTCCTGCTACTATGAGATTAAGTTCAAGATCAAAGGATTCCCAGGGAGAAAAGAAATGGCTTTAGCTAACATGTTAAACTCTCTTTAAAATTCAGAGCATGCAAAACAAAGACCAGCAATGAGCCTCTGAGTAGCAGGTGAAATCCCAGGGAGGTGAGACAAAAAGGCTGACTCCAGGGCCAGCCTCCACCCCATGTCCACTGCTCTGGTCTAGGGCAGTGTGTCCAGGATGGGGCTCTTCTCTCCATTTGCGGGAGCACAGCTACCAGACCCAGAGGTCTGGGGGCAGAACAGAGCCCTGCCTTGGCCCTTTAGGTGCAGAGAGAAGCAGTGTGTGGCCTTTGCTGTTTGCCCCATTGAGCACCTATTTACTGAGGGTTATTATTAGGTATAGATTTGTGTTAGGCCCTGATTGATGGGAAGGATCAGGGAGAAAGAACTGTTATATACAGGCCCTGCCCTGAAGAAGCTTGTAGATGATTGTGTGAATTTAACAAAAGATATGAATGCCTTTCCTGGCACAGGAAAGAAATGGAGAAGTAATACATGTTCACTTTCACAAAAATCACTGAACACACAAAATACTTTGACGTGGATCCTAGATCTAATATAAAAGCTGAAGCTAAAAAGCTTCTAGAAGAAAACACACAGGAGAATTTCTTCATGATTTTGTGGAACAGATTTCTTAAATCAAATGCCAAAAGCACTAACCATAAGAGAAAAAAAGAATAAATTTGACTTTATCAAAATTAAAACCTTCTGCCTTTGAAAAGACACCATTAAGAAAATGGGATAAAATATTCTTCAACTGTACATCAACAAAAGACTTGTATCCAAATTGCATCCCTCAAATGCAATATTTTGGTTTTCCATCTTAGGCATGATGCAGTTATTTCCTATTATGGAACATGAGATTCTAACTCCTTTAAACCCCCTCCTCCAATATCCATGCATACAAGTACAATGGGGAAAAGACAGCCTCTTCAATAACTGGTATTGGGAAAACTGGAGACCTGTGTGCAAGAGAATGAAACTGGATTATTATCTAACTCCGTACACAAAAGTTCACTCAGATCAAAGACCTGAATGTAGGACATAAAACAATAAAACTCTTAGAGCAAAATATATGAAAATATATTTTGAACATAAGAATGAGCAGTTTTTTCCTGGACACATCTCAGGCAAGGGAAACAAAATAAAAAATGAAAAAGTGGGACTACGTCAAATTAAAAAGCTTGTGTACAGCAAAGAACACCATCATATGAACAAAAAGGCACCCTACTGTATGGGAGAATATATTCATAAATGTTTCATCCAATAAGGGGTTAATATCTAAAATAAATAAATAAGTCATATGCCTCAATGCCCAAGAAACAAATAGCTTGATTAAGAAATGGGCAGAGGACTTGAATAGACATTTCTCCAAAGAAATACAGATGACCAACAGGCACATGAAAAGATGCTCCACATTGCGAATCATCAGTAAAATATAAACCAAGACCACAAGGAGATACTACCTCACGCTGATTAGAATGGCCACTATCCCAAAGACAATAAATAACAAGTTCTGGCAAAGATGTGGAGAAATGGGACCACTCCTACATGTTGGTGGGAATGTAAACTGGTATAACTGCTGTGGAAAGCAGTATGGAGGTTACTTAAAAAACTAAAAATAGGGGCGGAGCCAAGATGGCAGCGTGAGTAGAGCAGCAGAAATCTCCTCTCAAAACCACATATATTTTTGAAAATACAGCAAAGACAGCTCTTCCTAAAAGAAAGACCAGAAGACACAGGACAACATCCAGACCACATCCACACCTGCAAGAACCCAGCGCCTCGCGAAGGGGGTAAGATACAAGCCCCGGCCTGGTGGGACCCAAGCACCCCACACCCCAGCTCCAGGCGGGAGGAGAGGAGTCAGAGCAGGGAGGGAGAGGGAGCCCAGGACTGCTAAATAGCCAGCCCTAGCCATCTGCACCAGAGCGCAGATACAGTGCATGCGTGGGGTCTTGGATACTAGGGAAACAGGACAGTAAGACCTGTGAGCGGATTCCTACAGCCGGCACCCTGGGGACAAAGAAAAGCGAGTGCTTTTTGGAAGTCTTAAAGGGACAGGGGCCCCACAGCCAGACAGAAGTGTCTTGGGACACTTAGTCCAGCAGCAGGGAACTCCGGGCACCCTAAACCCATGGATAGCAGGGCAGTTCAGAGGCCCCTCACAGAGATAAACAGCCTCCTGGCCGTTGCCCCTCCAACATGGCTCCACCATATAGGAACAGCAGCCTGAGGCAGGCCACGCCCACACAACAGCGGAGATAAACTCCATAGCGGCCGGGCAAGAATCAGAAGCCCCGTCTCCATGCCACTGCCCAGCACAAGCCACTAGAGGTCGCTGTTCTCCCAGGACAAAGCAACAAGAAGGGAAGTTCTTCCAGCCATCACTCATGCCAGCTCTGCAAACTATCTCTATTGCCATGAAAAGGCAAAATTTGAGGCAGACAAAGATTACAGGGACAACACCTGAGAAGGAGACAGACCTAACCAGTCTTCCTGAAAAAGAATTCAAAATAAAAATCATAAACATGCTGACGGAGATGCAGAGAAATATACAAGAGCTAAGGGATGAAGTCCGGAGGGAGATTACAGACATCAGGAAGGAGATTACAGAAGTGAAACAAACTCTGGAAGGATTTATAAGCAGAATGGATAAGATGCAAGAGGCCATTGATGGAATAGAAACCAGAGAACAGGAATGCATACAAGCTGACACAGAGAGAGATAAAAGGATCTCCAGGAATGAAACAATATTAAGAGAACTGTGTGACCAATCCAAAAGGAACAATATCCATATTATAGGGGTACCAGAAGAAGAAGAGAGAGAAAAAGGGATAGAAAGTGTCTTTGAAGAAATAATTGCTGAAAACTTCCCCAAACTGGGGGAGGAAATAATTGAACAGACCACGGAAATACACAGAACTCCCAACAGAAAGGGTCAAAGGAGGACAACACCAAGACACATAATAATTAAAATGGCAAAGATCAAGGACAAGGACAGAGTTTTAAAGGCAGCTAGAGAGAAAAAGGTCACCTATAAAGGAAAATTCATCAGGCTATCATCAGACTTCTCAACAGAAACCTTACAGGCCAGAAGAGAATGGCATGATATATTTAATGCAACAAAACAGAAGGGACTTGAACCAAGGACACTGTATCCAGCACGATTATCATTTAAATATGAAGGAGGGATTAAACAATTCCCAGACAAGCAAAAGTTGAGGGAATTTGCCTCCCACAAACCACCTCTACAGGGTATTCTAGAGGGACTATTCTATACGGGAGCACTCCTAAGACTAAAGAGATGTCACCAGAGAAAAGAAAATCACAGCAAAGAAAGCAGACCAAACAAATACTAACTAAAGGCAAAAAATAAAATCAACTACCCACTAAAACAAGTTAAAGGAAACACGAAAGAGCACAGAATAAAACAAACAACATATAAAGAATGGAGAAGGAGGAATAATAAGGGAGAGAAGAAAAGAATCTCCAGACAGTGTATAAAACAGCTCAATAAACAAGCTAAGTTAGGAAGTAAGATACTAAAGAAGCTAACTTAGAACCTTTGGTAACCACGAGCTAAAGCCTGCAATGGCAATAAGTACATATCTTTCAATAGTGACCCTAAATGTAAATGGACTGAATGAACCAATCAAAAGACACAGAGTAATAGAATGGATAAAAAAGCAAGACCCATCTGTGTGCTGCTTACAAAAAACTCACATCAAAACCAAAGACATGCACAGACTAAAAGTCAAGGGATGGAAAAACATATTTCAGGCAAACAACAGAGAGAAGAAAGCAGGTGTTGCAGTACTAGTATCAGACAAAATAGACTTCAAAACAAAGAAAGTAACAAGAGACAAAGAAGGACATTACATAATGATAAAGGGCTCAGTCCAACAAGAGGATATAACCATTCTAAATATATATGCACCCAACACAGGAACACCAGCATATGTGAAACAAATACTAACAGAACTAAAGGAGGAAATAGAATGCAGTGCATTCATTTTAGGAGACTTCAACACGCCACTCACCCCAAAGGATAGATCCACTGGACAGAAAATAAGTAAAGACACAGAGCACTGAACAACACACTAGAACAGATGGACCTAATAGACATCTATAGAACTCTACATCCAAAAGCAACAGGATCTACATTCGTCTCAAGTGCACATGGAGCATTCTCCAGAATAGACCACATACAAGCTCACAAAAAGAGCCTCAGTAAATTCTAAAAGATTGAAATTCTACCAACCAACTTTTCAGACCACAAAGGTATAAAACTAGAAATAAATTCTACAAAGAAAACAAAAAGGCTCAAAAACACATGGAGGCTGAACAATATGCTCCTAAATAATCAATGGATCAATGAACAAATTAAAATAGAGATCAAGGAATATACGGAAAAAATGACAACAACAACACAAAGCACCAACTTCTGTGGGATGCAGCGAAAGCAGACTTAAGAGGAAAATATATAGTGATCCAAGCACACTTAAAGAAGGAAGAACAATCCCAAATGAATAGTCTAACATCACAATTATTGAAACTGGAAAAAGAAGAACAAATGAGGCCTAAAGTCAGCAGAAGGAGGGACATAACAAAGATCAGACAAGAAATAAACAAAATTGAGAAGAATAAAACAATAGAAAAAATCAATGAAACCAAGAGCTGGTTCTTTGAGAAAATAAACAAAATAGATAAACCTCTGGCCAAACTTATTAAGAGAAAAAGAGAATCAACACACATCAGCAGAATCAGAAATGAGAATGGAAAAATCACGACAGACTCCACAGAAATACAAGGAATTATTAAAGACTACTGTGAAAACCTATATGCTAACAAGCTGGAAAACCTAGAAGAAATGGACAACTTCCTAGAAAATACAACCTTCCAAGACTAACCAAGGAAGAAACAAAATCTAAACAAACCAATTACAGGCAAAGAAATTGAACCGAGAATCCAAAAATTACCCAAGAACAAAATCCCCGGGCCAGATGGATTTACCTCGGAATTTTATCAGACATACAGAGAAGACATAATACCCATTCTCCTTAAAGTTTTCCAAAAAATTGAAGAGGAGGGAATACTCCCAAACTCATTCTATGAAGCCAACATCACCCTAATACCAATACCAGGCAAAGACCCCACTAAAAAAGAAAATTAGAGACCAATATTCCTGATGAATGTAGATGCAAAAATACTCAATAAAATATTAGCAAACTGAATTCAAAAATACATCAAAAGGATCATACACCATGACCAAGTGGGATTCATCCCAGGGATGCAAGGATGGTACAACATTCCAAAATCCATCAACATCATCCACCACATCAACAAAAAGGACAAAAACCACATGATCATCTCCATAGATGCTGAAAAAGCATACGACAAAATTCAACATCCATTCATGATAAAAACTCTCAGCAAAATGGGTATAGAGGGCAAGTACCTCAACATAATAAAGGCCATATATGATAAACCCACAGCCAACATCATACTGAACAGCGTGAAGCTGAAAGCCTCTCCTCTGAGATCGGGAAAAATACAGGGATGCCCACTCTCTCCACTGTTATTCAACATAGTACTGGAGGTCCTAGCCATGGCAATTAGACAAAACAAAGAAATACAAGGAATCCAGATTGGTAAAGAAGTTAAACTGTTACTATTTGCAGATGACATGATATTGTACATAAAAAGCCCTAAAGACTCCACTCCAGAACTACTAGAACTGATATCGGTATACAGAAGAGTTGCAGGATACAACATTAACACACAGATATGTATGGCTTTCCTATACACTAACAATGAACCAATAGAAAGAGAAATCAGGAAAACAACTCCATTCACAATTGTATCAAAAAGAATAAAATACCTAGGAATAAACCTAACCAACGACGTGAAAGACCTATACCCTGAAAACTACAAGACACTCTTAAGAGAAATTACAGGGGACACTAACAAATGGAAACTCATCCCATGCTCTTGGCTAGGAAGAATGAATATTGTCAAAATGGCCATCCTGCACAAAGCAATATACAGATTTGATGCAATCCCTATCAAATTACCAACAACATTCTTCAACGAACTGGAACAAGTAGTTCAAAAATTCATATGGAAACACCAAAGACCCCCAATAGCCAAAGCAATCCTGAGAAAGATGAATAAAGTGGGGGGATCTCACTCCCCAACTTCAAGCTCTACTACAAAGCCATAGTAATCAAGACAATTTGGTACTTTCACAAGAACAGAGCCACAGACCAGTGGAACAGATTAGAGACTCCAGACATTAACCCAAACATATGGTCAATTAATATTTGATAAAGGAGCCATGGACATACAATGGGGAAATGACAGTCTCTTCAACAGATGGTGCTGGCAAAACTGGACAGCTACATGAAGGGAATGAAACTGGACCATTGTCTAACCCTATACACAAAAGTAAATTCAAAATGGATCAAAGACCTGAATGTAAGTCATGAAACCATAAAACTCTTAGAAAAAAACATAGGCAAAAATCTCTTAGACATAAACATGAGTGACCTCTTCTTGAACATATCTCCCTGGGCTAGGAAAACAAAAGCAAAAATGAACAAGTGGAACTATATGAAGCTGAAAAGACACCATACAGCAAAAGACACCATCAATAGAACAAAAAGGTACCCTACAGTATGGGAGAATCTATTTGTAAATGACAGATCCGATAAAGGCTTGACTTCCAAAATATATAAAGAGCTCACCCACCTCAACAAACAAAAAATAAATAATTCAATTAAAAAATGAGCAGAGCAACTGAACAGTTCTCCAAAAAAGAAATTCAGATGGCCAACAGACAAATGAAAAGATGCTCCACATCGCTAGTTATCAGAGAAATGCAAATTAAAACCACAATGAGATATCACCGCACACCAGTAAGGATAGCTGCCATCCAAAAGACAAACAACAACAAATGTTGGCAAGGTTGTGGAGAATGGAGAACCCTCCTACACTGCTGGTGGGAATGTAAATTAGTTCAACCATTGTGGAAAGCAGTATGGAGGTTCCTCAAAATGCTCAAAATAGACTTACCATTTGACCCAGGAATTCCACTCCTAGGAATTTACCCTAAGAAGGCAGCAATCAAGTTTGAAAAAGACAGATGCACCCCTATGTTTGTCGCAGCACTATGTACAATAGCCAAGAATTGGAAGCAACCTAAGTGTCCATCAGCAGATGACTGGATAAAGAAGATGTGGTACATATACACAATGGAATATTATTCAGCCATAAGAAAACAAATCCTACCATTTGCAACAACATGGATGGAGCTAGAGGGTGTTATGCTCAGTGAAATAAGCCAAGCGGAGAAAGTCAGAGAAAGACAAATACCAAATGATTTCACTCATCTGTGGAGTATAAGAACAAAGGAAAAACTGAAGGAACAAAACAGCAGCAGAATCTTAGAACCCAAGAATGGACTAACAGGTACCAAAGGGAAAGGGACTGGGGAGGATGAGTGGGTAGGGAGGGATAAGTGGTGGGGGGAAGAAAGGGGGCATTATGATTAGCATGCATAATGTGGGGGATGGGAAAAAGGGGAGGGCTGTGCAACACAGAGACGACAAGTAGCGATTCTACAACATTTTGCTATGCTGATGGACAGTGACTGTAATGGGGTTTGTGGGTGGGACTTGGTGTAGGGGAGAGCCTGGTAAACATAATATTCTTCAGGTTATTGTAGATTAATGATAACAAAAAAAAAGAGAAAGAAAAGGGGGATTACTCCCTGATTGGATAAAACTAACTGCAAATCAATGATTAATGCATGCTTTACATATCCTTAATTTGGATCTTTTAAAGGGTGTCAGATGATCAGCTATGGAAGTACATTTTTCTGATAATATTCCTTTCTCTTAAAAAAAAAAGCAGTTCCTGTGTGGTGATCTCCAATAAGTTCTTCACAATGGTATAAAGGTCATATCAAAGTGTGGGCAAAGGGTTTGTTTGTGTTTATACAGAGGATCAAAGCCTAATTTGGCTACCCAGAAAATGAACTAAGACACAATATGAAGAAGAAGTTCCAACATCAACATACTCTGGAAGAGTCATTCCAGAAGGTGATCATCAAAAAACTTCAACAAAGATCCAGGCGATGCTACAGCTGTAGCTGCATTCATCCCACCGGTTCCTGGACTTGCCATTGGAATGAAGAAGGAGATATCTAAGCTGGCCTGTGCATACAGCAAAACAACAAATTTGACTGGATCTATACTGTCAGAACTCAACCAAGAATTAGGAGAAGTGCAAGTTGCAGTGCTCCAAAATCATGCGACTATCTACTGTTAAAAGAACATATGGGATGTGAACAGTTCCCAGGAAGGTGTTGTTTTAATTTGTCTGATTTTTCTCAAACTATTCAAATTCAGTTAGACAATATCCATTATATCATTGATAAGTTTTCACAAATGCCTAGGGTACCTAAGTGGTTTTCTTGGTTTCACTGGATATGGCCGGTAATTGTAGATCTGCTTTTGTTATGTAGCTGTATTCCTATTATGTTAATGTGTGTACACAATTTAATTAGTAGTTTGTTAAAACCTATACATACATACTTATATTACTCTACAAGAAGATATGTCAAAGAAATAATCAATCTTCCCATGTTTTCTTCTATCTGCTACTTCTATAGCTTTTCTTCTTCCTTCCTAATTACAACCCTTAAGTAGAATTCATGCCTCATATAAAAAAATTACCGAGTATCATAATTCTTCCAAGTGGTAAAGATACTTCAAGACAAATGCTGGGCATAGAAGCCACAAGGCATAAATCTGCAAAGAAGTAAAAAGCTAACCTTTTCAAAGAATATTGCTTCTTTCTCACTTACCAACTTTACATTTCCCTGTATGGCTGCGGAAGATGACTGGTTAGCCAGAGACGGGTAAGATTCCTCAAGGGAGGAACAACCTAAGACAGGCATAGTTGCAGGGGGGCCAACAGGTGATAAATTGGGGATCAACAGAGGTGAGGCTTAGAACCTCAACCCCCCTGTTTTGAGAGAAATCTTCTGCATCCGTGGATGTTTTGTTGCCCTTGTCTAGCCTGGATTAATACTTAGTCTAGAGGCACACACCTGATCATCTACATTTGCCCTCTTACAGCACTAAATTATGTTTTCTACCTTTATCTTGCATCTACCTACCACTTCAGCATTTTATTTAAAAAATAATAATAATAAGGGAGAAATGTGGGATTCACATATAAATCAAGTATAAAAATCAAATGAATAATCATATCTGACTTGATTGTTTATAGTTCATGATGCGTGATCAAAACCAAAAGTTTCTGTGATATGACTGCCCTTGCACTGTTCACCATGTAAGAACTTACTCACTATGGAAGAACTTGTTCGTTATGCTTCAGAAGATTGGAGACTGTTGAGAATTAGGCTTGGGGTTGATTAATGATTGTGCATTGAGTCCCCTATACAGAATTTTATTGTTGTTAACAACCATTTGATCAATAAATATGAGAGATGCCCTCTCAAAAAAAATAAAAATAAAAATAGAAATACCATTCAACCCAGTAATTTCAACCACTTCTAGAAATTTACCTCCAAAAAACAAAATCCTGACTCAAAAAGATATATGCACCCCTTTATCACTGCATTATTTACAATAGCCAAGATATGGAAGCAACCTAAGTGTCCATCAACATGAATGGATAAAGAAGATGTGGTACATACACAAAATGGAACATTATTCAGCCATAAAAAGAAAAATCCTGCCATTTGCATCAACATAGATAGACCTAGAGGGTGTTATGCTCAGTGTAGTAAGTCTAATGGAAAAAGACAAATACCATATGATTGCTCTTATTTGTGGAATATAATGCAAAGCAAAACACAAACAAAATAACAGTAGACTCTTAGACACTGAGAAGCAACTAGTGGTTGCCAAAAGTGAGGGTGATATAGGGGCATAAAAATTTTCAATCATAATATGTTTGTCATGGGGATAGTATAGCATGGAGAATATAGTCAGTGATTCTGTAACATCTTTCTATTTTGACAGATACTAACTCCACTAGTAAGGATGAGGATTTAGTAATATGGGTAATTGTTAAACCTCTGTGTTGTATATTTGAAACCAATATAAGATTGTATATAAATGATAACTTCAAAAAAACCCTGCACATGGATATTTATAACAGTATTGCCAAAACTTAGAAGCAACCAATATATCTGTCAGTAGGCTTATAGATAAACTGTGGACAATGGAATATTATTAAGGGCTAAAACAGAAGGAGCTATGAAGCCATAAAAAGCCATGGAGGAAACTTAACATGCATGTTCCTAAATGAAAGAAGCCGATGTGAAAAGCTACATACTGTATTATCCCAACTATATGATAATCTGGAAAAGGTAAAATTATGGAGATAGTAAAAGAGTCAGTAGTTGCCAGGGTTTATGTGCAGGCAGGGATAGGCACAGCACAGAATTCTTAGAGCAGTGAAAATACTCTGTGTAATACTGTAAGGGTGGATACATATTTTACATTTGTCCAAACCCATTAAGTGTACACCAAGATGAAGCCTAATATAAACTATGGACTGTGAGTGAAAAACAATGATATGTAAATGTGGGTTCATTTATTGTAACAAATGTGGAGATGATGATAGTCGTGGAGGGTATCTATGTATGGGGCATGCTTTATGGGAACTCACCGTGTTTTCTACTCCATTTTGCTGTGAACCTAAAGCTGTTTTTAAAAATAAAGTTTATTACTTTAAAAAAATTAAGCCTCTTTCCTATCATTTTGGTGGTGGTAGGAATGCAAGGGAGTATCAGTACATCCAGAGTTGATTAGATGCCTCAATCAAGATAGCACCTTGGGATAGAGTATGTTGAAGCTGCAACAGGTGGTGATGAGCACTAGGAAGAAACTGATTCCTTTTGGCCCTGAGGAAATAATCAGTGCTCTTGGTGCAAATGGAAAGCAAAGGATACGGTGCTGAGTAAAGAGGGTACAGTGGCTCATTTAATAATAAGAAATATGCTGGAAGTGCAGAATGCTGAGTAATTGAGATGCATTTAAGCAGCAAGCAGGCTTTCTAATACTACAAAAGATTCATGTCCCAAGAATGAGATTATGGCCAGCATCAGAGAACCAGGGGGAGAGCTCTCAAGGCAGAAAGAGGGGTGCATGTTATGAGCTCATGTCTATTTGTTGTAGGCCCACAGAATGCCAAAACTTGGGTGTGTGATCACCAGCATGTCAGCACCCCCTTTCCTATAAATATGGAAGGGTCTTAGTTACAAATACTGAAGCACACTCACAGGCATCGAGGAGAGCTTCTAATCAGCCCTGCAGTGCTTGATACTTTAGATGGATGGCAAAAAGACAGATATATAGATCAATTAAATACAATGGATTGTCCAGAAATAAGCCTTTAAAAATATGGTCAGTTGATTTTTGGCAGGAATGCCAAGACAACCCAATGGGAAAAGAATAGTCTTTTCAACAAATGGTTTGGGGACCATTTGATATTCACATGCATACTAAGGAAATCACCCTGTTCATCTCCCCATACACAAAAATAAATGAAAAATGGATCACAGACCTAAGTGGAAGGTTTAAACTGTAAAATACTTAGAAGAAAATATAGGAGTAAATTTTCATGGCCTTGGGCAGGCAAAGCCTCCTTAGATATAACACTGAAAGCAAAAACAACAAAAGAGAAAATAGATATATTGGGCTTCATTAGCATAAAAAATTGGGAGGCATCAAGGAACACTATAAAAAAACTTAAAAGAAAACACACTTCCAAAAATGGAATATATTCTAAAACCATATTTCTGATAAAGCACTCATATCTAGATATGTAAACTTTTACAACTCAATAATAAACTAATTTAAAAATGCGAAAAGGATTTGAAGAGACAGTTCTCTGAAAAGGATATAAAAATGAACAATAAACATGAAAATAGGTGAACATCATTAGTCATTTGCAAAATACACAAAAAAATGCCACTTTATACAAACTAGGATGGCTATAATAGAAAAGATAGATAATAACAAGTATTGGTTAGAATGTGGAGAAACTGGAGTTCTCGTACATTGCTGATGGGAATATAAAATGGTGCAGTTGCTTCTGAATTGCTGGCAGTTCTTCAAAAGGTTAAATACAGAGTTATATTTGACCCGTCTACTGGGCATAGACAAAGAGAAATCAAGTCATATGTTTACATAAAAACCTGTTCATGGAGTATAGGAACAAAGGAAAAACTGAAGGAACAAAACAGCAGTGAAGTTACAGAACCCAAAAATGGACTAACAGGTACCAAAGGGAAAGGAACTGGGGAGGATGGGTGGGCAGGGAGGGATAAGGGGGGGGAAGAAAAAGGGGGTTATTAAGATTAGCATGCATGGGGGGGAGGGAGCAAGGGGAGGGTGGGCTGCACAACACAGAGAGGACAAGTAGTGACTCTACAACATTTTGCTAAGCTGATGGACAGTAACCGTAATGTGGTTGTTAGGGGGGACCTGATATAGGGGAGAGCATAGTAAACATAGTATTCTTCATGTAAATGTAGATTAAAAATTTAAAAAAAAAAAAAAAAGAAAGAAAGAAAGAAAGAAAGAAGGAAAAGGGGGATTACTCCTTAACAGGATAAAACTATTGGTAAATCAAAGATCAACGCATGCTTTAAATATCCTTAATGTTGATCACTTAAAGGGTGTCAGATGATCAGCTATGGAGGTACTCTTTTCTGATAATATTCCTTTCTCTTAATTAAAAAAAAAAAAAAAAAAAAGCAGTTACTGTGTGCTGACCTCCAATGAGTTCTGCACAGTGGTATAGAGGGCATGTCAAAGTGTGGGCAAAGGGTCTGTTTGTTTCTATGCAGAAGATCAAGGCCTAGCTTGGATACCCAGAAAATGAACTAAGATACGATATGAGGAGGAGCTTCCGGCATCAGCACTCTCTGGAGGACTAGTGCCGGGGGATGATCATCAAAAAGCCTCCACAGGGATTCGGACGATGCTGCGGTTGTGGCTGCATCCAGCCCACCATCTCCTGGACTTGCCATAAGAATGAGGAGGGAGATGTCTAGGCTGGCATGTGCATACAGTGAGACAACGAATTTGACCGGATCTGTACTGTTGGAACTCAACCAGGAGTTGGGAGGGGTGCAAGTTGTAGCACTCCAAAATCTCATGACTATAGACTATCTATGGTTAAAAGAACATATGGGATGTGAACAGATCCCAGAAATGGGCTGCTTTAATTTGTCTGATGGTTCAAGTACAGTTGGACAATATCCATCATATCATAGATAAATTTTCACAAATGCCTAGGGTGCCTAAATGGTTTTCTTGGCTTCACTGGAGATGGATGGTAATTATAGATTTGCTTTGTTTATGTCACCGTATTCCTATTATGTTAATATATGTGTGCAAATTAGTTAGTAGTTTAAAACCTATACATACTTAAGGTACTATACAAGAAGATATGTCAAAGAAATAATCAATCCTCCCAAGTTTCCTTCGTATGCTACATCTATAGCTTTTCTTCTTCCTTCCTAATTACAACCCTTAAATAGAATTCGTGCCTCATATCGAATTTACCGAGTATCATAATTCCTCCAGGTGGTAAAGATACCTTGAGACAAGTGCTGGGCATAGAAGCCACAGGGCATAAATCTGCAAAGAAGTAAAAAGCTAACCTTTGCAAACAATATGGCTTCTCTCTCACTTACCAACTTTACATTTCCCTGTATGGCCCCGGAAGATGACTGGTTAGCCAGAGACGGGTAAGATTCCTCAAGGGAGGAACAACCTAAGACAGGCACAGTCGCAGGGGGGCCATCAGGTGAGAATTTGGGGATCAACAGAGGTGAGGCTCAGAACCTCACCCCCCCTGCTTTGAGAGAAATCTTCTGCATCCGTGGATGTCTTGATGCCCTTGTCTAGCCTGGATTAATACTTAGTCCATAGGCACACACCTGATCTTCTGATCATCTACATTTGCCTTCTTACAGCACTAAACTATGTTTTCTACCTTTATCTTGCATCTACCTACCACTTCAGCATTTTATTAAAAATAAAAATAATAATAATAGTAGGAGAAATGGGGGATCAACATATAGATCAAGTACAAAAATCAAACGAATATTCATATTTGACCTGATTGTTTATAGGTCATATTGCATGATCAAAACCGAAAGTTTCTGTGATGACTGCCCTTGTACTGTTCACCATGTAAGAATTTATTCACTATGTAAGAATTCGTTCACCATGTAAGAACTTGTTCATTATGCTTCAGAAGATTGGAGACTGACGAGAATTAGGCTTGAGATGGATTAATGATTGTACATTGAGCGTTGACCCCCCTATACTGAATTTTACTGTTGTTAACAACCATTTGATCAATAAATATGAGAGATGCCCTCTCAAAAAAAAAAAAAAAAAAAAAACAAACCTGTTCATGAATACTCATAGAAGTTTTATTTTTAATAGATAAAAAGTGGAAGTAATCCTAACACTCATCAACTGATGGATGAATAGGGTAAATAAAATGGGGGTATATATCTACACAGTGCAATATTATTTGAAAATAAAAAAGAATGGCATACTGATACATGTTATAACAGGATTGAACCTTGAAAACATTATGCTAAGTGAAAGAAGCCACTCACAAATGCCATGTATTGTATGGCTCCATTTATATGATATGTTTAGAATAGGCAAGTCTGCAGAGACAGAAGGCAGATCAGTGGTTGCTTAAGGTGGGCAGCTGGGATAAGGATAGAAAGCAGGAGAGAGAAATTGCCAAAGACAACAGGGTTTCTTTTGGGGGTGATAGAAATGTAAAATGGTTATGGTGAGGTCTGTGCAACCTGAATATACTAAAAACTGTTGAATTGCACACTTTAAATGTATGAATTTTATGAATTTATGTAATCTATAGCCTATTAAGGCTTTTTTTTCTTGATAAAGGATGGTGGGAGTCATGTAAGGAAAGCCTCATACATGAAAGAGGAGAACAAAACAAAGAAAGAAAACAACAGGAACAACAGAAAAAAACAGGGAGGAGAGAGTTTGGGAAACAGAATAAAAATGCTGAAACCCCAGGCGGGTAATGAACACAAATACAGAAGACATAGAACTGGAACAGTTCGATTAGAGGACAAAAATGAGCTCTTGGGGTTTAAAAAAATACCTGCCCCTACAACATTTCAATATGAAATCTGTAAGGTAGTCAATAAAGTCTTCCAGAAAGTGGAACAAAAATGATGTGGATGACAGGTGTGGTTCCAGGAGGAGGGGGTTCCCGACCCAGGGCAAGTTCTCTATGAATCTGTTGGGAACAAAGGAACGCAAGGGCTCAGAAGGTGGGGATGAAAGAGTTTATTCTCACAGCTCAGTCTCTCCTCGCTCAGAACCCAGGCTGCTTGGTTCTTTCTTGCCCCGCAAGCTCCTCCCCCATCCCACACTGGGAGGTAGTCCATTGGACGATCCCTGTTCTCTGGCAGGGGTCTGACCAATTAAAGATGAGGAGCAGAGGGGAGGAGAGAATGGGTGCTTCTTCCCCACGCCTACACTGGATGGGCAGTCCCGTGATTGACCAGCAGCCCTGCCATTGGTGAACATCCCACCAATACGCAAACATGCTCTTATTATATACACAATGGACAATGTTAAGGCCAGGTGAGAATCCTGGTCGGAAAGTTCCATTTTCCCCACAACAGGATATAAAACATAAGAAAATTAGAGGATTAGTTGAGGAGATCCAATGTACAGGAGTTCAAAACTATAGGGAATAAAGTTCAAAATAATGCAAGAAAATTTTCTAGAACTGAAGGGCATGTGTCTCTAGGCTGAAAACGCCAGCAGTGTTCAGGACACTAAATGAAAAACAGGTTATATCAAGGAATATCATCAAATGTAGAACATTGGGTATACAGAGATAATTCCAAATGCTGCTAAAGAGAACAATAGAAGATCACTCATACAGGCCTGGGAATCAGAATGACATCAGACTTCCAACCAGAACACCAGCAGCAGGGAAACAAAGGACTAAGGCCTTCAAAATGCTGCATGAATTTCTATCCTGGAATTATATATCTGCCCATATTTTCAATCACGTAGTAAAGGACATTTTCAGATAAGCAAGGACTCCATGTTTTTTCCAAGTGTAAATCAAAGAAAAAGAAGATACAGCATTTGGCAAAGATGGGAACCAGCACAGGGAAGTGACAAAGGGGATTCCCAGGATGACAGCCATTTGTTAGGCCCACACACACAGATCCACTGAAGCCGTGAGGAAGGAAGGAGGGGAGGGCAGGGGAACAAAAACTATACGTTCAAAGAAAACAAAGAATGAAAAAAGCAGGGTAATTCTAAGTCTGAGAGGGGAAAAAAAACTGTGTAAGAAAGGAAACTCAATCACAATATCTTATTTGGCCCAAAGACTACCCAGGATAGTCAAAGGTATTCACACTGACAATTGATTTAACTAAAAATTGGGACAGAACTATATTAGGAAACAGAGCTGGAGAGGGGACTATGAAAAAATTACCGTAATATACCATTGATAGAAAATATGTAAGAGTAAATCAAGAAATATAATTAAAAGGCCATTGGTAATTGCAATACAATGAATTATAAGAACTACATATTTGATTACTCAGATTGAGGCAGGGCAGGACATGGGAGAAGCATCATCATTAATTTTTCCTGTCTGTGATGAAAATACCAAGATATAAATAGTATAGTAAGAACAGGAGGAACTCCATCTTACAGCTAAGTATCCATTTTAAAAACCAGGAAGTTAGGCGGTAAGATTCCTGATAACATATTTTAAGGCAGTTAGCCACAACTGACCCTATCTTCAGCAGGCAAGCAGTCCTAGATGGTATGTTTCCACTGCTTGAGGACAACCACTATGGTGGAGAAGAACAGGATCAATTAATTCCTTGTGTTAAGTTTATCTTACAGAATGTCTAGAGGACAGACTATGGATAGTAACAATGTCTTTCACTGGAGAGAGACATCTCTCTGAGAATGCCCACATTCCCCTTGCTTTGAGTGTGTACTTTTTGCCTTAAATAAAGCCTTCTCACTGTTCTTGGTTCTGTGCTCTTCCAGTGGTAACTGTCTTTTTTACTTTGCTATTTCATTCTATTTTATAGACTTAAGCACTAGCCTTCTCTCTCTCTGACCTACTGCAGACAAGTAGGAAAGGGCTACTGAGATCTCTGATTTGGGCTTGCAAGTTCCCATCACCTGGGTGACCTGGGACAACTGCAGCTGTACAATCATGCTCGTTAGTAACCTGCCAGAAAATCTCCCTTCTTTGCCTTTGGGAAGTCCTCAGAAGAAAATCTCACTCCATCCAATGCTCTGTGGCTCTCCCAAATCCTGGAGTGGCAGAGAATTTGTTCCATGCTGTGCAGATTCAAGCAGACACTGGAAGCCAGGTGATCCTGGCTTTAGGAGTTGGCTTTAGGATCTGCCCTGTTCCTAGCAGGTGTTCAGTGAGCTTCCCTTTCCTCCCTCTGTTCTTCCTTGCTCTCTGCTGCCTGCAAAGCAGCTGCCATTCCCTGCTACTCTCGCTTTAATGAATTTCTTCTTTACCTACTCTGAGTAAAATTGTAATATTTTCAGAATATCTCTCCTGGCTTTAGTGCATCTGCATATCAATAGGTGTGTCCAAGGGGTGGAGAAGAATAGTCCATCTCTGTATCAATAGGTAATTACAAGGGTGAGCAAGGGTTTATCTGGACCAGAGAGGTTGAGTGTAGCTCTCTTTGGCTGTAGCCTGGTCAAGAGAGAGACGGGATGACTGCTTGTAAGAAATAAACAGGTTTCTTAACTTTATTTCTTCCTTTGACTCTCTTTGGTTTCAAACATATTTTTCCCCTGGGATTTCCCCCTGGAGTTACACCTACACTTGTCCAACCTCCTCAAGAATTCTTCCTCATTCAGATCCAAGAATCCTCCCCTGTCCAGGTTGAGGTTTGACCTAGTGCACAGGGAGAGACCTCCCCATAGGCAATTGCCGGACAAGATAACCAAATACATATTTCCCAGATATTATTTGGTCTTCATCCAGGATTTCTAAAAACACTTCAGAGCCTTAAAGGTGAAATGGGTATCTTGTCATGTTAATGAGAGACTTTGGGACCCCACCCCAGGGTGAGGCTGGAGATCTAATCAGCCAATGGCCAGTAATTTAGTCAATCATGTCTATGCAATGAAGCCCTCACAAAAATGCCTGAGAAGGGCCTATCTCTGTGTTGTGTCCTGCTTCTCTGTAGGACAGAGCTTCCATGCTTGGGGAACCAGAAAGCCCCTGTTCCACCAAGCGAGGCCCAACCTGCCCAAGGATAGAAGCTCCTTTATTTAGGGTCTTGCCCTGTGTATCTCTTCATCTGGCTGTTAACTGGTATCCTTTATTAAACTGGAAAGTGTGTTTTCCTGAGTTCTGTGAACCACTTTAGCAAGTTAATCAAATCTAAGGGGAGGTCATGGGAACCTCCAATCTGAAGCTGGTTGGTCAGAAGCACAGGCAACTTCTGTGCTGGGGTTTGCGACTAGTATCTGGAGTTGGGGGTGGAGGGCAGTCTTGTAGGACAGAAAGAGCCCTTAACCTGGGGAATCCGTTGCTGTCTTTGGGCAGATAACATCAGAATTGAGTTCTCAGACACCCTGCTGGTGTTACATAATTGCTTAGTGTTGTGTGTGGAAGACCCACCACCCGTCCCAACCCCCCACCCCCCACACATGCACACATGCATTGGAACTAGGTCTGGCAACCCAAAGTGTATGAAAAAAAACCCAGTAATATAATGGAAGTGCTGGAAGAAATAACACAGAAGACATGAGAGTGGTTGTGTCTGGAGAGGCAGAAATGGCAAGGGATGAACAAAGAGACTTTTTTTTGTACTAAAATATAACTTTTTAAAAACTATGTACACTCTATTTATAAAATTGAAAATTAGCTTTAAAGAAAAAGAAAAGACATTACCAATCACTTAAACTACAGTCTTAAAATTTGTTTTATTAGCAGAATGCTTTTTTTTAAGAATCTTTAGCAAAATAAAAGCACAACTCATAAAAGTAGTATGATAGAAGCAGAGGACAGGGCCTCCCACCTTAGCAGCCTCTGAGACACCTCTTAGAAGCCACTAATTCTGAAGAATAATTTAAAACCACTGATTCAGACTCTCTCTGCCCCACATAGCTAATAAATATGACAGAATTTATAATTTATACAAAGCTATACAAAGTTCTAGAAAGCTGGCTTTAGAATCAAGGCCCCTAATTCCCTGCCCAGGATTCTCTCTTATATGGCCTTGCTTCTAGAATTCAAAAACAAAAGAGGCAGAGGCATCAATTGAAGGCAATTCATTTTTAGGGACAGGGAAAATGTGGATACCTTTGAGCGTATTGATGTTGGCATTTGGGGGAAGTAGAAAAGGAATAAATGAGAGTTAAGGCTTTAATATGAGGTAAGAGAAAATAGAGTCAAAGGAAGAAATAGGAAAGTTAAGAATAAGATCTTGTTATAAAACAAGTGACAACCAGGTGTTATCTCAAGTGCCTATTTCAGTTGATTGGTAAGACCTGTTCCAAGCACCGAGCTGGACCTTGAGGCTGAGTCTGGGTTCAGCCAGAAAGTGCGTCTTGATTGATTAGTGATGTCTGGCAAGGCCAGTGAGGGGCAGCTGTGGCAGACACGCTAACTGCACATCTGCTGCGCTTGTCTTAGATCTGTGGGCTATCATGATCCTTCTGGAGACACCAGTCACCATCTTGAAGAGACAGGAAGTGCCAGGCAGCCCGAGCAGACAGCAGGAAAGGACTGCTGCACAGCTGACGGGCCACAGGCATACTGGGTGCACTGTAGGTCTAGCTGACTCAGCTCCCTGAGGAGGGCTGTCTACCGCCTGCATGTAAATGACACACAGGAAGGAGATCGAGGCTAAACTTACACTTGTCCCAAAATTCATCAAGATGTTTATCAATGCAAGGATTAATGCAAGACTAGCACACTATTCTCCCAGATCTCTCCTGTTCAATATGGTAGCTTTTAAACCACATGTTGCTCCTGATCAGGCTCATGATGTATGGCTGATGTGACTGAGGAACTGATTTTTTAATTTTAACTAGTTAAAATTGAACTTGAAATTGAAATCCATTTCCATTTCCAGGAAGATGGAGTAGACATACTTTTCCCTATTTCTCTAGCTAAGTACAACTAAAACTCCTGGACATTATTCATAAACTAAGCAAAAGACATTGGAAGGTGGAGAAGAGGGGGCAGAGCAGCTAGGGACCTCAGTACCCAACGAACAACACAGTGGTGAGTTCTCTGAATTTTTTTTTTGCTTCCGTGTTCCAGACATGGAGCTGAAGAAGCCAGAAATCCAGGAATGCCAATGAGTACATACGAAGAGTCATCACAAAAGCCAGTTCCCTCTAGCCAGAAGAGGAAAGGCTTAGACGAGCCAGACAGCTTTTAGAGGATAACGGCTCTACTCCAGCCAATTGCCACAGAAAAAGCTGCGCCCACCCACCCAACCCATGTCTGCAAAGCCAACTGGGGAACCTACAATTCCACCCTTGCAAGGCTTCAGTGAGTCTCCCTGGCATGCCTGCCAGGGTGATTTCAAAGATCCCCAAATACAAGCCTGAGTTTTCATCCCCATTGGCTGGTAACACTGTAGCTCTTGGGGGAAGTGGTGTTCCCAGCCTGGGGCAAATAAACCAATGTGACCAAAATTAGTTTGAGGAAAGCCTAGATTGGGAGAAACCCTCTATTGCTCACAATGAGGCCCAGCTCCAGTCATCTCTTCTGGCCTCCACTCCCTCTCCCTGTCTCTGCAGCCATGGTGCATGCTCACCTCTCCACCCACCCGTTCCGGGAGAAACGCCGAGGGCTGATCCCAGCGACTGACAAGCGCCAGACCAATATGCAATGGAGGGGAGGAGAGAGCAGCTGTCCTCATGCCTTGCCCCGAGGCTGTGTGAAGCTGCCACGTATATGTAAAGGGGGCTAAAGCCAGGGCAGAGATTCTGGATATACTGCAATTTACCCCACAACTCATTGCTCCAGAATTCTCACCTTACAATCTACTCGCTCCCAATCTCCAACAATGCCCCCTGAGTGAGAAAGCTGGAGCACTGTAACCAGACTAATAACAGACAATAACAGAAACAGATCATCTTCAAGCCTCAGGATCCAGCTAGGTTCAAAATCCTACTCAGATTAAGTCCATGACTCGTGCATTCCACAGGAGGCCACCAGCTAAACAGGGAGCTCTGGCACACTCAGCAAGCAGCAGCCATAGCCAGGAGGTGGGCCCAAGCCACATGGACTGTGGAAGGGAATAACCATAGGGCAATAAGATACATGTTTTAATGACACCAGCATAGGCAAATCCTGTCCATCAGGTAGGATGCATGCAAGAGAGTGGTCCTACGACAGGACAGTGGCAGGAATGGGACCTCATCCTGGTCTAGTATACCAGACCTTCACCCCCCTCCCTGTGGGAGTTGCAGATGGGTCAGTATATAGGGCTATGGGAGGCACATGCACTGGTCATAAAGATAAAACAAAACTTTCCTGCAAGATGCACTTACCTCCTGGCTATTTTGGGTACACTACCATGATCTTTGGGGGTCACTCTGCTGTTACTCCAGGAATACACATAAGGCCAGCTTCCAGGCCCTTTCCTGAAGGTGCCAGAAGGGCCAGCCTTCACTGGTCCATGTGACAAAATGTCCAGGGCCATGTCCACTCAGCAGTATCCAGGGATTAGTTTACTTGGGGCTGGCAGCAGAAAGTTGCTCTGGTGGCCATATCCTGGCTTCAGTAACTCCTCCGTTTTGCACAGACAGTTGTATAGGAAAGGCAGCAGTGTGTGCCAGCATATCCACAGGACTCAAGGCTCCTTCCTGGGGCTTCTCACCCAAACGCCGTAGCACTGTCCATAAGCAAACTGACCAGCCCCGTAGAGTACTGGTGTCTGGCTTCCAGGCAGATTTCAACACACCATTGCACCTCTCCATCATGCCTCCCTTGGTAGGGTTATATGGTACATGAAACTTCTACTTTCTTCCTGATTGCTGCACCCATTCTTGTAATGCATGTCCAGTACAGTGGGTGCCTTGATCACTCTCAATCACCTGAGATGACCAGAGGCTGAAAGAGATGCTCTAGGTCCCTTTTGGTAGGTTTTGATCTGCATGACGTGCAGGAAAAGCAACCAACAGGCCAGTAGCCATGTCCACACAAGTCATGGCATACCGATATCCTTCTGATATGGGCAGAGGCCCAATATAGTCTGTCTGCCACCTCACGAGGGGTATCAGCCCCCTTACTATTGTCCCACGTTGCTGCAGGACTTGGTGTAAGTCCCTCTTAGAGCACACAAGGCACTTGCTCCTGGGTCTGCTGACTTCTTCAAAGGTCAACGGCAAGCCTAACCAAGGGTGACAGCCCACATTGTCTTCAACCCCATGAGCAACAAATGCTGATGTAACCATTGGGCCTCATCACAGGCAGGCTTTCCTTCTAGCCAGCGCCCCTGGGCCAATGTGTCTGCTTCATCATTCCCTGCGGATGCCAAAGGCAAATGGACAATCACACAATATACAGTAACAGCCTTAGTCTGAGCAGAGGCCAAGGTCTTGGCACAACTCTTTCCCCCAAAGGGGCTGGTGACCAACTATCCAGTTGGCATGGTACCAGTCAATAGCCACAGGGTCAAGCCCCAGTAGATGGCCCATCTGTCAGTGCAGACAACTATAGGGGAGGGCTCCTGGGTGATCACAAGCCATACTGCCTGTAACTCAGCCCACTGGCTGCTCTTCCCCTCTCCATCCTCCATCCATGTTCTCTCAGTCTTAGGATGGAAAGCCACAGCCCTCCACCTCGGGGGCTGCCCACAACCGGAGCCGTCTGTGTACCAAGCGTCTTCAGGTAGAGGGGCTCTTCCCTCGGCTAGCAGGGGCTCCAAGACAGCTTCTCCCTGCTTCCTGCTGGTGTAGGTCACTGGCCGCAGTAAATGCTGGAGTTCTCCCTTTAAGGGGCTGGTGGAGAGGGCGCTGTATTCCCTAGGCAGTAAATATGCCCCCCATTTGGCTAGTGTAGGTGTCAGTGCCATGCCACTCCATGGCCTTTGGGTCCAGTCTCGCACCCACCGGGCGGTGGGATAAATGGTTGTTACCTTGGTTGGAACTGTTCTGGTGATGGGCTCCGTAGCCAGCAAGGCATGGTACACAGCAGCCAGTTGCTTCTCTATCAAGGTGTCCCGGACCTCTGCTCCTTTCTGTAGTTGTGACCAGAATCCAATAGGTTGGCGGGTGTGTTCAAGCCTCTGCCAGAGGCCCCTTCCATAACCATCTTTGGTTCCATGGACATCTAGTGCACAGGCCTTATGGGTCCATTACGCTCAGGCCTGCATGGCCTTGCCTGTTGGCTTAGCTCCACCCTTCCCCAATTCTGGGCAGGGGCCACTTGTCTAGGAGACACTATACTCCAGACCAAATCCCCACTGGGGAATCCCTGCGTGAAGGCCCGCCATCCACAGAGGGTTTCCTGGGTGTCTCTCCACCATCTCCAGTGGCAGCCTGCCAAACACTGCACCCATGAAGACAGACTTTGGGGTCACCAGTCCAGCCAACTTACTCCAGGTATAGAGCAGGGGAAAATGTGCTCCTGGCCCAAGGCGAGTAAACCAGTATCAGTCTAAAGGAAACGCTAGATTGGAAGAAACCCTCTACTGCTCCAATGAGGCCTGGCTCTGTTAATCCCCTCTGGCCTCCACTCGCGCTCCTCGCCTCTGCAGTCACGATGTGCGCTTGCCTCTTGCCCCTTCCAGGAGAAACTCCACTGGCAGATCCGCTGCTACTGCCAGGCGCCAATTATCCAGGGGAGGAGAGAAGAGCCTCTTCCCCTACCTTGCCCCGGAGGCTGTGTGAATTGGCGGCAGTATGTGTAAATGGACTAAGGCTGGGGGAGAGATTCTGGAAATACTGCAATTTACCCCACAAACACCTTTGCCAACACGGCAGTCTAAGTGGAAAGCATGGGGAGCTGGGACACGATATCTACCAGCAGTAATGAGGCATCCCCCTCCCTTCCTGCCAGGGGTGGTGTCACAGGCGGCCTCCCCAGGGGCGATGAGGCCATTGCATGTGTTGTCGGTGGACACAGCATGGAGAGCTTCCGCCTCTGCTAACACAAAAGACTATTTAGATCCCTGAGCACCAAAAAGAGGCCGAGTGGGAACTTCTACCTTCACTAGGCAGTAATGAAGCAGTACGTCCCTTTTTCCTTGCCAGGGCAGTGTTAATGAAAGCCAGCTAAGAATGGAGGGGAGAGATGACAACATTTATGAACTAAAATTAGAACAATAAACATTACCAACGTCAACAGCTGAGAGAAAACTGGGGAAATGAGACAGCCTTGGCAATGACAACCAAAGATATCATACTGATATCATACTGGTATCATCAGGGGCCTGGAAGGAGAGGAGGAGGGCAGGGATAAGCAAGAACCCAGCGAAACAATGCCTTAGGAAATCTCTGACCTGGCTAGAGAAATAAGCCTACATTTTAAAGAAGCTAAGTGAACCACTAAGAAGGTAAGACCAGAAAAACCCAACCCAAGTCAAGACATATCACAGCTAACCTTCTGAAAAGCAACCAGAGGAAAGATCTTGGATTCTTATCAGAGACCATGGAGGGTGAAAGGAAGTAGCACAACATTTCTAAGTACAGAAAGAAAAGAACTACCAACCCAGAATCCTGTATCTCAAATAGGATTATACTCCAATTATATGTACATAAAATCATTCAGGAAAAACAGAAATGAAGACATTCTCAGATGAAGGAAACCTGAATTTGTCACCAGTTGACCTGCCCTCAAAGAATGGATAAATGTTGTTTTGTAAAAGAAAATAAAAGCTAACAAACAAACCTAAGAACACCCAGAAGAAAGAACACTGTAAGCAGTACCATCAGTAAATGCCATAGGCTTGCCTTCTCCCCTGAGCTTTCTAAAGTACATTTGATGGCAGAAACCAGTATCAGAACATTATCTGATGTGAGTTGCAGAAGAAAAATAATGTTGCTGTTCTGGCTAGTTTTCTCTCTTTAACAGTGAACCATATGTATTCATCCCGCTGTCCAGTAACAATGAAGTTTTTCTTCCTTTCTATAGTGAATAAGCACATTCTGTGCACTAAGTTCAAACTGCTACTTTTGGAAATGGAAAATTCTCTTCGTAAGGAAAGATTATTTACTGATAGGAAATGATGTAATGCAAATAATGCCAGCATAGAACACTTACAAAAATATACTTAATAACAAAGATTTTTTTATATGCTGAATCTTGCCAGTGGAAATAATATATAAGGAGTGAGGCTTTGAGCCAGATTTATAAGTCGAATCTGGAGGAAGTAGAATGACTTTGATAAATTCCATTTCAAAAATTAGCAGCTGAAAAATGGTTCAGAACATAGGAGGTACAGAGGAAGCCATGCTGGCCATTTTTCTTTGTGATTTACATTTAGATTTGCATGTCAAGGGGCACATTACATACAAGTGTAAAGAAGGAACCTTGGAAGGAATGCAGTATTTGTTCCCTCAATACACTCCAGTCACACCCAACAATGACCACAGATATGTTGAAGCCAGGCTTGGCTGTGCCCTTGTGACACTGACCAGACTATCACCTCTTATGGACTCTCGTCAAAAACACAGAGGCAGTCTGTTCTCAGTAATCTGCTATGTGGCCATAGCCCAAACAATTCACTTCAGCTAATCAGGAGAAGAGAAGGGAATGGCAACCTTCTGGAGTTCTCTGAGGAAGGCCTTAGGCACCAGCACTCAAATAATGCATGAAATTAGGATATCACTTTTTAAAGCTATGCAAACGGATATTATGCATACACAAAGGTGTTCAGCCTTTCAAAGCAAGAGGCACTTTGAGTAAAATTACACCAAGACATCTTTTTTTTTTAACGTAGTCAATGGGCAAAGATAAAAAAGTTGTGGTTGGCAAGGCTCAAGGCTCTAAGTAAATACCCCACATATTTCTTTTAGGAGTATATATTGGCACAATAACTTGTTGTCAGCTCTAATTTCATTTTGCCGTACATATAACTAGTGATCTGGCCTGTAAGTCTTTCATGGATCCTGGAATAAGACAAGTGCCTCCTGGATCAGACACACAGAACTACAGCTCGTTAAGCAGCATGAGCACCAGCATCTTTACGCATTGTCCTTGCCTCAGGGTCCCACAGCAGAAGCACAGGAGACCCGCCCGGATTCTGCTGGGGTGCACTGAGCTTGAGAAATCCACCTCTTTTATAGCAAGCATAAGCAAGCCTGCTTTTTTTTTTTTTTTTGAGAGGGCATCTCTCATATTTATTGATCAGATGGTTGTTAACAATAAAATTCTGTATAGGGGGGTCAATGCTCAATGTACAATCATTAATCCATCTCAAGCCTAATTCTCGTCAGTCTCCAATCTTCTGAGGCATAACAAACAAGTTCTTACATGGTGAAAGAATTCTTACATAGTGAATAAATTCTTACATGGTGAACAGTACAAGGGCATTCATCACAGAAACTTTCGGTTTTGATCACGCATTATGAACTATAAACAATCAGGTCAAATATGAATATTCATTTGATTTTTATACTTGATTTATATGTTGATCCCACATTTCTCCCTTTACTATTATTATTATTTTTATTTTTAATAAAATGCTGAAGTGGTAGGTAGATGCAAGATAAAGGTAGAAAACATAGTTTAGTGCTGTAAGAGGGCAAATGTAGATGATCAGGTGTGTGCCTATGGACTAAGTATTAATCCAAGGGCAGCAAAACATCCACGGATGCAGAAGATTTCTCTCAAAACAGGGGGGGTGAGGTTCTGAGCCTCACCTCTGTTGCTCCCCAATTTCTCACCTGATGGCCCCCCTGCGACTGTGCCTGTCTTAGGTTGTTCCTCCCTTGAGGAATCTTACCCGTCTCTGGCTAACCAGTCATCTTCCGGGGCCATACAGGGAAATGTAAAGTTGGTAAGTGAGACAGAAGCCATATTGTTTGAAAAGGTTAGCTTTTTACTTCTTTGCAGATTTATGCCCTGTGGCTTCTATGCCCAGCACTTGTCTCGAGGTATCTTTACCACCTGGAGGAATTATGATACTCGGTGCAAGCCTGTTTTTTGTCCTGGAGGGAGACATTACCTCTTCCTTCAAGGCTGCTCACTGCAAACCCAATCCTGAGAAACAATCCGTGCAAAGGGTGGATAGGGCCTTGCATTCTTGGCACACCCAATGATGGCTATAAGAAGTTATTTATTCCAGTGTTATTTATAATAGAAAAAGATCACACAGGAGCACCAGCATATGTGAAACAAATACTAACAGAACCAAAGGAGGAAATAGAATGCAATGCATTCATTTAGGAGACTTCAACACACCACTCACTCCAAAGGATAGATCCACTGGGCAGAAAATAAGTAAGGACACAGAGGCACTGAACAACACACTAGAACAGATGGATCTAACAGACATCTATAGAACTCGACTTCCAAAAGCAACAGGATACACATTCTTCTCAAGTGCACATGGAACATTCTCCAGAATAGACCACATACTAGGCCACAACAAGAGCCTCAGTAAATTCAAAAAGATTGAAATTCTACCAACTAACTTTTCAGACCACAAAGAGAGCAAAAACGCCCACAAATACATGGAGGCTTAACAACATGCTCCTATATAATCAATGGATCAATGACCAAATTAAAATAGGGATCAAGCAATATATGGAAACAAATGACAACAACACAAAGCCCCAACTTCTGTGGGATACAGCAAAAGCAGTCTTAAGAGGAAAGTATACAGCCATCCAGGCATACCAAAGAAGGAAGAACAATCCCAAATCAATAGTCTAATAACAATTATCAAAATTGGAAAAAGAAGAAATGAGGCCTAAAGTCAGCAGAAGGAGGGACATAATAAAGATCAGAGAAGAAATAAATAAAATTGAGAAGAATAAAACAATAGAAAAAATCAATGAAACCAAGAGCTGGTTCTTCTAGAGAATAAACAAAATAGATAAGCCTCTAGCCAGACTTATTAAGAGAAAAAGCGAATCAACACACATCAACAGAATCAGAAACGAGAAAGGAAAAATCACTATGGACCCCATAGAAATACAAAGAATTATTAAAGAATACTATGAACACCTATATGCTAACAAGCTGGAAAACCTAGAAGAAATGGACAACTTCCTAGAAAAATACAACCTTCCAACACTGACCAAGGAAGAAACACAAAATCTAAACAAACTAATTACCAGCAATGAAATTGATGCAGTAATCAAAAAACTACCAAAGAACAAAACCCCCGGGCCAGATGGATTTACCTCGGAATTTTATCAGACATACAGAAGACATAATACCCATTCTCCTTAAAGTTTTCCAAAAAATTGAAGAGGAGGGAATACTCCCAAACTCATTCTATGAAGCCAATATCACCCTAATACCAAAACCAGGCAAAGACACCACCAAAAAAGAAAACTACACACCAATTTCACTGATGAACGTAGATGCAAAAATACTCAACAAAATTTTAGCAAACCTAATTAAAAAATACATCAAAAGGATCACACACCATGACCAAGTGGGATTCATCCCAGGGATGCAAGGATGGTACAACTTCTGAAAATCCATCAACATCATCCACCACATAAAGAAAGACAAAAACCACATGATCATCCCCATAGACGCTGAAAAAGCATTCAACAAAATTCAACATCCATTCATGATAAAAACTCTCAGCAAAATGGGTATACAGGGAAAGTACCTCAACATAAAAAAGGCCATATATGATAAGCCCACAGCCAACATCATACTGAACAGTGAGAGGCTGAAAGCTTTTCCTCTGAGATCGGGGAAAAGACAGGGATGCCCACTCTCCCCACTGTTATTTAACACAGTACTGGAGGTCCTAGCCATGGCAATTAGACAAAACAAAGAAATACAAGGAATCCAGATTGGTAAAGAAGAAGTTAAACTGTCACTATTTGCAGATGACATGATATTGTACATAAAAAGCCCTAAAGACTCCACTCCAAAACTACTAGAACTGATATCAGAATACAGCAAAGTTGCAGGATACAAAATTAACACACAGAAATCTGTGGCTTTCCTATACACTAACAATGAACTAATAGAAAGAGCAATCAGGAAAACAATTCCATTCACAACTGCATCAAAAAGAATAAAATACCTAGGAATAAACCTAACCAAGGAAGGGCAAGACCTATACACTGAAAACTATACACCTAAGACACACTTAAGAGAAATTAAAGAGGACACTAGCAAATGGAAACTCATCCCATGCTCCTGGCTAGGAAGAATTAATATCATCAAAGTGGCCATCTTTCCCAAAGCAATATACAGATTTGATGCAATCTCTATCAAATTACCAACAACATTCTTCAATGAACTGGAACAAATAGTTCAAAAATTCATATGGAAACACCAAAGACCCCAAATAGCCAAAGCAATCCTGAGAAGAAAGAATAAAGTCGGGGGGGGGGGGGGAGCATCTCCTCCCCAACTTCAAGCTCTATTACAAAGCCACAGTAATCAAGACAATTTAGTACTGGCACAAGAACAGACCCACAGACCAGTGGAATAGAATAGAGACTCCAGACATTAACCCAAACATATGGTCAATTAATATTTGATAAAGGAGCCATGGACATACAATGGGGAAATGACAGTCTCTTCAACAGATGGTGCTGGCAAAACTGGACAGGTACATGTAAGAGAATGAAACTGGACCACTGTCTAACCCCATACACAAAAGTAAATTCAAAATGGATCAAAGACCTGAATGTAAGTCATGAAACCATAAAACTCTTAGAAAAAAACATAGGCAAAAATCTCTTGGACATAAACATCAGTGACTTCTTCATGAACATATATCCCCAGGCAAGGGAAACAAAAGCAAAAATGAACAAGTGGGACTACATTAAGCTGAAAAGCTTCTGTACAGCAAAGGACACCATCAATAGAACAAAAAGGTACCCTACAGGATGGGAGAATATATTCATAAATGACAGATCCAATAAAAGGTTGACATCCAAAATATATAAAGAGCTCATGCACCTCAACAAACCAAAAACAAATAATCCAATTAAAAAATGGGCAGAGAAGCTGAACAGACAGTTCTCCAAAGAAGAAATTCAGATGGCCAACAGACACATGAAAAGATGCTCCACATCGCTTGTCATCAGAGGAATGAAAATTAAAACCATAATGAGATATCACCTCATACCAGTAAGGATCACCACCATCTGAAAGATAAACAACAACACATGTTGGTGAGGTTGTGGAGAAAGGGGAACCCTCCTACACTGCTGGTGGGAATGTAAATTAGTTCAACCATTGTGGAAAGCAGTATGGAGGTTCCTCAAAAATCTCAAAATAGACATACCATTTGACCCAGGAATTCCATTTCTAGGAATTTACCCTAAGAATGCAGCAGCCCAGTTTGAAAAAGACAGATGCACCCCTATGTTTATCGCAGCACTATTTACAATAGCCAAGAAATGGAAGCAACCTAAGTGTCCATCAGTAGATGAATGGATAAAGAAGATGTGGAATATTATTCAGCCATAAGAAGAAAACAAATCCTACCATTTGCAACAACATGGATGGAGCTAGAGGGTATTATGCTCAGTGAAATAAGCCAGGCGGAGAAAGACAAATACCAATTGGTTTCACTCATATGTGGAGTCTAAGAACAAAGGAAAACTGAAGGAACAAAACAGCAGCAGAATCACAGAACCCAAGAATGGACTAACAGTTACCAAAGGGAAAGGGAGTGGGGAGAATGGGTGGGAAGGGAGGGATAAGGGTGGGGAAAAAGAAAGGGGGCCTTACGATTACCATGTATAATGTGGGGGCATGGGGAGGGCTGTGCAATACAGTGAAGACAACTAGTGATTCTACAGCATCTTCCTATGCTGATGGACAGTGACTGTAATGGGGTGTGTGGGGTGACTTGGTGAAGGGGTAGCATAGTAAACATAATGTTCTTCATGTAGTTGTAGATTAATATTAAAATTTAAAAATTAAAAAAAAAGAAAAAGATCAAAAACTGCAATGTCCATCACTATGGGACTGGTTTGATTATAACACACTCTCATGATGGAATGCCATGCAGTAATAAGAAAGCATGAAGAGTTTATGTGATTTAGATTACTAAATAGTCGCAGAAAAATAAAACATTCTCCCATTTGTGTAAAAGAGGCAAAAATTTATACTTTTAACTTCTTGTGCTGTGTATGTTGTAATGTTGCATTTCACTAAGGGTGCACAATAAACTAGTATCAGTTATTGTCTGTGGGGAGGTGAACTGAACGACTGGGAAAATAAGTAGGAAACACTTTGTTGTATATCCTTTTATACATTTTGATTTTTAAATTATGTGATTGTACCTACTATTCAAAAGACTAACCCAAAGGAAAACAAACTATTATATTTTCTGAATTTCTTAAATCACCAACCCTTTTAAACCAAAGGCGAGGGTGCTGTACTTATCCTCAGCTTAACTGTCTCCTGAGGGGAATTAGCTCCTATTCCTGATTGATCACCTAGCATGTAAGTCTGATAGCCCACCTGATCCTCTCAGCCATCTGCATGAGGCTTACTTCGTCTCCCATCTTGGAGAAGCTGGGCTGCAGAACTGATCCTTGTTGGGACACTGTGTGTGTGGCCTGGAAGCTGGTTCTCCCTGCATGCTCCTTCCTCCCCTCCTGCCACAGTAGTTCCGCCAGCACGCAACAACGCTGGCTGCATGTGAAGCACTGGGAAAAGCGTGGGGATGTTACAGCCACACCGATAAAAGCAAGAACTTAAACATCCAGTAAGAACATGACACCAAGGGATTTGGATTCAAAATTTTAATAATAAATTGTGCCAGTAGAAGCTTTTCAAAGGTAATGATATATCAATAAATAATAGTTAAATTGAGTTCCTGAGAAAGAACCTACCACATGAAAGTATGTCAGAGCGCTGTAAATAACAACATGGCATTACTATAAAATAGCGAAAATACTGACAGTCACGATACAAGCACAGCAGACTTCAGAATTTGCCATTCATACAAATGTAAACCAGTACACAATAATCTTTTTTTTTTTAGTTTAGACATTGATAAACTCATGGGTGGTGTTGTCTAGATATATACTAAATAATGGATACATTATGCTAAAGACTTCAAGGAAAAATATGTGGAATAATGTAATGGAAAATATGATGCATCAGATTTTTAAAAAGCAAAAAAAAATGAACTTTTTACTCAAATATAAATCACTTTAAATAGGAATCATACTAATTTGAAATACAGAATATTTTGTGTATTTATGTAGTTCTATATACACCTATACTTCTAAGAAAATACATATGGCTTAATTATTTTTTTACTCTGTCACTTTGAATAGCCTTGCTGTTTCACAAAAATTAGAAAAATGTGTATTTAAAACCAAGGTAAGATTGATACTTCAAAGCACACCCAAAAACTAACGTCGAAGAACCCTACACTGAATTTTGTCCTGGTACCACCTGAGCTAAGACAATCGGAGCGGTGGTATCACAGGGACCTTTCAGCACGGGCATCTGCTGGCAGTAGGGTGGCAGCTACGGGATCCCCCATATCACCTACACCAAGGCTGCGAGAGCACACTGGCCTGCGGAATGGACAGGGCTCCGTGGTGAACTCACACTGTGCTGGCAGAGCTAAGTAACCCCTTGGATGTATACAAGTTCAGTATACGACAAATGTTCAAGTTTACCCCCCGCCCCCCGAGAATCCAATCATAGCCAAGACACACACAAAAATTGGTTCTCAGTTACACATCTGCATTTCTTTAACAAAACAGTAAGGGATACAATCACAGAGAAGAATTCACCCACACGATACTTTATCAGCACACTGTCTAGAACATCTCATTTAAAGACACTCAGTAAAAGCATATTCACAGAACCTGCTGTGAATGGCAAGATACGGTTATTTCATAATAGGAAAACCCTGCTCATGCAGTATTCTACACACCAGGCATATGAAATCACACCCACATAATCACCTTGCTCACACTTTGTATTATACTTTAATATGCAAAAAGCGGGGGGAGGGGGGTAAGCAGCTTTTAACACTATAGCACAATTATGACATGTGGGAAAATATAAAACAAAAACGACTGTGTGACTAAAATGTTATCAGTAACATCAGAACAGTGTTATCTTTTTTTTTTACATTATTGCACAGAGATTTCTTATCACACGTTCTTCAGTTTTTATGTCTTTTCCTAACTGTGAATAAGTGCTATGGATAAAATACAAATGTAGAAAATAACAGCAGCATGATTTGTCAAAGTTAATCCCTATAATTTAGTAAGAAAAATGGCTATAAACAAAATAAGTGCTCTTTCTAAACTGTACTAAATTTTAAAAAATATTGTTTTAATGCAGTGAAGGTCCTCAAAGGCCAATCCAAAGCAGTGCTGGCAACCTGCCTTCCCCGATTCCAGCAGAATGTAGAAATAAAGATCTGCTGGACTTGAGCCTTTTTCATAAAGCTTGTTTGTTTGGGGGTTTTTTTGGTGAAGACCAGAATTTCAAGTGAAGGAATCATCGGACTGACCGCCATCCGGCCGACTCGGCGCTCCGGGCACCCCGGACGGGCGACGGGGCGCCGCCTATACGTACACGGGCTGGCAGCCCGCAGCCGGGCCCGCCGGGTCGGGGTTCTCCACGTCGGCGTCCTCGGCCTGCACGGCTTCCGCTCCCGATGGCTTCGGGCACCGGAAGGGGTAGCCGTTGTCATCGAAGAACCTCCGGAAGGTGAACTCATAAAACGCATGCTCGGGGTGTTTGCTCCCGGGGGAGGCGAGCGGGTCCCAGGCCTTGGAGCTGTCTGCGCTAGCGCCGCGCCACGGGCTCTCCTCATCCACGGGGTCGAAATTCGAGGTGTCCATGGGGTGGCTGATCTTGGGAACGTAGGGGGCCGGTTGCTTCCGGATGTCCCGGGAGAAATCCAGGGCGCCGAAGAAAGGGTGAGCCTTGAGGTCGTCAGCCCCATTCCTCCCCAGCCGCCGGTCGGCGGCGCAGCACAGCGCGGTGATGAGGTCTCGGGCCTCCGGGCTCAGCTGCACCTGCGCCGGAATGTGGAGTGTGTTCTCCCAGTTGATCACCTGGAGAGACAGCAGAACCAGATGCTTAGTTCTCTCCACATTTCAAGGCCAGCCCAGGGCAGTTCTGGGGCCGTATGTGATGCCGCGACGTTTAAGCAACTTCACAGGACAGCCACAGAACAGCGGCTGTGGACCTAAGCAGCTGTGAAAGACCAGCGCGGCCCTAAGTGGGGGCTCACAGCCTGAGGCAAAGGATCATGCAGCCAAATACAGACCAGGTGAGATTCATCTTCTTCTATCCAAAATACTCTTCAGCAAAAGAATTTTTGTGTTCTTCACAAAAATGAAGACACTGGTCTCTTCTATGAGCTGTTTCTTTACCTTCTGGCAACAGATTTCTGTGGAAGCCACATGGTTCTCATTCACTACTTACTGTGCTCTAGAGATGGTCAACTGGGATTTTGTTTAAAAAGAGCAACCTCACAAGAAGAAAGCAGCTTACACTAATGGCTTTGGCCTCGGACTTATGATGTGCAACTGCACAGACCACCCGTGTGGATGTTTGGTAAATGCATTTGTGTATAGATCTGTGTTTACTGTGAAGAGAAAAACTTCTTTATGTTTGTACTTAGAATCAGGATTAATACAACTGGCTACTGGCTGGGGTCATCAGGCACTGGGCAAGGCATGGGTGGGGTACAGGGGTAAAAAGGCTGGTTTGAACCTGAGTAGTTGTTTTAGTAGAGCTAAAATTATAAAACTCACAGAATTAAACGAAGTGGAAAATCTCCACACACTGGATTTGGCAATGATTTCTTGGATATGATACCAAAAGCATAGGCAACAAAAGAAAAAACATATAAAATGGACTTCATCAAAATTTAGAACATTTTTACCAAAAATGAAACTAACAGAGTGAAAATGCAATCAGTCCACAGAATGGGAGGATATATTTGCAAAGCGTATATATGGTAAGTGATTAATATCCAGAATATATAAAGAACTCCTACAACTCAACAACAAAAAAAAACAAGCAAGCTGACTAGCAGAACAGAGGGCAAAGAACTTGAATGGACATCTCTCCAAAGAAGATATACAAGTGTCCAATAAGCCAGTGAAAAGAGGCTCAACATCATTAGTCATTAGGGAAATACAGATCAAAACCAAAGTGAGATTTCACATCACACCCACTAGGTTGGCTACTGTTTAAAAAAAAAAAAAGGAAAATAAGTGTTAGTGAGACACTGGAACCTTTGTGTGTTGCTGGGGGGAATGTAAAATGGTACCACCACTGTGGCAAACAGTTTGGACGTTCCTCTTTTTCTAGTTAAGGGGTTAATAATGTAAGGTCTACCATGGACTCTGGGGCATATGAATACTTCCTAGGATTGTTAGTAAACATATCAGTGGGTAAGTGCCCTGTTCTGTTCTGAGAAGTTCCAAAGATTTCATCAGATTCTCAATTTGGTCCTTCTTAGGTAATCAAATAATTTATTTTGGAGAGTAAAAGGCCATCATTCTTAAATGAATTATTCAGTACTAAGTGATTAATTGGAAAAATAATCATTTAATTACCTCAAGTGAATATTAGAAATATGCACAACTAGCTTGACCACGTGACAGATACTTTGCAGATAGTACTGCTGTAACATGCAAATAAGCAAACCGATTTCTTTGATATAGTTACTAAAGTCTGCTGTGTTTTTTGGCCCGGGGTCGGTGGTACAGAGAATGTGTCTGCAGGGTACCTTTACTGCTTCCCTCTATCACAGTTCTCATCTGGCAACGCCAAGATGGCAGAGGCCCAATGGTTCAAGTAAAACTTCAGATACACATACGTATCAAGACTCAGGTCTAACTCTGTGGCTTTACTTATTAAAATAAAAAATACATAAATAGGTAATAACAGTAATACTTAATAAAATCCCATCATATACAATTGGCATTCCTACACTATACAGAATAAAGGTCAAATGTCAATCAAAGATTCAGGGGTTCATGAGAAACCCAGGTATCTCTGCAGCAAGCAGATGCAGGCCTCCCTAGTTACCTTCAGCTGGGTTTCTGTGGGAGTAGGGGCCAGAAAGGGTGGCTGCCCCACCAGCATCTCGAAGAGAATCACCCCGACACTCCACCAGTCACAGAGCTGGGTGTATCCTGGAAGACAAAGGATCGCTCAGTTGTAACGCAGGCATGTATTCTTCCTGAAGAATTGTATGAAACCCCGAAATACTCATTTACCATTAGGTGGGAAAGCACGAGCAGACAGCATACATGGTATGTAAATGAAAGCCGACTGACATAAAGTGTGTCTCCTTGCACGTGTGGCGCAGACCAGAAGGCTGGAAGGGACCCCCGCCAGGGAGAGACAGTTTCCCTGTGGGAAGGAATGCGCTCACTCGTGTTTCCTTATTTTCAGTCATTAGTCTGTGATAAACACAGGGTGCTTTTGCAGTAATACTTTTTAATTAAAAATATTACTGTAATTGTTAGTAACAATACTAAGCATAATTTTATCTTGAACATACAAACAGACACAAACTAAAACAGTACTAACTAAAAACAGAATGTGCTGTGACCTGAGAATGGCAGTTGTGCCCAGTCATGAGGGCTTCTGGGGAGGTTTTCTAGGTCAGTTGAGAAGAAACTGAGGAATATGGAGAAGTGGAGAAGAGGAGCACTTCGGCAAAGGAGGCTGTCACCTAAGGTGCATTCTTTGTGAAAGGCGCCCAGGGACCTCCCAGGAGGCAGCAGGGGCCAGGGCCAGCCTCAAAGACACTGCAGAGCAGGTTCACGTCTTCCACTTTTCCTCCAGAGCCCCCATCCTAGCCCAAGCCATGCTCCAGTGTTTATGTTCCCTAGACCTTGCCAAGTGTGAGCTGGACCCTAAGACCTGCCAGCAGGAGCGGTGGGTACGGTTCCTTAGCTCCCCTCCATCCAGCTCCCTGCCTCAGTCTGGCACTGAGCCTGCAGAACAGCTCTAACCGCTGGTTCCTCGGGGCAGCTGCACACGCCGGGCGCCGCAGAGGACGGAGGGCACGGGTCAGATGTCCTCCCCCACTGCCCCTCTTTGCGAGGAGGGGAGGAGACCTTCATGGGGAAGCAAGGCTGACGTTCACAACAACGCGTCAAGGTAGATATTGTTGCCTAAGCGGCTGAGTAGGTAACTAATTTGCCTTGGAATACCAGAGCTAGCAAAGAAAACTCAGACTAGAACCGAGAATCAAGGCTCCAAAGACTTAAAACAACACAGGTGAAAAGAGAGTCCACCGATCTCTGGGTTATCACAGAGATGAGATCAACAAAGCACGGTTGCTATGGGCCATGCAACTGATCACTGAAAGAGTCCTCTTGTCCTCCAGTCAGGATGTCATAGCATTCCAGAACAGAGTACTCCCTCCAGGAGACTGGTTTTACTGAGCATCTGCAATGTTAGGCATGCTATTTCCCCCAAATCAAGGTGCTTCTGCACTGACGGGAGGAGTGCAGGACAACAGCATTTGTACTCTGTCGCACTTAACAACCAGCTGGAGACGGTACAACCAGCCAGGAGCCTGGGCAGGTAGAGTGAAAGCTCAGCCTGGAATCGCACTGATCAGGCAGACTGAGTACTGTCCCTGCGATCCTCAGCGTCGCTTCTATCATACAACTCTGCCAAAACCAGTTCTGGAGTGATTTCCTGGGGCTCCCGGTAGAAAGCCTCCACCGCCACCCAACCAATCACTTCCCAGCCAAAGGAAGGGCAAGTGGGGGCTCGTGGGTGGGGGGCCATTTTCTCTCTCAGTGGAAACAAGGGCAGTCCCAAAACAGACAGGAGAGGCACTGGACATTTGTTGGCTAAAGGAGTAACTTCTGCTCTCAAGTTTCATGGATACAAAATACCAAGGTGGTGGTGACAGTCCTGTAAGCTGGGCCTGGAGAGGCTCTGGGTGGCCACCTGGCCCCATGGGCTCGCTGTCTGGTGGCCTCTGGCCGGCAGCTGGCCTGTGACGGGCTGGAGGCACGCACCTTTTCGGAGGAGGACTTCTGGCGCAATGTAGTTCGGGGTCCCGACCAGGGAGTGAGCCAGGCACCTCTGATGCTGCTTCCTGACCCTCTGCTCCAGAGTCTTTAGCCTGTCTCCACACTGGCAGTTGGACACATCGTCCCAGAGGTCACTGGGCTCCATGCTGTCCTGTCTGATGTGGCTCCCTTTCACCCAGGATTCAGGAGGGTGACAGAAGAGAATAGAAACAAAGTAAATTTTCACTATTCCATATAGCTTCATCCATGAAGCTAAATCCATATAGCTTCAAAGGTAAAATAACTCAATTCAGCTCCTGCCACATTAAAATTAAGAATCCTCCCCAACTGCTCCCGAGGGTGGCCTACAGTTCCTAGGCGTGAGACACAAGCTTGGAGGTAAACACAAACCCCAGGACAGGAGTGAAGCTGAAGCTGGGTGCAGGGCTGAGGCGACAGTGTGACGCTGAGCAAGAGGGGCTTAGATAATGGGGGAGTATCATTTTTAGCACTTCTCAGGCCAGAAGTCTGAGACAAACAAAAACCTGTTTAACAGGACATGTTTTAAGATGAACACAGAAAAAAGCATGAGAGGATTTTAAAAATATGAACAAAAGTGATTTTGATGCCAGAAAATGGGAATTAATTAAATGACTTAGGATTAGTTTTGAATTAAAAAATAGAAGCCTGAGCTATAGTATTAGAAATCCTATTTCAAGAATCTGAGCCATAGAAAAGATAATAAACGATGGAGTTAAACGACACCTGTGCCTACAGACGGACTGAGGGCAGCCCTAAAAGAGGACTCCTCGGGGGCCCAAGGCTTGTTCCACGAGGGAAGAGGGTGACTCCCCACAAAGGCCCTGTGATACACCATAGCCTATTGTCCTAAAAATATCATAATAAAGCTTAAATCCACTAACTTAAAAAAAAAATTCTCACACATATCATACTATTTCTTCAGGGAGAAAGCATGTCACACCAAATTATGAAGTAACGGAGTAACAGATAATTTCAAAATGACCAGCGGGGTGGGGAGCTGCTGCCCGATGGGTCGGTTCTGTATAGGCGTAGGAAGGAAAGTACCTTTCTGATAGTACTTGGAATTGTGGGTCCACCTGAATCCAGTGCAGAGGCCGAAATCCGTCAGCTTTATGTGACCATCGAGATCTATCAGAATGTTGTCTGGCTTGATGTCTCGGTGGATGAAGCCCATCTTGTGGACGCTCTCAATGGCCAGGGTCAGCTCTGCAATGTAGAACCGGGCCAGGGGCTCGGGGAAGACCTCCATCCGGATCAGCAGGCTCATCATGTCGCCCCCCGGGATGTAGTCCATGACGAAGTACAGGCTGTCCTTGTCTTGGAAGGAGTAGTAGAGTTTGACCACCCACTCGTTGTCTGCCTCAGCCAGGATGTCCCTCTCGGCCTTGACGTGGGCCACCTGATTCCGGTTCAGGACATCCTTCTTCCTCAGCGTCTTCATGGCATACAGGAAGTGAGTGTCCACCTTGCAGGCCAGGCACACTTCTCCGAAGGCACCGATCCCTAGGGTCTTGATTTTCACAAACATAGACTTGTCCATCTTTGCCCTCTTCAGCCTGTTGTAATTAGACTCCTTCTGGTAGAGGATCTTCCTCATCTGCTCCTGCTCAGCTTCACAGAGCCCAGCCTGTGGAGAAGGGAGACAGGGACGTCACAGCAGATGAGCTGCACGACAGGGGACGGCCGGGGCGGGGGTCGCCCTGGAACCGAGAGGACCCTGACCTGACTTACAGGACACAGAGTGGTCCCGTATACTACAAGCAAGATAATAATCAGCTTTGTTCTTTGTATCTATATGTACACAGTAATCTGGAATCCAAGGGAGTGACAAAATAGGTGACTTTGGGCTATAAAACGAAAGGGAGCCTCAATAAATAAAAATCTGTAGAAAAAGGGCCACAGAATTCCTGGAACTCTAAGCAATTTAGTATTTTAATAGCTCAGGGAAAAAAGGAAAACAAAAGAAAAAAAGTCAGTGAAAATGGGACAGCAGAAAGAAAGAGCACACATTTAGTTTTTAGAATTTGAAATGACTGGCTTTGTGATTTAAATTTACTATAGCATTTTAATTTAAATAATTCATTATTACCTTCTCTAACAGTTTAGTTTCAACCAAACTGTATTTAAAACATCATTTGCTAATTATAGGCTTAAATGGGTCAGTACTAGATATGTACTTCTTTATTAATCCCACAATTTAATTTAAATTTATAAAACCTCAAACTTTGTTTCTGCTTTCAAAATGTTTCATACTAGTTGGTAGAACTCAATAAATTTTGTTAGTAAATAAGGACACATCCTAAGAATCAACTTGGTAATCTGCTGTTGGCTACATCACAGACAGCCGTCACTGACCCCTGGAGGAGCCACCTTTGCAATTTCCACGTGTCCCCCCATGGCCAGATCATCTCCCTGCAACACCAATGGTGTGTAATAAAAGTGCGTGAGGCCAGAAGTGGGAAGGCATCTGCTGTGAGTCCTGCTACCTACTTAGGGAAGAGCCAGGCCCCAAAGGGCAATGCAATGAGAAATTACTTTTGCCATTTCTTGTTCCAGCTGCAACCTCCGGTTGACCTTCTGTTGGTAGGTTTTTATGACATTTTCCACGTGCTGCTCCATGAAGAACTTAAAAGCATACGGTGAGTAACTCTTGATACGGGATTCTCTCTTCTCTTCATCTCTGCTGTTTTTCCGAACAGGAACAGGAGAGGTCTGGATCTGCTTTTTATCCTTCCCCGCCTTGTCCCCTTTGGCGTTTTTGTGGCCCTTGTCACTCCGCTCAGGGACCTCTGTCGCCTGGGCGCCCCGGAGGCCCTGCTCCACATCCACGCACAGGCCGTCCACATCGAACTGCTGGGACTGGCTCCGAAGCAGCAGGTGCTTGGGGTAGGGCGGGGGAGGGCACCTCACGTCAGGGCTGCCATACTCAACCTCCAGCGGGCACGCACCGGCGCCTCCCAAAGGCAGGGGGTGCTCCTCCTGGGAGTCCAGACCCTCCAGCCCTGGGGAGGGCGCTGGCACCCAGGCTGGATGGGAGGGTCCCACGGCTGTCTGGGGCTCGGGCCGCATCACTCTCACGCTCTTCACAGGGTGCAGGATGTGAGCGGCCGTCACGGCTGTGATGGTGTTGGGGGAGGGCATGGCAGGCTCGGTCTTGCCAGACAGCCCTGTCCGGACGGGCGCGGCCACAGGTTGCTGGTGGCTGTTGAAGGAGTTGGCTCTGCTGGGGACAGGCCCTTCGGGCAGGAACGCCACGTGCTGGCGGGGAGGCGCCTCCAGGCCCGGCTTCTGGACAGAGTCGCGGCGGGACAGCGAGGACTGCCACTGCGGCAGGGTAGGGCTGCTCATGTCGTAGAGGTCCACGGTGAGGCTGTTTCTGGAGGGGGGGATCAGACTCGGGGGCGGGCTGTCACTCGCGAATACCTGGCCCCGGGCACCCACTATATGCAGCTGGGGGGCCTGTTTGTGGTGCGGGTGTGGCACGTACAGGCCTGCCGCAGTTCCCGAAGGCGCAAAAGTGTGGCCGGCCCCGGGCTGCCCGGCCGGGCCCTTGGCAGCAAGGTTCGAGTACCCTCCCGCCTCCTTGTTTTGGAAGGAGGGGCTGCGCTGGACGCCATAGCCCAGGGGCTCCCCGGGCGCCAGCAGATGTGGCCGGTAGTGTGGGCCCCCCGGGCTGGCCACAGGGAAGCTCATCCCCGAGGCCTCCATGCTGGCAGGGTAGCCCTGGGGCGGGGGCTGAGCGCCGCCGGGCGCGCCGGCCCCCGCGAGGAGGAAGTCGGCGTACTGGCGGGGCCCCTCCTGCAGCGCGCCCACACCTGCGCCCTCGAAGGCTGCCGCGCCCGCCTGGCGGTAGGGCGGGAAAGGGCCAGCCGCGGCTTCAAAGCTCGGCCTCCGTGGCGCGGGGGCTGGTGCGGCCCCCTTCCCTACAGAGGAGAGAACAGGAAGACAACGTCAGAGGGGCTGCGCGGCTGGCTCGGCTCTGCTAAGACTGAAGGCCCAGGCCCAGGCCGAATTCTGCCGTGGGTGATCCAGGCTACCTTCGGGGTCAGAAGGCTCTGCTCTGCCCACCGGAGACCCTTCACGGGACTACCTGGCAGAGCCAAGGCCCTCGGCAGCTATGGCGTCATGCCAGTTACAGCCAGACATGGCTTCCTGGCAGAGGGGATGCACCAGTGAATACGCATCAAGGGCAAATGTGTTAAGTCCCAGAGCAGGGGCTGCCGCGCCCCTGGGGAGCTGTGCTCTGAGACCCTGAGCACGTGACATGGATGGCCAGCTGGGCACCGGTCATAGAAATTCCTTCTATCAAGAAGAAAACAGAAATTTGTGTCCTTTTAAAAATGAAAATACAACATACAAAGCCTGTGTAAATCTCTCACCCAACAGATGCAGTGGATTTTCTCCAAGGCCTTCCACAAAATAAGGAAAACTCTTTCTGCTGAATATCATGAATCCCTTATCGTGGGGCCCTCAAGTACCAAAACACTGTCCCGTTTGCTCTGTCTTGGAAGAGGGGCACTCCCTGACAGCCAGCGGGGGAGATTCGGGGCGCCCCGGCTCTGAGAGGCGCCTGCCCTGGGTGGCCCGCCGCGGGGGCTACGGTGTGAGCAAAGGTTTTAGAACCTGTGAAATTAACTTCCCTTTTTAAATCCTGGCCCCCACCACCAGCCCAAGAGAAAGTAAAAAGAACACTTTTACTCTCTCTGCCCGGTTGCCTAATTTTAATATCCAGTGAATTTTCAATCTTTAATGAAATAAAACAGAACAAAACAAGCACACGCCCCACCCACCCCAGAAGGATCGCAGATTCTTTCAGGCAGGGGAGGGAGGGCCCCGTGGGAGTCCCGCTCGCTCACGGCCAGGGGCAGTGCACCGAGGGACGTCTGCTGCGCACAGCCCCGAGGGGCCGCCTTCCTGCACACTGGTCTGTGTTTGAATTACAGATCCTCTCCACGCACAGCGGTGCTAGTCTGGGCTCACCTGGGGAGGTCTGCTTAATGACACGCACAATCTGCTCATTCCTCGGGTCCAGGTAGCCCATCTTACTGATGTACTCCAGGGCGGCTTCAATACTCCTGCTGCCGGTCTGCTTGAGGGCTCTGCCAGCCATCTCCTGGGAGGGGAGCACACAGGTAATTCCAAGGGAGGTGGAAGGGAGCGTCATCTTAAAAGAAAGCCACCTGCTTTCCCTCTGGTGCCTGACTGTGATGCTCGCTCGCCTCTGTGACTGCTGGGCCCTGCAACAAGCTGCAGACAAGTCTCAGAAGGAGCACAGTTGGCTACACGTTCTCAGATGCCTAATGACAAGCTTTGAACACATGCCAAACTATAGATTGTTTAGTGTGGGTCTTGAACATACAGGGATTTGGGGGGAGACCTGAGAAAATCGTTAAGTTCTGTTTCTCCTTAGAAAGCTTCCATGATTAGACTGATAAATTCTGCTTTGTGGATAAACCCAAAACTAGAAGTTTCAGGTGAAGAAGGGTAGAAGTCAGAGAAGCTGGCTTTAACCCAGAACCACCTGCAGCCTAACCTGGAAGGGGAACCATTGCAACCCTGAGGTCAGGACCAGGTGACATGCCCTCAGGGAAGGGAACGGTTACCAGAGTCATCTGTGGAAAGCTTACTGAATGCCTACTGTTCACGATGCCCTGTGCCGGCTACAGCAGTTGCACTCGGGGCCTTGGGCGGCTGGGGAGAGAGAAGATGCGACTAAAGCAGCTGGTGAAGTGGCGGCTGGCACAGGGCAGGTCCTTTAAAAGAACTGTGAGATGAATTCAGGCAGAAACTGGTGACCACTGTGGGTAGATGCAGGTAAAGTGGATGATCGTTAGAGGACAGAGATTCCTCCTGCCAAGCGAGAGATGGAGGAGATGGTGGCATTTCAAGGACAGACAGGATGTGGGCAGACAGGGATTGCCGGAGAGAAAAGCCAGGCTCGGCAGAGCAGGGGCCTGGGGAGTGAGGGCTCGAAGAGGAGGCAGAGGGCCTTGCAGGCGGGGGCCAGCCTGTCCTGGATTGTGCCCCAGTTAAGCACAGCTGTGGAAGCTTCCAGCAGGGCCCTAGGTAAGAGAGGAGCAATCTGGGCAGAGCCAGAGGCATTCTCAGGTGGGGGTTGGGACAGGCCAGGCTACGGGCAGACGGGGGCAGGTTAGCTCTCTTGAGTTGTGGGCAAGAAGAACGCACAAGGATGGAGAAAGAACCCTCAGAGGGCCAGCCTCCTAGAGACAAGGATGGGCAGGGCAGAGGAGCAACAGGGGGCTCTGCAGAAGGGAACACTGGGCACGGTGGGGGCCGAGGGGCAGGCAGGCAGGAGGACACAGAAATGCAGAAGGCAGGGGCAGGGTGGCAGGGAATGAGGGATCTGTGAGGCTGGAAGGGAGCATGGAAAAGGAGACCCCTGTAACTCAGAGTGGAGAGAGCCAGGGGGAGGGTGCTGAGGCACCCCAGGATGCTGGGGGAACCGCAGGGCTGTTCTGCTGCAGGAAGACTCAGAGGCCACACTGGAGAAGCACAGCAGCTTCTCCGACACAGAACAAAACTGTCTCCCTGCCTTCCTCACTCTGAGCTTTTCAAGGCTGACCTGGAACTTCCCAGGCCCTGCTGTGTCCTGCTGTTCCCTGGACAGGGCACTGTGCACCTGCAATCTGTGTCAGCCCTGACTGTCCATGTGCCTGTCTCCTCCTCAGGGACTGGGAGGACCTGGGACCCTGACACACCAGTTCCTCAGGAATGTATCCACCCATCTAATAGTGACTGGACAGTATAAGTGCTTAATGTCCATCTGATTATATAACATTAAACGAGTTCTCCACTCCCAGCCATATCCCTGCTGTGCAGCAGGACAAAGGACCTGGCTGTACTTGGCTATGACCCGTGCCTGTATTCTTAGCAATGCAAGCATGAGATGTCACAAGACAGTGGGAAAGAGAAGGGGCGAGGAAGAGACAGCCTGAGACGGAGGGCCCAGGTGACAGCAGGCGGGCGGACACGTGGGGTGTGTGCAAGGAGGCGGAATCCGGAGCACAGGAACATAAGGTGACAGCTGATGAGGCAGACTGGGAATGGTAATAAGAACAGAGCTGTTTTTCAAAGGCAGCACTTGGCTTGGCAGAAAGGGCAAGTGTTTAAAACCTGGAAGAGCTGCGGGGAGAGACAGCATAGGTTCATGAGTAAACACTTCGGTGTCTTCCTGTGGACAGGAGGTAATGTGGCAGCCTCCCTACCTTCCCAGCTATGTTATGGGATGAGATCATGTCTGCCAAGAACCCTCGACAGTCTGGAGAAAGCTCTGATATAAGCCACATTTTCAGGATCACCCTAGAGCTTCTAGCACTCGTTTAAAAATGTGCCAACAGGCGTTGACCCTGATCATGAGCCCTTCAATCAGTGCTAACTGTTCGTTCTGCTTTGCCTGCAACATGATCGCCAGCTCCTGCTTCCTTCAGGGTGAACTGCCAGACATGTTCATTACTTCAGTACCTGCTAAATGTCAAGAGGTGCCCGTCCAGGACTGACCAAGTCAACATGTGTCTACTTTCAAACTCTCTCCCTATTTACTGGGAACTGATGACTTCAAGATTTGTACATTTACTGTGCTTCATATCTAGGAACTTAGCCAAGAAAATCAACAGGAGGAGACCACAAATAATGACTTGTGTTCACAGAGATGTTGCAAATCAGAAAACCTAAACACACTGATGAGCCTACGTATTCATCCAATAAAACCTCTGAATAACCCAGTCAGTTGGGTCTTGCCCTGGTCTGTCCACCACCCTCATTTAGCAAATACGTAGTTTTTATATATGGACTTTTGGAAGATGCTAGTACGCATACACATATAGCTAGGTTTTTCAAGCATAAGGAAGTCCAGAGCCATTTCGGAATCCCTCCAGAATGCAACCCTTTCTCTTCTCTAGTTGGCCTGCTGTGTGCAGTGGACTGTGAGGCTCTATCTGACTCGGGTCCTCAGCTACCAAGACAGCAGCGAGGACTGTCACTTCAGGAAGTGACTGCAGACCTGCTGGGCAGAGAGGTCCAGAGAGGGGAGCCCACTGCCTCCACTGTCCCCACACAGTACCGGGCGCTGGGCTCAGCTGCCTGTGGGAGAAGGCACAACTCAACTCGGAAGGTAAGCTGCCCCTCCTGGCACAGGGCAGGGGTTATGGTGGGCCTGAGGCTGCTATTACATATAGTAATGCTAGAGCACCCACAGGTGCCCAAATCCTGGCTTGAGCACAGGTGCGCCTCTGGGGGGGCACGTGCCTACACCTTGGTCATGAGCCATGTTTCCTGCTAACGAAGCATGTGCTTGGGCTTCTGCATAGCTGCCCTCCCTGCCCCTCACCCCTGCAGTACACACCATGGGTGAGCCTCTAGCATTCCCCCCCTCCCTGCTCCCTGTCCTCCCCCGTCACCAGTCTGTACCCGTGCATTCAGAGTCTGCCCACTAGACTGGGGGCCTGGTGAGCACAGGGGCAGCTGCTGTCTTGACTTTAATTTTGGTTTCTGTAGTAACTTCAGTAATACAAATCTTTTGAATTAAACTAAAAAGGCCCATAATATCTATAATAGAGAAAAGGAGAAAATAAAAACAGAGGGAGCCAGAGGGTGCCCTACTGAGGCCGGCATTCCGTGACCCCTCACTCACATCGGCTGAAAGCAAAGGAGGCCATCTTCCAGCTGGTCACGGGCCCCAACAGACGCGTCGCCTTCCCCATGCACCTCTCCAGTGAGTACTCGTCACTGAAGTGCTCCGCGGGAAGCGTGGCCCTCCACAACAGATCTGGGCAGCGGGCCACCTGTCCTCCCTGCCGTTCTTCACTGCAGAACGTGGTTTCCACCGAGCTCAACAGGCAACAAGTGAGGGGCTCAGATGGGCCCCGGCAGGCAGAGCCGACCCCGCTCATCAAGAGGGGCTAGTAAACTCAGGGCTGCCGTGACAGGCAGTGGGCATGCAAAGGGGTCCCTGGGCTGTCCAGAACCCAGCACCACCTCAGACCTGCGGCACCTGGGGTCACGGCATCCCCCCACATCTGACTGCCAGGCTGTCCCTTCCCCACTCCCTGTCTGTCTGTTTCATTTTGACTATTTCACAAAGTTGCTCATCGACTTTCAATGGACTAATTAAGAAACAAAAACTATTGATCTGTCTTTTATCAAATTCATAATGAAAAATATTGGAGTGAAAAAACACAACACAGATCAACTCACAACAGCTAAAATACGTATCGAATTACTGGTGACTGAATTTGATAGCAGGGTACTATTCTACACCAAATGCAAGCCTGGGCCATGGAGATATAGGAGAAATTGCTGTGACACGGAGAGGCTAAAATGTGTGGAAGCTGATATGGTCAAAAGCTGATCATGAATCCAACCTTCACCATAAAATGTAAAAGAATTGATTTTGATGAAAATATAAATAAAAATTATCAGAAACTGTTTAGTTTCTAACTAATCCTAGCTTGGGGATTGACAAATACTGAGATGACTTTAGGCAGGCTGCAGAAAAAGTCACTGGAGCTTTACTTCCCAAGCTCTCCCCAAATCAGGACATGTGGTCCTGCACCTGCCGCCCACAGAAGCCTGGATTCCTCTGTCTGCCAGGCTCTGCCACAGATCCTGTGCGGTCCTTCGTTTCCCCGCTAGCTGACAAGAGACCAAGGAGACTCACACAGAGAAGAGACCCACCAAAGGCCCTGGACACCCAGCAGGGCTGGCCCACGGTCTCCCAAACAGTCAGCAACAAGGAGAGAAAGCTCACAGGCAATGTGGTGGCTCCTCTCTTGGACAAGCCGCCAGGAAGGGAGAGACTGAAAATCAGGGTAGAAGCTGCCCCCTCTGCCCACTGTCCACCGTGGGCCAGACACCATGTGCCCGGTGCAAGCCAACAGGGAGCAAGGGTGCCCAAGGCCACGTCCAGGCACAGCGGGCTGGAGAGGGACCTGGTGCCCTCGGGTTAAGCAAAAGCATGTGCAAAGATACAGAGACAAGTGCAGTCAGGGGAAGCAAGAGGCTGGTGGGAGACGGTGTGAGGGAGCTGAGGCTGACTCCTGGCATCGGGGCCTTGGAGCCAAGCTGAGGACCTTGGCCACTCACTTCCCTTCCTCAAGAACGCATCAAGACCGTAATTTAAATGTCTTAATCTAGAACTGTACATGGCTATTCCAATGTACACCTGATCGGGACAAGGCAGCAGGATGGCATGGCAGCACATAGCCTGGACATGGAGGCCAGAGTGCCGGGCCTCATACGTCCCCTCTGCCACTCAGCAGCTGTGCGGCCTTCGGCCAGTTATTTACTTACTTTGAGTGTTTGTTTCCTCACTTGTGAAACAAGGTGGACAGGGCTGCTCATGGGTTAAAGGAGGTGACAGCGTGGCTCAAAGCAGCCCCATTTAAAAGCTGGCTCTCCAGTTCACAGAAATATCTTAAGTGTCTCTGGTAAAGAATGTAAAGATTATTTTTATAGATTTTATACAGACTCAACATTTAATATTTCTAATGCTTTATATTTTACTCTTCTAACCAAAATTATAAAAACCAGTGTAATGAGTTCTGTCACCAAGCTTCAGCAGACACCTCTAGCCTCTCCAGCTTGCCTCTGGCTGCCATGTAAATATTATCATCTCCTGTGAGCGCTAAGATGTGAGCAGGGCCAGGCAGCCCTGCCCTAAGGAGAGGGTGCAACTGAAAATTAAGGGGAAGGACAGATGTCTGTTCAGTGGGTGAGGGGCCGAACGGTCGAGTGTAGACTCTGCTGGGATCAGCAGGAGGAGGGCTGCAAGCGGGGAGTGGGCCGGACGCTGCAGCTCTCCCGGGCAGCCGCCTCTCACCTCGCGGGAGGATGGAGATGAAGCTCCGAAACACGCGCTGAAGGGGATTTAAACAGGCCCCAGGTAAGTATTACTCTGTTACCCGGTCTGCACACCTAGGGCATTCTTCAGGAGAGCCTCTTCTGGGGAAGTTCACAAAATCTTAAAGCTGTCCTACTGTGCACCTACTGTATTGCTTACCACTGACTAATTATTAGTGGTCTAAAGTCAAGCAATACAGCAGATTTAACAAGAGTTTGAAAACTTTGTGTGACCTATTAACATGCACCAGGAAAATCTTAAGTATAACTCAGTTCTCTTAAAGTGCTCTAGAAAGCTCCATTTAAGATCGCTTAATGTCTCCTACAAAACTGAAGCTGATCCATTAGGAATCTGGTCACCACGTGCACAAGCAAGCCTTCTCTTGCAGACAGTCACCCACGCTGGAGCTGAAGCCACCAAATGAGGTATACTGGACTCGGTACAAGATACCTCCAGGGTGTGAACTAGCTTCCTAGGTGACTCCGCCATGCCACCTACTACAGTGGCAGCAAGAAGCTTCAACACGTGTAAACCGGAAGACCTAGCTTGACCCCACTTACTCCTTCAAGCCCTCCCATCTCAGCAAATGACAACTCCATTCTCCCAACCTAGGAAGCACCTTGACTTGGAGATTTCCTTTACATCCCATATCCAATCCAAAAGCACTTTTTTGTCAGCTTTACCTGGACTAGTGTGGTAAAAGGTTCTTTGAAGGAAAGAGCATTCCACCTTAGGTCTCTCCCCAAAGAGATTTCTTTCTTCTCTTACATTTTATCAACAACTTATTGGTAACTTAAAACTGGTTTTGGCCACAATAAATCCTGGCAAATGTGGGATTTGCCCATATCTTGTCCTATACGTAAAGGACTGTAATGAGGCAGTCTAACCAAATGGCCACATAGGTGAAGTGGGCATGCAGCCAAACTGCCCTCCCACTGCCCTGGCAGAATCTCAGCTGGTCTGCACTCCAGTTCCAGACCTTCCCAGGGGAACCACCGAGACCTCTGTTGCAGGTATGGCATGATCTAATGTCCCATCTGCCCAGTCCAGGTCCTGCTCCTCAGTGAACCTCCTGCCGGACAGCCTTCCCCAGCAACCAGGTCCTGGGGGCGGCAGGTCCCTGGCAGCCCTGCAGCGCGCACAAGGCCAGGAGCCCACCAAGCCGTGTACGGAGAACTGGCCACGGATGCTGCTGTGCCTTGGCTCCTGGGACACACAGCTGCAGTGAGGCGCTCGGTGCCAGTTCGGCCAGGGCCAGGGGCAAGGGTGTGGTCTGGCCAGGTGGGCACCCACCTGCCTTCACTGTCCTGACCGGGTCAGCCTCGGACAGGCACATTTTCTCCACCACTCACAGGGCCCACTGGGAAGGGCTGGGCCAAACCTAGCCATACCCCTACGATTCATGACTCATAACTCAGAGGAAGGCAGAAGGTGGTTCATACACTCTACACAGCTCAACTATGCTATGGGCATTCACAGAGGACTGAGAGTAATTTAAATTCAGTGAGAAGTTGTTATGTACAAAGGAAGGAATTTCCTAAGGAGATCCTCCCCTGCCCCTGTTCATGGTAAGGAAGCATTTTTCAAACGTTAGCAAAGCCATATCCCAACACTGTAACATTCCAACTATGCGTTTTGGCCGAAAAACTAGAAATGCAGAACTCTGGCCTTGCTGGGTCTGTGTGAGCCTCTATTTGTCTGCTTGTTGCTCAGTTCTTCTCATATACACTATCAAGTTCAAGGTATGTATTTAAGTATTTAGGTTCAAACTTAAGGTGGAGGAAAAGGGTCTTGGCACCACTCAGCCACCTGAGCATCGCCGTCCTGGGGGTGAATGGCTTTAGTAGCTTCCTAGAGCCTCAGACACCACCACTACCCCCACACACCCACTGAATAAACAGATACCACCTCAGCTTGTCAAGGAGAAATAGGCAGCACAGCCAGCTGTGAAAGTGGGAGCTGTTTCTCATCTTCACCTTAAAAAGAAATCTTTATGATTAGCATGTATAATGTGGGGGGGGTGGGCATGGGGAGGGCTGTACAACACAGAGAAGACAAGTAGTGACTCTACAGCATCTTGCTACACTGATGGACAGTGACTGTAATGGGGTGTGGGGAGAACTTGGTGAAGGGGGGAGCCTAGTAAACATAATGTTCCTCATGTAATTGTAGATTAATGATACCAAAAAAAATGTAATTGCAAACAAAAAAAGAAATCTGATCCAAAGCCTAGGTTTCTTGAAGACAACAGAACAAGAAAATACAGAATGAGAAGCATGGTATTGATGCAGGGAGCTTACAGTAAATTACCGTCTGCCCGCAGAAAGGTGAAGAATAAGGCTAAAATTGTGCCTGGGGCAGCAGGAGGAATTGCTCTAAGCCCACGTGCTCTCGCAGGCTTTGCTGCTACATCTCTGGAACGAAAAGCTTCCAGAAGTTCCCTTGAAAACACAGCAGAACACAGTGTTTCAGAGCATCCTGCCCGGGGTTGTCAAGTCTTAATCAGAAACACAGGCCTTGGGTGGAATGGAAGTGAATCACCAGCCAGCCCAGCAGACCCAGCCTCCACCACACTTTGTGTCTACGTATTCCCCAGAGAGAACAGAGAGTTCTGCATGGGCTCTCCTCTTTGTGTGTGCCCCAGTGATGGCTGGGAAAATACAGAGAAGAGAAAGAGAAGAAACTCTTGAATTTCCACTGTCTGTACATAAAAAGAAAATTAATTACTACTTCACATCAGTGCAACTATTAGAAACATCCACCCCTGGTGGAGGCCCCAGAGGCTTGCTGGACGCCGTAGCACCCACACCCAGAGTGCTTATTCAGCAGGCCACACTAGGGAGGGTGACTTCTTTGCACTTTGGGAGAAAATTAATTTTTTAAGTAACTTGTATGTAGGGAATGAATAAGAAATCTGGTTTAAAATCAAACAAACATGAAGAGTTTTCAACCTTGCCCATGATCAGAGAAACACTACACTAATAAAATAGCATTTGCTAACTATTGTTAGCTCCAAAATTAAACAAATAATTATAGAGATATATGGACTGGTGAAACTCCTCAGTGATACATTTCTGATGGAGATATCTGATGCAAATTATTTGTTAATAAGTATAAAAAGTATTATCTTTGTACCCTGACTTAATACTTACTTCTTGAAATTCATTCTCATGCTAATTTCAAAGAATTCTATTTTAAAAATCAATTTGTAAAAAGATGCCTGTCAGAATAAATCAGCCCCTCAAATAGAAGGGGTGGGGCAGCAGTTAGAAAGAGCTTAAATATCCAATGATAGAATGATTATGTCAATTATAATTAATGTATTTCCCTACAATGGAACTGCAGAAGACCCCCAAATCGCCAAAGCAATCTTGAGAAAAAAGAACAAAGCTGGGAATATCTTGCACCCTGTTTTCACACTACACAGACCTATGATAATCAGAACAGTGTGGCACTGGCACAAGAACAGATGCACAGACCAATGAACTGAATAGAGAGTCCATAAATAAAATCTATGCCTACATGGTCAATTAATATATGATAGAGGAGGCAAGAAATATAAATGAGACAAGACTCTCAATAAATGCTGTTGGGAAAACTGGACAACTACAGGTAAAAGAATGAAACTGGACCACTGTCTCACACCATGTGCAGAAGGAAATTTGAAGTGGATTAAAGACCGTACTGCAAGACCTGAAACCATAAAGCTCCTGGACGAAAAAATGGTCAGTAAACTCTTAGACGTCAGCCTTAGCAATTTTTTTCTCGATATGTCTCCACAGACAAGGAAACAAAAGCAAAAATAAACAAGTGGGACTACGTCAAACCAAAAGGCTTCTGCACAGCAAAGGAAACCATCAACACCAACACCATGAAAATTTGCAAATGAAATATCCGAGAAGGGGTTAATATCCAAAATATATAAAGAACTCATAAACTCAACACCAAAAACCTAAATAACCCAATTTAAAAAATGGGCAGAGGAACTGAACAGACATTTCCCCAAAGACATACAGATGGCCAATAGACACATGAAATGATGCTCAACAACACTAGTCATCAGGGAAATGGAAATCAAAACCACAACCACACCACTCTGACCTCACATCAGTCAGACTGACTAATAGCAACAAGACAAAAAATAACAATTGTTGGCAAGGATGTGAAAAAAAGGGAAGCCTGGACACTGCTGGTGGGAATGTAAACTGGTGTAGCCACTATGGAAAGCAGTTTGGAGGTTCCTCAAAAACTAAAAATAAAACTACCATATGACCCAGTAACTCTACTTCTAGGAATTTACCTGAAGAAAACAAAAACAGTAATTCAAAGAGATATACATGCCCCTATGTTTAGTATAGCATTATTAACAATAGCTGAGATATGGAAGCAACCTAACAGCCCATCAACAGAAGAATGGATGAAGAAGATATGGCATATATATTACTCAACTGTAAAAAAAAAAATGAAATCTTCCATTTGTGACAAGATGGAGGGATCTAGAGGGTATTATGCTAAATGAAATAAGTCAGAGAGACAAAGAAAAATGCCATATGATTTCAGTATGTGTGTAATCTAAAAAATTTTTTAAACAAAACAAATGAAGAAAAACAAAACAGAAATAGACTCATAAATATAGAGAACTGGTGGCTGCCAGTTGGATGAACTAGGTGAACAGTATCAAAGGGTAAGATCTAATTATAAAATGAGTAAATAATGAGGATAAAAGTACAGCATAGGGAATACAGTCAATAATACTGTAATATCTTTGTACGTGACAGATGGTAACTACACTTACTATGGTGAGCATTTAATAATGAATGTAATTGTCAAATCACTATGTTGTACAGCTGAAACTAATGTAACATAATGTCAAGCATATTTCAATAAAAAAATTGAAAAATAATGTATTCCTAGAATACACTTAATATAGCCATCAAAATGCTTCGTACAGTCACAGTTCTTTTACTGGACAAATATTTACTGAGCATCTATTACCATTCTTGGCACTAAGTGTGCAGCAGTTAACAAAGCATGCAACTTTCAATAGTGTAAAGAACATGAAAAATGCTTATGTACAAAATGTCATGTCTCTTAGTATTGTAACTATGAACAAATTAATTAAGTCTATGAACCAGGGCTTGATTAGAACATGAGACAAAAAAAAGTTTGACTTAATTTGTTTTATGTTGAAATATGCAATGATTTCTTTTTGTTTAAGAAGGTAAGATAATAAGAATACTTGTGCATATTTTAAGTCCCATTATTAAAAACTGCCTATATTATCTAGCTGCATAACTGTAGGCAGATCATAAGAAAGAAACAAACCCTACCATTTGCAACAACATGGATGGAGCTGGAGGACATTATGTTCAGTGAAATAAGCCAGGCGGAGAAAGACAAGCACCAAATGATTTCCTTCATTTGTGGAGTATAACAATGAAGCAAAACAAAAGGAACTCACAGACTCCAAGAAGAGACTAGTGGTTACCAAAGGGGAGGGGTGTGGGAGGGCAGGTGGGGAGGGAGGGAGAAGGGGACTGAGGGGCATTGTGTTTAGTACACATGGTGTGGGGGGATCACGGGGAGAACAGAGTAGTTCAGAGAAGGCACAGTGGATCTCTGGTAACTTGCTGTACTGATGGACAGTGACTGCATTGGGGTATGGGGGGGACTTGATAATATAGGTAAATGTAGTAACCACATTGTTTTTTCATGTGAAACCTTCATAAGAGTGTATATCAATCACACCTTAATAAAAAAATTTTAAAAATAAATAAATAAAATAATTGTAGGCAGATGACAAAAATTCTCCAGATCATAGGTGAGTCCAATGAGAGGGCAAGATTTCATAAGATAATCCCAAAGTTCCTGTCAACAGATGCTTGCTAAAATTTTACAGATTGTACTTTTGCTCCTAACAAGACAAGTCAACACATTCCATGGAAACTTAATATGCCCAAATTCCCTATTAGTGTAACACACACGCACATACACACACACAGTTTCAGGGCTCCTGGGTCCTGTATTTCTTCTCATGTGTCCCTAACTGTCCAAAGATGAGCCATCATTCCCACCAACAACTCCACCATCCCTGTGTGTACAGGTCACAGCTCCCACCTGGTAGGGGAGTCTATCTCCTCTCTCCCTTCCTCTGGAATCTTGGCTGGCCTGGAATTTGCCCCAGTGGAAGGAAGGAACAGTGACATGGTACCATTTCTGAACCTAGCCTTCAAGAGGTGTGGCTGTTTCTGTTTCACTGCTTGGGTCCCTGGGCAGCTGGAAAGAGGCCCAGCCAGTGTCGGCAGCCGCGGCCTGCCCTGCTGCAGCTCTGACATGTGAGGGATGCCAGCTTGGACGTTCAACCCCAGCTTAGCTCCCCATGGACTGAGCCACCCAGAACCCCAGCAGACGCCTCATGGAGCAGAAGAACCACCCAGGGGAGGCCAGCCAACCCAGAAGATAATAAATCATGAATTATTATTATTTGTCAGCCACCAAAAATTCTGAAATGGCTTGTTTTACAATAATGGATAACTGATAATTGACTCTACTTTTTCTGCATTGTATAGTCTAGAAAATATATCCACCTATTTATTTTATCTTAAACGTCAAATTATTTGGTCTGCTACTAGATTTCTGCCCAAATAAGCACAATTTCTGTTAAGATCAGAAAGTTTTCTGAAAAGCTAAATTTTCAGGTCTGTAAGATTTTTATTATTATTAACAGATTTAACAAAATGCCAAGAAACAATACTCCATCAAAAAATAAGATTATCCCAGTATAGATTGCTGATGTTATCAGTGAAGCTTGAGAACCTAAATAAACATGTTTTTTTTCCAGTATATTCCATTACGTTATTTTAGTTTCCCTATTATAACCCCAATAATAAAATGCCTGCTTTGCATTTATCTGTCACAATTGGCTGCACAGCCAGAAGTAAGTACTACCTTTTTACATGGTCTTAAAACTGCAGGCCCTCAAATAAATATTTGGTTGAGTTAATATTTGACCAAACTCTTGGGTATAGCTATTATGATGACTTACATCCAATTTCTTTTTGAGAAAAACACAATGCTATTTTTTTCCAATAATAAAAGTAATAGGAAAATAGAATATAACATACAAAAACACTTTAAAATGCTTCAAGTAAGGTAATGGTACACATGCTGTCAGTGGCCGTGTTTTCTAAAGGAGAATCACGGGGTCCCCACCATGTGCATGTAGGCAGGAACTTGCATGCTCCCAGTTAGCCTGCTATCTGGGCTTAGGAAGGCAGCACTGCTGTGGGCTTCCCCAGCCCCAGCCTCCGGGCGCCCGGGGCCTTGGCAGGAAGCCCTCCGGCTCCGAAAGCCCCAGGGGGCAATCCAGCAGCACCCTACCCCAAGGACTGAGAGCCACAGCCCAACAGAGATGGCGTGAGAGCTTCATAAGGCAGAATTCGCTCTGGGCCCTTCCAGAGGGCCTCCTCCCCCACCAAGACGTTCCTGTTTTAAGAAAGACAACAGGGACTGTAAAATTTGGCTTGTACAATTTGCCCCCCAAAATGAGCAAATCCATGAAAGCACAGGGGAGTTACCATGTGCCTTACTTTCATGAAGTCTCTCAAACAATCTCTACTGCCCAAGGAAATAGCAAAGGAAATCCAGATCATTGCCTCCAGGGGCAGAGACAAGCCCTGGTGTTCTGAGTGCCTGGGGAAATGAGGAGCCCCGGGCAGACAGCACGGGAATGGTGCCATCTGCAGGGGGACTGAGGTCCCACAGGAGACAGAATTCTAGGGGAAATTCTGGTGACCATCAGCTTGAGGCTTGACGTCATGAGTAAGTAGATGCCCGTGTTTTCTCAACACAAAAGAAAACCTAACACTCAGAGAGACACACACTTTCACAGAATGAGCTGAAGGATAAATACCAGGTGGAGGATGGGACTGGGTGGGCAGAATTCCAAAGACAGCTCAATATAGTTCCTGGCGGGCAGGAAAAGATTGCAGACAGAGAAAACATAGCAAGACCACCACCCGACCGTAACAGAGTGCGGTCCGACCCAGACGGATGCTGAGAGACCCGCGCCAGGCTTCCTGGCTCCTGCTCTGGCCAGGCTCAGGTGGCCGGGACTGCACTGATCCTGGGATTAATGCGGTTTGCTTTCCCTTTCAAGGCAGGTCCGGAGGTCAGGACAAAGGTCCAGGAGGCAGGCTTGCCAAGCTCGGAGTTTATCTGCAAACTTAACTTTGAACTTCCAGTGCTGTCTTTGACAGGAATGGAGCCAGGTGACTAAGGAAAGGGAAGAGAAAGGCCACCTGCTACATGTCCTCTCGTGCCTGGAAGGGTACTACTCAGTGATAAGGAGCAGAATTAAGAGGTAAATTAATTTGGGGTTTTAATTTACTCTTGCTGGGTACTCTACCTTCAGAGGAAAAGGTGTTTATAAAGGAAAGGATTTGGTTTCTGCCCTGGCCCAGGATACTTGAGGAAGACAAATTAAAGCAAGAAGGGACAGACCAGGGGTCTGTGAGTGAGACAGGGAATCAGTCTTTGGAGAGCGGCAAGGAAACTGTGCAGAGATGGCACGTAGTTATTCGATGCAGCAGTACCCAACCCTGGTCTCCAACACTCACTGTGTACATCCCTGAAAAGGGAACGTGGTGGCAGGTTCAACTCCATGAAGGACTATCTGCCACCTAAGGTACTTGCTGTGATGAGACTATGATGGACTAGCTTGAGCCAGATGGAGTATCACATGGCTGAAAGAGAGACTAGTCATCAAAGCTGAAGCTTAACCCATGATTCTGGAAGAACAGATTTCTCCTGTTCGGCTGCAAGCCAATCCTAGCTCTGAAATCAAGTCCTCTGAATATGTGGGAAGGCTGGCTGCTCTTCACTTCCACACAAACGCTGCCCATAAAGTGCTGACACTGCGTCTGTAAGACTCACCAGCCCCGAACACAGCACCTGGGTCTGCCCCACCAAAACGTACCTTCGTCACTGACCCTGAAGCTTTGTTCCTTCACTTTTTGAATGAGCAGCTGTTTTTGTTTTTCTGTGCGTTCTCCAGCCCTCCATGCTGCCTCTGTCTCACTTTGTTGGGGAGTCAGTCCACAAGCAATAAGGGGAGGGGATGTTTAGATACAGTGTACACAGAGCTCTCATCCTTGTGGTTATTTTTTTAATGTTTTCAAATAAATGGGAAGCTCTAGAAAGCTATAGGCTCATCTAAGAAGGAAGACAGGAATCTCCTACTTTTGCAAAGTACCCTTGAAAGATACAGCATAATATGTTCAATACAGTGTAATTTACTAAAATGTATATTTTCACTATGAAATATGATAGTGACAACTGAAATACACTATCTAGTTTTTATGTTTCTGCCTTAGCCCAGGATACTTGAGGAAGTTCCTGGTGGGCAGGAAAAGATTGCAGACAGAGAAAACATAGCAAGACCACCACTCCACCATAACAGTGCGTAAAAAAGTTAACTTTTTTCAGAAAAAGTTCCAGTGTAACTTTGAAATGGATACATATTGGGAGTTAATTCCCATATCCAAAGGCTCAGAATCTTCTTAGAAGTTTCCATTTCCAACAGTGGTTTAAAATCCAATCATTTTGTTTAAAACTTGACTGTGACTACCAGTTATACTTTCTTAAAAACTCTGTGTTGTTGGCAGTGAAATGTCAGGATATGCATGGCCAAACAATAGGTATAAATTTTCTTATGTTAAAAAAAATATCTGTTTGACAAGGACATGGAGAAAAGGGAACCCTTGTGCACTGTTTACTGGGGATGTAAATTGGTTCAGCCACTATGGAAAACAGTACGGAGGTTCTGCAAATATTAAACACAGAACTACCACATGATCCAGCAATTCCACTTCTGGATATTCATCCAAAGGAAATGAAAACACTAACTCAAAAAGATATCTGCGCTGCAGCATTATTTACAATAGCCGAGATATGGAAGCAATGAAAGTGTCCGATGATGGATGAGCAGATAGAGAAAATGTGGTATGTGTATGTGTGTATACATATATATAGATATAGATATAGCATATACACACACACGAGTATTATTCAGCCATAAAAAAGAAAGAAATCTTGCGACAACATGGATGAATCTTGGACATTATGTTAAGTGAAATAAGTCAGAGGGAGAAAGACAAATACTATGAGATCTCACTTACAATGTACTCTTAGACAACAAAAAACCCGGCTCAAAGAGTACAAATGTCCAATTATAAAATAAATAAGTCATGGGGATGTAATGTACGGCAAGGTGACTATAGTTAATAATACTGTATTACATATTTGAAAGTTGCTAAGAGAGTAGATCTTAAAAGTCCTCACCAGGGGGGCGGAGCCAGGATGGTGGGGTGAGTAGAGCAGTGGAAATCTCCTCCCAAAAACACATAGAGCTATGAAAATATAACAAAGAAAAATCTTCCTAAAATAGAGACCACAGGACACAGGACAACATCCAGACCACATCCACACCTGCAAAAACCCAGCGCCTTGCGAAGGGGGTAAGATACAAGCCCCGGCCCAGCGGGACCCGAGCGCCCTTCCCCCCGGCTCCCGGCGGGTGGAAAGAAACCGGAGCGGTTTTTTTTGGCGAGTGCTTTGTGGAAGCCTTAAAGGGACAGGCCCCCGTTGCTAGGGAGGCAGGGTGGCAGGACCGGTGAGCAGGTGCCTGGGACCGGCGCCTGAGGACAAAGAATATCCCGCGTTTCTCCCTGTGGGACCGGCAGGCGGGTGCCTGAGACTGGCGCCTGAGGACGGAGGAAATCGCGCGTTTTTCCCCTTTTTTTTTTTCTCTTTTTGGCGAGCGCTTTTTGGAAGCCTTAAAGGGACAGGGACCCCGGTGGTAGGGAGGCAGGGCGGCGGGATTGGTGAGCGGGTGCCTGGGACCGGTGCCTGAGGACAAAGAATATCCCGCGTTTTTCCCTGCGGGACCGGTGGGTGGGTGCCTGAGACCAGCACTTGAGGACAGAGGAAATCACACGTTTTCCCCCTTTTTTTTCTCTTTTTTGCGAGTGCTTTTTGGAAGCCTAAAAGGGACAGGGACCCCGGTGCTAGGGAGGCAGGGCGGCGGGACTGGTGAGCGGGTGCCTGGGACCGGCACCTGAGGACAAAGAATATCCCGCGTTTTTCCCTGTGGGACCGGTGGGCGGGTGCCTGAGACCGGCACCTGAGGACGGAGGAAATCGCGCGTTTTTCCCCTTTTTTTCTCTCTTTTTGGCGAGTGCTTTTTGGAAGCCTTAAAGGGACAGGGACCCCGGTGCTAGGGAGGCAGGGCGGCGGGACTGGTGAGCGGGTGCCTGGGACCAGCGCCTGAGGACAAAGAATATCGAGCGTTCTTTTCCTGTGGGACCGGTGGGTGGGTGCTTTTTGGAAGCCTTGAAAGGACAGGGACCCTGGTGCTAGGGAGACAGGGCAGCAGGACCAGTGAGCGGGTGCCTGGGACCGGCACCGGAGGACAAAAAACAATCGCATGTTTTTCCCTTTTTTTTTCTTTCTGTTCCCTCTCTCATTGTTGCTGTTGTTGTTTTGGTTTGGAGAGTGCTTTTTGGAAGTCTTAAAGGGGCAGGACAGGTCACTTAGACCAGAGGCAGGGAATCTGGGGATCTCTGGGCCCTCTAACCCCCTGGGCAGCAGGGAGCACAGAGGCCCCTTACGGAGATAAACAGCCTCCCGGCCGCTCCCCCTCCAACGGGGCACCACCATTTTGGAGGAAAAGCCCCAGCCAGGCCAAGACCACAGCAACAGCGGAGATAGCAACTGGGCAGGAAGCAGAAGCCCTGTCTGCGCACAGCTGCCCAGCACAAGCCACTAGAGGTCGCTATTCTCCCAGGAAAAGGCTACAAACCAACAAGAAGGGAAGCTCTTCCAGCGGTCACTTGTACCAGCTCTGCAAACTATCTCTATCACCATGAAAAGGCAAAACTACAGGCAGACAAAGATCACAGAGACAACACCTGAGAGGGAGACAGACCTAACCAGTCCTCCTGAAAAAGAATTCAAAATAAAAATCATGAACATGCTGACAGAGATGCAGAGAAAAATGCAAGAGCAATGGGATGAGATGCAGGGAAAAATGCAAGAGCAGTGGGATGAGATGCAGAGAAAAATGCAAGAGCAGTGGGATGAAGTCCGGAAGGAGATCACAGATGTCAGGAAGGAGATCACAGAAGTGAAACAATCCCTGGAAGGATTTATAAGCAGAATGGACAAGATGCAAGAGGCCATTGAAGGAATAGAAGCCAGAGAACAGGAACGTATAGAAGCTGACATAGAGAGAGATAAAAGGATCTCCAGGAATGAAACAACACTAAGAGAAATATGTGACCAAGCCAAAAGGAATAATATTCATATTATAGGGATACCAGAAGAAGAAAGAGGAAAAGGGATAGAAAGTCTCCTTGAAGAAATAATTGCTGAAAACTTCCCCGAACTGGGGGAGGAAATAATCGAACAGACCATGGAATTACACAGAACTCCCAACAGAAAGGATCCAAGGAGGACACCACCAACACACATAGTAATTAAAATGGCAAGGATCAAGGACAAGGAAAGAGTTTTAAAGGCAGCTAGAGAGAAAAAGGTCACCTATAAAGGAAAACCCATCAGGCTAACATCAGACTTCTCGACAGAAACCCTACAGGCCAGAAGAGAATGGCATGATATACTTAATGCAATGAAACAGAAGGGCCTTGAACCAAGGATACTGTATCCAGCACGACTATCATTTAAATATGAAGGCGGGATTAAACAATTCCCAGACAAGCAAAAGCTGAGGGAATTTGCTTCCCACAAAACACCTCTACAGGGCATCCTACAGGGACTGCTCTAGATGGGAGCACCCCTAAAAAGAGCACAGAACAAAACACACAACATATGAAGAATGGAGGAGGAGGAATAAGAAGGGAGAGAAGAAAAGAATCTCCAGACAGTGTATATAACAGCTCAATAAGCGAGCTAAGTTAGGCAGTAAGATACTAAAGAAGCTAACCTTGAACCTTTGGTAACCACGAATCTAAAGCCTGAAATGGCAATAAGTACATATCTCTCACTAGTCACCCTAAATGTAAATGGACTTAATGCACCAATCAAAAGACATAGAGTAATAGAATGGATAAAAAAGCAAGACCCATCTATATGCTGCTTATAAGAAACTCACCTTAAATCCAAAGACAAGCATACACTAAAAGTCAAGGGATGGAAAAACATATTTCAGGCAAACAACAGTGAGAAGAAATCAGGGGTTGCAGTACTAATATCAGACAAAATAGACTTCAAAACAAAGAAAGTAACAAGAGATAAAGAAGGATACTACATAATGATAAAGGGCTCAGTCCAACAAGAGGATATAACCATTCTAAATATATATGCACCCAATACAGGAGCACCAGCATATGTGAAGCAAATACTAACAGAACTAAAGAGGGAAATAGACTGCAATGCATTCATTGTAGGAGACTTCAACACACCACTCACCCCAAAGGATAGATCCACCGGGCAGAAAATAAGTAAAGACACACAGGCACTGAAAAACACACTAGAACAGACGGACCTAATAGACATCTATAGAACTCTACATCCAAAAGCAACAGGATATACATTCTTCTCAAGTGCACATGGAACATTCTCCAGAATAGACCACATACTAGCTCACAAAAAGAGCCTCAGTAAATTCCAAAATATTGAAATTCTACCAACCAATTTTTCAGACCACAAAGGTATGAAAGTAGAAATAAATTCTACAAAGAAAACAAAAAGGCTCACAAACACATGGAGGCTTAACAACACGCTACTAAATAATCAATGGATCAATGAACAAATCAAAATAGAGATCAAGGAATATATAGAAACAAATGATAACAACAACACAAAGCCCCAACTACTGTAGGACACAGCAAAAGCAGTCTTCACAGGAAAGTATATAGCAATCCAGGCACACTTGAAGAAGGAAGAACAATCCCAAATGAATAGTCTAACATCACAATTATTAAAACTGGAAAAAGAAGAACAAATGAGGCCTAAAGTCAGCAGAAGGGACATAATAAAGATCAGAGAAGAAATAAACAAAATTGAGAAGAATATAACAATAGCAAAAATCAATGAAACCAAGAGCTGGTTCTTCGAGAAAATAAACAAAATAGATAAGCCTCTAGCCCAACTTATTAAGAGAAAAAGAGAGTCAACACAAATCAACATAATCAGAAATGAGAATGGAAAAATCACGACAGACTCCACAGAAATACAAAGAATTATTAAAGACTACTATGAAAACCTATATGCCAACAAGCTGGAAAACCTAGAAGAAATGGACAACTTCCTAGAAAAATACAACCTCCCAAGACTGACCAAGGAAGAAACACAAAAGTTAAACAAACCAATTACGAGTAAAGAAATTGAAACGGTAATCAAAAAACTACCCAAGAACAAAACCCCGGGGACGGACGGATTTACCTCGGAATTTTATCAGACACACAGAGAACACATAATACCCATTCTCCTTAAAGTGTTCCACAAAATAGAAGAAGAGGAAATACTCCCAAACTCATTCAATGAGGCCAACATCACCCTAATACCAAAACCAGGCAAAGACCCACCAAAAAAGAAAATTACAGACCAATATCCCTGATGAACGTAGATGCAAAAATACTCAATAAAATATTAGCAAACCAAATTCAACAGTATATCAAAAGGATCATACACCATGACCAAGTGGGGTTCATCCCAGGGATGCAAGGATAGTACAACATTCGAAAATCCATCAACATCATCCACCACATCAACAAAAAGAAAGACAAAAACCACATGATCATCTCCATAGATGCTGAAAAAGCATTTGACAAAATTCAACATCCATTCATGATAAAAACTCTCAGCAAAATGGGAATAGAGGGCAAGTACCTCAACATAATAAAGGCCATATATGATAAACCCACAGCCAGCATTATACTGAACAGCGAGAAGCTGAAAGCATTTTCTCTGAGATCGGGAACCAGACAGGGATGCCCACTCTCCCCACTGTTATTTAACATAGTACTGGAGGTCCTAGCCACGGCAATCAGACAAAACAAAGAAATACAAGGAATCCAGATTGGTAAAGAAGAAGTTAAACTGTCACTATTTGCAGATGATATGATACTGTACATAAAAAACCCTTAAGACTCCACTCCAAAACTACTAGAACTGATATCAGAATACAGCAAAGTTGCAGGATACAAAATTAACACACAGAAATCTGTAGCTTTCCTATATACTAACAACGAATCAATAGAAAGAGAAATCAGGAAAACAATTCCATTCACCATTGCATCAAAAAGAATAAAATACCTAGGAATAAACCTAACCAAGGAAGTGAAAGACTTATACTCTGAAAACTACAAGTCACTCTTAAGAGAAATTAAAGAGGACACTAATAAATGGAAACTCATCCCATGCTCATGGCTAGGAAGAATTAATATTGTCAAAATGGCCATCCTGCCCAAAGCAATATACAGATTTGATGCAATCCCTCTCAAATTACCAGCAACATTCTTCAATGAATTGGAACAAATCAAAAATTCATATGGAAACACCAAAGACCCCGAATAGCCAAAGCAATCCTGAAAAAGAAGAATAAAGTAGGGGGGATCTCACTCCCAAACTTCAAGCTCTACTACAAAGCCACAGTAATCAAGACAATTTGGTACTGGCACAAGAACAGAGCCACAGACCAGTGGAACAGATTAGAGACCCCAGAAATTTACCCAAACATATATGGTCAATTAATATTTGATAAAGGAGCCATGGACGTACAATGGCAAAATGACAGTCTCTTCAACAGATGGTGCTGGCAAAACTGGACAGATACAAGTAGGAGAATGAAACTGGACCATTGTCTAACCCCATATACAAAGGTAAACTCAAAATGGATCAAAGACCTGAATGTAAGTCATGAAACCATTAAACTCTTGGAAAAAAACATAGGCAAAAACCTCTTAGACATAAACATGAGTGACCTCTTCTTGAACATATCTCCCCGGGCAAGGAAAACAACAGCAAAAATGAGCAAGTGGGACTACATTGAGCTGAAAAGCTTCTGTACAGCGAAAGACACCATCAATAGAACAAAAAGGAACCCTACAGTATGGGAGAATATATTTGAAAATGACACATCCGATAAAGGATTGACATCCAGAATATATAAAGAGCTCACATGCCCCAACAAACAAAAAACAAATAACCCAATTAAAAAATAGGCAGAGGAACTGAACAGACAGTTCTCCAGAAAAGAAATACAGATGGCCAAGAGACACATGAAAAGATGCTCCACATCACTAATTATCAGAGAAATGCAAATTAAAACTACAATGAGGTATCACCTCACACCAGTAAGGATAGCTGCCATCCAAAAGACAAACAACAACAAATGTTGGCGAGGCTGTGGAGAAAGGGGAACCCTTCTACACTGCTGGTGGGAATGTAAATTAGTTCAACCATTGTGGAAAGCAGTATGGAGGTTCATCAAAATACTCAAAACAGACCTACCATTTGACCCAGGAATTCCTCTCCTAGGAATTTACCCTAAGAACGCAGCAATCAAGTTTGAGAAAGACAGATGCACCCCTATGTTTGTCGCAGAACTATTTACAATAGCCAAGAATTGGAAGCAACCTAAATGTCCATCGGTAGATGAATGGATAAAGAAGATGTGGTACATATACACAATGGAATACTACTCAGCCATAAGAAGTGGAAAAATCCAACCATTTGCAGCAACATGGATGGAGCTGGAGAGTATTATGCTCAGTGAAATAAGCCAAGCGGAGAAAGAGAAATACCAAATGATTTCACTCATCTGAGGAGTATAGGAACAAAGGAAAAACTGAAGGAACAAAACAGCAGTGGAATTACAGAACCCAAAAATGGACTAACAGGTACCAAAGGGAAAGGAACTGGGGAGGATGGGTGGGCAGGGAGGGATGGGGGGGGGGAAGAAGAAGGGGGGTATTAAGATTAGCATGCATGGGGGGAGGGAGAAAGGGGAGGGTGGGCTGCACAACACAGAGAGGACAAGTAGTGACTCTACAACATTTTGCTAAGCTGATGGACAGTAACCGTAATGTGGTTGTTAGGGGGGACCTGATATAGGGGAGAGCATAGTAAACATAGTATTCTTCATGTAAATGTAGATTAAAAATTTAAAAAAAAAAAAAAAAGAAAGAAAGAAAGAAAGAAAGAAGGAAAAGGGGGATTACTCCTTAACAGGATAAAACTATTGGTAAATCAAAGATCAACGCATGCTTTAAATATCCTTAATGTTGATCACTTAAAGGGTGTCAGATGATCAGCTATGGAGGTACTCTTTTCTGATAATATTCCTTTCTCTTAATTAAAAAAAAAAAAAAAAAAAAGCAGTTACTGTGTGCTGACCTCCAATGAGTTCTGCACAGTGGTATAGAGGGCATGTCAAAGTGTGGGCAAAGGGTCTGTTTGTTTCTATGCAGAAGATCAAGGCCTAGCTTGGATACCCAGAAAATGAACTGAGATACGATATGAGGAGGAGCTTCCGGCATCAGCACTCTCTGGAGGACTTGTGCCGGGGGATGATCATCAAAAAGCCTCCACAGGTATCCGGACGATGCTGCGGTTTTGGCTGCATCCAGCCCACCGTCTCCTGGACTTGCCATAGGAATGAGGAGGGAGATGTCTAGGCTGGCATGTGCATACAGTGAGACAACGAATTTGACCGGATCTGTACTGTTGGAACTCAACCAGGAGTTGGGAGGGGTGCAAGTTGTAGCACTCCAAAATCTCATGACTATAGACTATCTATGGTCAAAAGAACATATGGGATGTGAACAGATTCCAGAAATGGGCTGCTTTAATTTGTCTGATGGTTCAAGTACAGTTGGACAATATCCATCATATCATAGATAAATTTTCACAAATGCCTAGGGTGCCTAAATGGTTTTCTTGGCCTCACTGGAGATGGATGGTAATTATAGATTTGCTTTGTTTATGTCACCGTATTCCTATTATGTTAATATGTGTGTGCAATTTAGTTAGTAGTTTAAAACCTATACATACTAAAGGTACTGTACAAGAAGATATGTCAAAGAAATAATCAATCCTCCCATGTTTCCTTCATATGCTACCTCTATAGCTTTTCTTCTTCCTTCCTAATTACAACCCTTAAATAGAATTTGTGCCTCATATTGAATTTACCGAGTATCATAATTCCTCCAGGTGGTAAAGATACCTCGAGACAAGTGCCGGGCATAGAAGCCACAGGGCATAAATCTGCAAAGAAGTAAAAAGCTAACCTTTTCAAACAATATGGCTTCTCTCTCACTTACCAACTTTACATTTCCCTGTATGGCCCCGGAAGATGACTGGTTAGCCAGAGATGGGTAAGATTTCTCAAGGGAGGAACAACCTAAGACAGGCACAGTCGCAGGGGGGCCATCAGGTGAGAATTTGGGGATCAACGGAGGTGAGGCTCAGAACCTCACCCCCCCTGCTTTGAGAGAAATCTTCTGCATCCGTGGATGTCTTGCTGCCCTTGTCTAGCCTGGATTAATACTTAGTCCATAGGCACACACCTGATCATCTGATCATCTACATTTGCCCTCTTACAGCACTAAACTATGTTTTCTACCTTCATCTTGCATCTACCTACCACTTCAGCATTTTATTAAAAATAAAAATAATAATAATAGGAGAAATGTGGGATCAACATATGAATCAAGTATAAAAATCAAACGAATATTCATATTTGACCTGATTGTTTATAGGTCATAATGCATGATCAAAACCGAAAGTTTCTGTGATGAATGCCCTTGTACTGTTCACCATGTAACAATTTATTCACTATGTAAGAATTCGTTCACCATGTAAGAACTTGTTCGTTATGCTTCAGAAGATTGGAGACTGACGAGAATTAGGCTTGAGATGGATTAATGGTTGTACATTGAGCGTTGACCCCCCTATACTGAATTTTATTGTTGTTAACAACCATTTGATCAATAAATATTAGAGATTCCCTCTCAAAAAAAAATAAATAAATAAAATGAATAATCATATTTGACCTGATTGTTTATAGTTCATGATGTGTGATCAAAACTGAAAGTTTCTGTGATATGACTACCCTTGCACTGTTCACCATGTAAGAACTTACTCACTATCTAAGAACTTGTTTACCATGTAAGAACTTGTTTGTTATGCTTTAGAAGATTGGAGACTGTTGAGAATTAGTCTTGGGGTTGATTAATGATTGTGCATTGAGTCCCCTATACAGAATTTTATTGTTGTTAACAACCATCTAATCAATAAATATGAGAGATGCCCTCTCAAAAAAAAAAATTAAATTAAATTAAAAAAAAAAAAAAAAAGTCCTCACCAAGAAAAAAAATTTTGTAACTCTGTATGGTGACAGATATTAACTAGACTCACTGTGGTGATCACTCACTATATATGAGTATCAATTATTATGTTGTATACCTGAAACTAATGTAACGTACATCAACCATACCTCAATTTAAAAACAGAAAAGAAATCTGTATGCACATTTTATTTGAATATAGTTAATGTTATACTATTAAGCCATAAGAAAGAAACAAATCCTACCATTTGCAACAACATGGATGGAGCTGGAGGGCATTATGCTCGGTGACATAAGCCAGGTGTAGAGATACAAGTGCCAAGCAATTTCCCTCATATGTGGAGTATAAGAACAAAGGAAAACTGAAGGAACAAAACAGCAGCAGAATCACAGAACCCAAGAAGGAACTAGTGGTTACCAAAGAGGAGGGGTCGGGGTGGGCGGGTGGGGAGGGAGGGACAAGGGGACTGAGGGGTATTATGTTTAGTACACACAGTGTGAGGGGTCACAGGGTAAACAGTGTAGCAGAGAGAAGGGACACAGCGGATCTGTGACATCTTGCTGCACTGATGGACAGTGACTGTAGTGGGGTGTGGGTGGGGACTTGATAATATGGGTAAATGCAGTAACCACATTGTTTTTTCATGTGAAATCTTCATAAGAGTGTATATCAATGATACCTTAATAAAAAAAATATATGTAGTTAATGTTATAGAATGCTGCACTTAAATTCTTGCTGTGCCCAATAGGGCAAGAATAGCTTTTACCAAGTTCAAATGGCAACATGCCTCTCTCTGCCCCCAATTTTTTCAAGGAAGAAGGTTATCAGTGCTGCTTCTTAGAGTACCGAGGAGTGAACCCGGGCATCTGCAGGTCCTTCACAGCCCTTAGTGGGGCCATGGCGCTCTCTCCAGTGCAGGGGTGAAGCACAGGCCAGTGCCCCACAGTGGCCATGGCAGACTGGGCAGCTGTGGCCAGATGAGACGACAGAATGTGTGTGGGAGGGAGGTAGAGAGGTTCTGATTGGTTGGTTTAAACACAAAGGGCCTGAAATTCATGTGATTCCATCTTGGGAAAAGGCTAATAGTGCCTTCCTCTAAAATGACAAAAAGATCAAGAACACCCAGCTCCGTCACCAGCTCTCGATGCCTCCGGACCTCCCCACCTCATCAGCTCACAAAACTTCCCACACTGGAGAGAACTTCCCGCTGTTAATGAGGCTACAATGAGACGGGCCGTGCGGGAGGCGGCCTGCGATGGTAACGCTGCCATTGCCCCTGTACAGGAGCATTAGACGTGAGCTTCACGTTCTTCATACTTCCCACATTTTCCAAATCTTCTATGAAAAGTTTGTATTATTTTTATCATGTTCAGAAAATTAAGTATTAATTTTCATGCAGGGACCCCACCCTCTCACACAAACACCCATTCTGCTAGTGCCTGGATTCAGGTGCTTCTGCTCTCTCCTGGGTCTTGCTGGTTGTGGTTAGAACGCCCCCCTCAGGGCCCACTGCACGTCACTACCGCTGTGGCCTCTGCTTGCCCGCCCCCTCCCCCCACTCCCAGCCTTAACCTGCCACGTGGGCCGCACTGAATGACGGGCCACTCTGACGTGCATCACAGAAATCTGCCGCGCAGAGTGGCATCTAGGATCCTTGCCCGCACGGCTTGCCGTGCTGGAATGTCAGCTCACTCCCAGCTCCTGCCTGACAAATGCCAACACACTTCTGTATATTCAGCTCAAGCCGTCTCTCCACCATGAAGCCCCTTCCTGAGGCCTCTCCTCCTGCCCGGTACCAACCAACCCAGCAGAACTGCTTCTCAGTCTTGTACCAGAATGCCTTGCACATACCATTATCAAACAGATGTCACCGTGTTGTACTTACTGGTTTACATAGCCTGCCCCTACTGGACCATGATAACCCCTATGGAAAGCCCACTACTCAGTCACTCACGAAAGAAACACATCTACTGAGGGCCCCCGTGTGCCCGGCACCATTCTAGGCCCTGGGGAGATGGAGGTAAGTAGCACTGAGAAACATATGTTAATAGGATTAGCAACAACAAACAACAAGTAAATACATAGGATGTTAACATGGTGACAAGTGCTTTGGAGAAGAGTCACAGGTGACAGGGAGTGTGTTGGGTGAGTGGCTTACTATTTTACAACATGACTGAAGGCCTTTCTGTTATGGGAACGTGGTGGCCTGAGCCCCGAAGGTTTCTGCAGGAAGCCGGACTAGCGATCACACAGGCCCTGAGGCGGGCACAAGGGTGTCCAGGGGAGGGCAAGTCCGGCGTGCCCAGGACAGAGCGGGCTGGCCGAGGCAGCGGGAGCCGCACTGCGTGCAGGCGGGGAGGCTGCCCGGCCTGTGACCACAGGGAACGACGCATTTCACGTGCAGAGCCAGGGCGTGTGAACGTGACTGATGCAACTGACCCAACACTAGCTACAGGCAGCACTCTCGATCCCACACTATTTCGTGATTTTCAAATGCTGGTCGCGATCCTTTAAATTTATTTTGGCATTTAAATGGGTGACAAGCCAGTGTGAAAACTCGCTGCACAGGCCACGATCAAGAGTTTGGCTTTTGCCCTGAGTAACAAAGGAAGCCACATGAGAGCATAAGACCTGACTTCTGCGGAGAACAGGCTGTAAGGGTGTGAGGGGAGGAGAGGAGCTCAGTTAACCGGGCAGGGCCACCCTGATCACAGCTGACACCCCCTGGAGTACAGCGTCCACAGCGCGTGCTTGCCCAGGACTCATCCTGGTCTCTGGGGAGGGAGGGACCTCTCGGCTCCAATGGGACTCCTCCCGGCCCCTGCCCACCAGGGGGTTCTCCTCGATGTGAAGGCTGTCTGCTGGGAACTGTGGCAGAGTGACTCAGCACTGAGATGGAAGTACAGCCAGGAGCTGTGCGTGTGGTCTCCAATTCTTAAGATAACTCTAGGATGAGGGTACTCCTGTTTCACCAAATTCAGGAGGCTGAGGCCCAAAATGAGTAATTATTTCCCAAGTTGACACAGTCAGTGGTAAAGTCAGAATGCAAAATGGTCAAAAGAAGTCCAACATCATTAGTAATCACAGAACTGCATTTTTTAAAATAAGGGCCTATTTTGCACTCATTAGACTGACAAATATTTGAAGTGTCTGACACCACCAAGTGTTTGCAATGATAGAGATCCCCCTTGATAAATGGTGGAATGGAGTGTGGACAGGTAGAGCCACACAGAATATTTTGACAACACCTAGTAAAGTTATGCTTGACTGCACAAATCTGATAACCCTGAAATTATTCTAGGCATACGCTCTAGAGAAATTTCCACGTTCACAACAACACATACAAAGGAATGCTCACTGTACTTCATTTGTAAAGGAAAACTGGAAACAGCCTAAATGTCCATCAAAGGATAATGGATATACAAGGGGTGATATAATTAAATAACACAATATAATTCAGCAATGAAAATGAATTAGAGCCTCTTCTATCAACATAGATCTCAGAAACATAATGTGAATGAAAAAAGCAAGTTACAAAATTATACTGCATAGAGAGTCTTTAAAAACTTGTAAAACGATACTGTAGATTGGTCATAGTATGTATCTGCAGGATAAGTATAAAATGAGAAAATTAATTTAGGGCAGTAGTTGCGTCTGGGGAGGGAGTGAAGAAAGTGAGGATGCACAGAGAGGCTTGGCTGCACATACAGGATTCTGTCTGCAAGTCTCTGAAACAAACGTGGAAAAGTGTTCTATTATTTACTCTTTTAAAAATGTTTGAACTATTACACCATCATCAATCATCACCAAAAATATTTAGCAGTAAAACCAAGGCCCAGGTTCTGTTTGGACCAGTGTGTGCTCCGTCACAATCCCATCTCCTCACCCTGTAAGTGGGTCTCTAGGAGAAATGAGCCACGTTCACAAGCGTACCCACTGCATTTGGCAAACAGGAACTGCTCAGTCATGCTTGGTGAGCAATGAATGAATGAACGAACAGACAGGCAAAAGCACAGCTCCTTCATGCCCTGGCTTCCCCAGCACCCTGCCAGCTCTTGGAGGGTGGAAGTAAGCATCATTCCACTTCTGACTCAGAGCCCTGGAGACCTTTCAGAGTGTTCAATGACCCACTCTTCCTTTGTGCCTGCTCCTGTCTCCCCACCCCTCCTCTTAGACAACTATCCAGAAATCCCTCTGACAGACTGGCTCAAAATCTGTTGAAAATTGGCCCAGCAAATCATGTCTAGCAATGAAATAGGTAATTAAAAGTGCATCCCCTGGGTGTTGCTTATAGGTGAAAAAATTACAAAAAACCAGAGTGTCCTAAAATAAACTAAGGTCTATCATCCACTCAGTGGACTACAACACTGCTTCAAAAAATGTGTTAGAGAATAATACTCAATGACATGGAAAATGTTTACAATATACCATTAAGTAAAAACAATGAATGGGTAACAAAAACATTTATAGGACTTGAGCTTACACATGGTGCATCAGCCACACCAAATCACTCTCTCATTCCTCTGTGCAGCTTTTCATCACAGCTCTTGTGCACCAGTCGCTGTAAAGAAGAAGGGATTTCAGAGCAGGTGGATGGGCAGCCACTGCCCCCTTGTAACAGTGGGCCATCTGCCCACAAGCACTGTGAGCCCACAGTCAGGAGACGGAGAGGCGCGTGGTGGGGAAGAGGGCGCTGGGCAGAGCCCCTGGGCCCTCAGGTCCTCACTCTGCCTTGTCCCCCCCAGGGACACAGGATGCTTGGGAAATCGGGACTAGAGTCCAGCAAGGGCAGACAGGCAGCTCAGGGACAAGGCGGAAGGAAGAAGAGGTGCACGAGCCTGGATTCACTCTGGCCCCTCCGCTCTCCTCCTGTCTGGTCCCCCACACCTCACAGATGGGGGGACCGTCTGCCAGGAAAACCAAAGGGCCCCCGAGACACGACTCCAGCCATCGCGGGAAGCTCCCAGCCTGCTCTCCCTAAGGGATGCTCCAGTCTGCAGGCCCCACTGCATAGTATTCCTAATACCTCCCGAATATGAACAGCCAAAATCACTGGATACTTGAGAAAGTTTTCCAACTCAAAGCCAAAACAAACAAATCAAACAGTACGTGACCCCTCTTTTGTACAAGTTCAAAAAATCACAGCACATACCCACACATTCATGGTGGCTGCGGCGGAGTGGTGGGTGCATGACGACTTTTCCAGAAATGCCAAAGAACCACCGAATCGTATCAGGGCCTGAGGCCCTCTTAGTTCCACTCCTTCTCTGGGTTCTCTGGAAATGCCTTTTCCTCCCCTTGGCCTTCCTGAGACTGACTTCTAAAGATGGTGGTGTGTGCCAGCTCCTGGTTCAGAGTGAGCATGTATACGTCCTCTCCGCCCTCTGTGGGTCTCAGGCGCCGTGAGGCACGGGCCCTGACACTTTGCTGCCGGTGACCTGGCGGGAGGTAATGCTCCTCATTGGAGGGAGATTCACGTATTTAAGCCGGTCACCGTACCCAAAGGGACAGAGAGCTGGTAAACTAAAAATCAGGAAATACACTTTGCAAGTCCTCGGGTCCACTGGCACTTTCTCTAAGAAAACACCTACTGTGGACAGCTGAGTGACTCCATGTGATGGACAATCGGAGCAGTCTTCTCATTACGTGTTACTGCTAGGAGATTTTGCCTTAGTCCAGGGGTTGAAAAAGAATCTATTGTGCTTCTTTCTCAACTCTGAGAAATATGGGGGCAAAATATCAGCTGGCTAGTGTAGTTAACAGAGTTCTGGAAATGACAAAACATTTCATTCGTTAATAATCTACCAAAAGCTTCACTCTTCCACTAGGAAATTTTCTAGTTAAATTTTCTACCTAGTAGTGTTCCTACCTTAAAAGTAAATTCTTAAGATTTGCCATTTATGCCATTGTTGGACAGACCACAAACATAAGCTGCTGGCAGATTTCTAAAGGAAAAGGGCCATATGAGAGGACAATGGGATGGACAGTGATGACAAAGGGCCAGTGCTGTCAGGACTCGGCCTGCGCCATCTCCTGTCAACCCACAATCACCCTATGAAATAAGCACTACCAGCCATGTTTCAAAGATGGAAAAACTGAGACTGGAACAGATTAGAAACATACCCAAACTTAGACAAAGATAACATGGTTTGCAGGGTGGTGAGAAGTTCAAAATACCTCTTTCTACTACAAAGCAACTAGTTAAGGTACAGAGACTTTTCAAGTCAATGGCTTCATGATCTCAGCTGTTTACATTTCATTCATTCAAAAGAGGTACTAAGTAACCAAATGATGAGAGGCTCTGTCTAGGTATTGGGGATGCAGCAGTGACAAAGCAGACAGAAGCCCCTGTGCTGGTGGGAGTGACATTCTAGTACAAGGGATGTTCTGTACTTGGAACACTCCCTGCTTGCTTGCTTGGGCTACTTAAGCCAATCAGGGGCAGTGACAGGGGAGGAAGGGCTGCTCTCAGCAGCTCCCAGTAACCAACCACTCACTAGAGGGACGGACCCGTGATGTCAGGCCCAGTCGGACCGCAGCACTGGACCCAGCTGGAAGCCTGAGTCATATGCTCGATCACAAAATGTGAGCAGAACGTGCTGGAGAGAATACTTATATCTTATAAAAGCAAAAATCAGTGTTTGCTAATTTCAGAATCTATGGAAAGAGGAGAATTTTCTGTAGACAAGCCCTGAAACTGGCAGGAAAGGGAATGGTAGGGCATTTGAGAGGTGCGGCTGGGATGGCTCTCAGCGGCACTAAGTCCTGCCTTGCCCCAAGGCCCCTACAGAGCTTGGTTTTACTGATGCCTCTTTTGCAGTTACATTGCAATCTTCTTTTTATTTACTCTCTGAAATGTCCTTTTTCTTGTCCTCCCATTAAATGTGTATAGCTCCGAGGGGGAGCCAAGATGGCGGCATGAGTAGGGAACTCTCCCAAAACCATACATATTTTTGAAAATACAACAAATACAACTATTCCTAAAAGAGAGACCAGTGGATACAGTACAACAGCCAGGCTACATCTACATCTGTGAGAACTCAGCATCTCATGAAGGGGGTAAGATACAAGCCGTGGCCCGGCGAGACCCAAGCGCTCCACCCACCCCAGCTTCCCGGCAGGAGGAGAGGAGTCAGAATGGGGAGGGAGTGAAAGCTCAGGACTGCTAAACAACCAGCTCTATTACCTCGCAGCAGGAGCGCAGACACACAGCGCACAGTGTGCTGGATATTAGAGAAACAGAAAAGCAAAATCTGTGAGCAGGTCCCGGCAACCAGCTCCCCTGGGACTAAAGAAAAGTGAGTGCTTTTTGAAAGTCTTAAAGGGACAGGGACCTCACAGCTGGACGGAATCATCCCGGCACACTCAGCCCAGCAGCTGGGAATCCCAGGGAACTCCAGGCGCCCTAACCCCCTGGGCAGCAGTGTAGCTCTGAGGACCCTCACGGCAATAAGCAGCCTTCAGTTGTTCCCCCGGCTGGTGTGGCCCCTGACACAGTGGCCCAGTAGCCTGAGGGTGGCAGCAGAGCGGCCCAGGAGTGGGTGGGCGAGCCGGTGGCGGCAGAGGCCAAGCATGCCTGCAGCGGTGACAGAGTAGCCCAGGAGCAGCCATGGCCCCAGCAGCCACCCAGAATCTCCTCTTAGTGTGCAGCCGCCAGGCTACACCCAAAGGCCACCACCAGCATGCAGCTGCCTGGTGCAGGCAGAAGAAACCGGGGCAACATGTGAAGGGGCATCAATCTTGCAGGAGAGCACACCTGGTGCGCCTGCCACTCCTCACAGGGCTACGGGCTACCCTGATGGTGACCCCGCCCATGGCAGCATAGGGGATTAACCCGGAGGCTGCTCCTGGAGTGCAGGTAACTGACACAGGCAGCGGAGGAGGGCAAGGCATCCAGCAAGCAGGAAAGGACTTTGTTCTCCCAGCTGGCACACGCGCTTTCTGCCTACAGTTACCTCTAGCACCATGAAAAGGCAGAAGAATTTGGTCTAGTCTAGAATTAACCAGACACCCCCGAGAGAGGGCCTAGAGAGATAGATTTAACCAATCTTCCTGAAAAAGAATTCAAAAAAAAGGTCATAACGATGCTGATGGACCTGCAGAGAAATATGCAAGAGCTAAAGGAGCAAGTAGGGAGGGAGAATACAGAAATAACACAATCTCTGGAAGGACTTAAGAGCAGACTGGATGAGGTGCAAGAGGCCATTAATGCAATAGAAATCAGACAACAGGAATACAGAAAAGCTGAGGCAAAGAGAGATAACAGGATCTCCAGGAATGAAAGAATATTAAGAGAACTGTGTGACCAAGCCAAATGGAACAATATTCACATTATATGGGTACCAGAAGAAGAAGAGGGAGAAAAAGGGATAGAAAGTGTATCTGAAGAAATAATTTCTGAGAACTTCCCCAAACTGGGGGAGGAAATAATCTCTCAGAACATGGAGGCCCAAAGACCTCGCAACACAAGAAACCCAAGGAAGACAACAACAAGACATATAATAATTAAAATGCCAAAGATCAAACACAAGGACAGAGTATTAAAGGCAGCCAGAGAGAGAAAAAAGGTCACCTACAAAGGAAAACCCATTAGGGTTCAACAGAAACCTTACAGGCCAGAAGAGAATGGCATAATATATTTAATGCAATGAAACAGAAGGGCCTTGAACCAAGAACACTGTATCCAGCATGAATATCATTTTAATATGAAGGAGAGATTAAACAATTTGCAGACAAGCAAAAGTTGAGGGAATTTGCCTCCCACAAACCACCTCTACAGGGTATTTAAGAGTGACTTCTCTAGATAGAAGCACTCCTAAGGCTAAATAGATGTCAACAGAGAAAATAAAATCAGACCAACCAAATACTAACTAAAGGCAAAAAATAAAATCAACTACTCACAAAAGCAGTCAAAGGAAACACAAAAGAGTACAGAATAAAACACCTAACATATAAAGAATGGAGGAGGAGGAATACTAAGTGAGAGAAATAAAGAATCATCAGACTGTGTTTATAACAGCTTAGTAAGAGAGTTAAGTTAGATGGCTAGAAAGTAAAGAAGCTACCTCTTAATCTTTGGTAACCACGAATCTAAAGCCTGCAATGGCAATAAGTACATATCTTTCAATAATCACCCTAAATGTAAATGGACTGAATGCACCAATCAAAAGATACAGAGTAACAGAACGGATAAAAAAAGAAGACCCATCTATATGCTGCTTACAAGAGACACACCTCAAACACAAAGACATGCACAGACTAAAAGTCAAGGGATGGAAAAAGATATTTCACACAAACAACAGGGAGAAAAAAGCAGGAGTTGCAGTACTTGTATCAGACAAAACAGACTTCAAAACAAAGAAAGGAATAAGCAAAAAAGAAGGACATTACATAATGATAAAGGGCTCAGTCCAACAAGAGGATATAACCATTCTAAATATATATGCACCCAATACAGGAGCACCAGAATATGTGAAACAAATACTAACAGAATTAAAGGAGGAAATAGAATGCAATGCATTCATTTTGGGAGACTTCAACACAGCACTCACTCCAAAGGACAGACCCACCAGACAGAAAATAAGTAAGGACACAGAGGCACTGAACAACACACTAGAATAGATGGACCTAATAGACATCTATAGAACTCTACACCCAAAAGCAGCAGGATACACATTCTTCTCAAGTGCACATGGAACATTTTCCAGAATAGACCACATACTAGACCACAAAAAGAGCCTCAGTAAATTCAAAAAGACTGAAATGCTACCAACCAACTTCTCAGACCACAAAGGCATAAAACTAGAAAGAAATTGTACAAAGAAAACAAAAAGGTTCACAAACACATGGAGGCTTAACAACATGCTTCTAAATAATCAATGATCAATGACCAAATTAAAACAGAGATCAAGCAATATAGGAAGACAAATGACAATGACAGCATAAAGAACCAACTTCTCTGGGATGCAGCGAAGGCAGTTCAAAGAGGAAAGTATATAGCAATCCAGGCCTACTTAAAGAAGGAAGAAAAATCCTAAATAAATAGTCTAAAGTCACAATTACTGGAACTGGGAGAAGAAGAACAAATGAGGCTCACAGTCAGCAGAAGGAGGGACATAATAAAGATCAGAGAAGAAATAAATAAAATTGAGAAGAATAAAACAATAGAAAAAAATCAATGAAACCAAGAGCTGGTTCTTTCAAAAAATGAAAAAAATAGATAAGCCCTTAGCCAGACTTATTAAGAGAAAAAGAGAATCAGCACACATCAACAGAATCAGAATTGAGAAAGGAAAAATCATGATGGACCCCACAGAAATACAAAAAATTATTAGAGAATACTATGAAAATCTATATGCTAACAAGATGGAAAACCTAGAAGAAATGGACAACTTCTTACAAAAATACAACCTTCCAAGACTGACAAAGGAAGAAACAGAAAATCTAAACAGACCAATTACTAGCAAAGAAATTGAGTCGGTAATAAAAAAACTACCCAAGAACAAAACCCCTGGACCAGATGGATTTACCTCAGAATTTTATCAGACAAACAGAGAAGACATAATACCCATTCTCCTTAAAGTTTTCCAAAAAATAGAAGAGGAGGCAATACTTCCAAACTCATTCTTGAAGTCAGCATCAATCTAATACCAAAACTAGGCAAAGATGCCACCAAAATAGAGATTTACAGACCAATATCCCTGATGAACAGAGATGCAAAAATACTCAACAAAATATTAGCAAACTGAATTGAAAAATACATCAAGAGGACCATACACCATGACCAAGTGGGATTCATCCCAGGGATGCAAGGATGGTACAATATTCCAAAATCCATCAACATCATCCACCACATAAACAAAAAGAAGAACAATAACCACATGATTATCTCCATAGAGGCTGAAAAAGCATTTGACAAAATTCAATATCCATTCATGATAAAAACTCTCAACAAATGGGTATACAGGGCAAGTACCTCAACATAGGCCATATATGACAAACCCATAGTCAACATCATACTTAACAGAGAGAAACTGAACGCTTTTCCTCTAAGATCAGAAACAAAACAGTATGCCCACTCTCCCCACTGTTATTCAACATAGTACTGGAGGTCCTAGCCATGGCAATCAGGCAAAACAAAGAAATACAAGGCATCCAGATTGGTAAAGAAGAAGTTAAACTGTCACTATTTGCAGATGACATGATATTGTACATAAAAACCCTAAAGACTCAATTCCAAAACTACTAGAATATCTGAATTCAGCAAAGTTGCAGTATATAAAATTAATGCATAGAAATCTGTTGCTTTCCTATACACTAACGGTGAACTAACAGAAAGAGAAATCAGGAAAACAATTCCATTCACAACTGCACCAAAAAGAATAAAATACCTAGGAATAAACCTAACCAGGGAAGTGAAAGACCTATACCCTGAAAACTACAAGACACTCTTAAGAGAAATTAAAGAGGACACTAACAAATGGAAACTCACCCCATGCTCCTGGCTAAGAAGAATTAATATCGTCAAAATGGCCATCCTGCCCAAAGCAATCTACAGATTCAATGCAATGCCTATCAAAATACCAACAGCGTTCTTCAATGAACTTGCACAAATAGTTCAAAAATTCATATGGAACCACCAAAGATTCCAAATAGCCAAAGCAATCTTGAGAAGGAAGAATAAAGCAGGGGGCATCTCACTTCCCAACTTCAAGCTCTACTACAAAGCCACAGTAATCAAGACAATTTGGTACTGGCACAAGAACAGACCCATAGACCAGTGGAACTGAATAGAGAGCCCTGATATAAACCCAACCATATACAGTCAATTAATATATGATAAAGGAGCCATGGACATACAATGCAGAAATGACAGCCTCTTCAACAGCTGGTGTTGGCAAAACTGGACAGCTACATGTAAGAGAATGAAACTGGATCATTGTCTAAACCCATACACAAAAGTAAACTCCAAATGGATCAAAGACATGAATGTAAGTCATGAAACCATAAAACTCTTAGAAAAAAACATAGGCAAAAATCTCATGGACATAAACATGAGCGACTTCTTCATGAACATATCTCCCTGGGCAAGGGAAACAAAAGCAAATATGAACAAGTAGGACTATATCAAGCTGAAAAGTTTCTGTACAGCAAAGGACACTGTCAATAGAACAAAAAGGCATCCTACAGTATAGGAGAATATATTCATAAATGACAGATCCGATAAAGGGTTGACATATAAAATATATAAATTTTATATTTAAGACATATAAAAATATATAAAGAGCTCCTGCACCTCAAACAAAAAGCAAATAATCCAATTAAAAAATGGGCAGAGGAACTGAACAGTTTTCCAAAGAAGAAATTCAGATGGCCAACAGGCACATGAAAAGATGTTCCACATCGCTAGTCATCAGAGAAATGCAAATTAAAACCACAATGAGATATCACCTCACACCAGTAAGGATCGCCACCATCCAAAAGACAAACAACAACAAATGTTGGTGAGGTTGTGGAGAAAGGGGAACCCTCCTACACTGCTGGTGGGAATGTAAACTAGTTCAACCATTGTGGAAAGCAGTATGGAGGTTCCTCAAAAAGCTCAAAATAGAAATACCATTTGACCCGGGAATCCCACTCCTTGGAATTTACCCAAAGAATACTTCTCAGATTCAAAAAGACATGTACCCCTATGTTTATTGCAGCACTAATAGCCAAGAAATGGAAGCAATCTAAGTGTCCATCGGTAGATGAATGGATAAAGAAGATGTGGTACATATACACAATGGAATATTGTTCAGCCATCAGAAGAAAACAAATCCTACCATTTGCAACAGCATGGATGGAGCTAGAGGGCATTATGCTCATTGAAATAAGCAGGTGGAGAAAGACAAGTACCAAATGATTTCACTCACATGTGGAGTGTAAGAACAAAGAAAAAACTGAAGGAACAAAACAGCAGCAAAATCACAGAACCCCACAATGGACTAATTAACAGTTACCAAAGGGAAAGGGACTGGGGTGGATGGGTGGGAAGAGAGGGATAGCTGGGGGGTGGAAGGGGGGGGAAGGAAGGGGGCATTACGATTAGCATGTAGAATGTGCGGGAGGGGCATGGGGAGGGCTGTATAACACAGAGAAGACAAGTAGTGACTCTACAGCATCTTACTATGCTGATGGACAGTGACTGTGAAGGGGTATGTGTGGGGGACTTGGTGATGGGGGGAGTCTAGTAAACATAATGTTCCTCATGTAATTATAGATTCATAATACCAAAAATAAATAAATAAAGGTGACTTAAAAAATCTGTATAGCTCATGTAAATACAAAATAAGGAAGTGGAATTAAGTCTAATTTTAAAAAAAGCAGAGAACAAAATTATTCTGAAAAACAAGAACAGGACAACATGAGGTCTGTAGCAGTAGTCACGGCTCCCTGGAGGGGAAGGGAATCGAGGCTTTCCTTCTCCCTTGTCCTCCCAGAGGACAATTAGTAATGCAACCAGCTAGACTCAGGTCAAATGACCTCTCTGAAACAGATTCCCGTACCGAAACATGTGAGCCAAAGAAAGTAATAATGCAGTCAGGCTGAAAAACCAAAACAGCAGCCCTCCCTGCCCTATTAGCTAAATACTGAAGTATGCACAGAGCAGAAGCTTTGCTAAGGGATGCTGTGAAGGAAGTATTTTGAATGAAAAGTATATGCTTGATATTTATTAGACAAGTACATGCCAGAAAGGCTAACCGGCAGCTGGTGGGGACGCTGAGACGTGGGTTGAAGAGCACCTCACTGGCAATGCATGCCCCAGCCACTGAGCCAGGCAGGCACGGACCAGCACCCAGCCACTGACATGAGTTCTGCTGATTTCACTGAAACGGAAAAACCTGTTTCTGCAGCCAGCACTGCTGCTATCAACCTTAAAGTCCAATCTGAGCAACAGAAGTAAACATCGCAGAGCCAAGGAAAGAAGAAATATGATACTTAAAAGAAAAAGAATGGTTGTTGAGTGGTTTAACTTTACAAATTCAACTAAATGAAAATTCCTTTCTCAGAACTTCACAAATAACATATAACATTCTTTTTTCATTTGGGCAAAATTCTAAGATCTTGTCTGTTTTATGACAATTATTAGTTTTGAAAGACAGTACTCAAAAGTATATTTTGGCTGGTTGTAAACTCCAAGAGGGCCCACTGGGTCTGCTTTGTTTATCACTGTATCCCTGGGGCCTAGAACAGTGCCTGGTGCACAGCAGGTGCTCCATACATGTGCTGAATCAGTAAGAATCCCTTTTGAATTTCAAATTTACTGTGTTCTAGGTAAAACTATATAATTCTCTTGGTCCAGTAATATTTAAATTAGTACTGGAATGCACTGCACTGCACCAGGGCAAGGATGGGTCAGTGACACCCTCCTTCCTTTATGCTTCCTCCGCCCTCCAATCCCTCATGCTGAAGGGTGCAGACTCCAGCTGCTGGCAGTGAAAGTTCAGGCTGGTGGGAGAGACTGAGGGACAGCCAGCTAGAGGACCGACCAAGCCAGGCAGAAGCTGCTCCTGGTGTTGGGCGGGGTTTCCTCTCGTGTTACTGGCTGTCCCTGTAAAGATCCTGCCCTGGAAGAAGCCCCATGGGTCGCAGGCTGTGAGGACCGGGACTCTGCCAGTGGTCGGATCCCTTACCCTTTTGTGCACAATTTCTGAGACATCCTGGAAGAAAGACACCCACAGACAACTAAGAACACCTACCACAGCTAACGGCATAGTGATCCATGCTGTACACCGCAGCTCACCCAAAACCCAAAAAACTTCTCATGAACTTCTGTAATACGAAGACAAGCAAAGTATCTTTAGCTTCACTAGTGCCCAACTTTAAACTTTTTTCTATGTAGCTTTTATAAATAGAATTCAGGGGATTGTCAAAAATTCATTTTCTACATTCAGCAGCTTCCCTTTTTATACCAGCTTATTCCTTTAAAATGCTAGGGAAAAAAAATCTCACTTTGAACTTCACCTTTGCCCTGCACCCAGGAACTACCAGCACTCTGCCATAAATACTAAGACGAGGAGCACAGTCTCCAGTAAAAGTCTTTCTCTACAGTTGTAGCAAGTGATCAGTTTATTAATTTCATTGTGAGAAATCAGCCAGAAAATCTCTCATTTATAAAACTTCACAGGGCACCTGAAGTGACTCTCTACCACTGGCAGAGCTCCTAACCGCCAACCCTGTTGCCTGTTGTGAAGTCCAGTTCCCTACAACGAGGGACATCAGGACAAACGACCCCACTGTGCACAACCCTTGGCCACGCATTTGTTCCCAGACGTACTAATCAGAGCACCAAATTAATCACGAGATAGAACATGTCCCGCAGAATATGGGAAAACCAGAAACAAATTAATCTTCGTTGTTAAGTGCTTCACTCAGACTTCTTAGGAATTTAAGCATCACAGTAGTTACAGGGGGAAACACACCACCAAGGAAAGCCCTTAGCAAAGTGCCAGCATGATGAGGGGGACACGAGCCTGTCCCTGTGATTCTACCATGCAGGCAAAGTTAGCATTTTATGCAGAACTGTCTTGTTCTATGACTTACAATTTCATAAAAACAACACTTAACCCTTTTATAGATGTGATTTTTTGCATTGTTCTTCATGACCCAGAAAATTGATTCTTTGATCAATTCAAAGATTTCACTCTGCCGTTTGAAAAATGCTTTACAAAAATGCTTTGGTGCTGTCAGGAACCAACACCTTCCCCTAAAAAGATGACCCATTGCTTCATACTAACAATGTGAGACTTGAAAATGCCATCCCTTCAATTAGGTGCGAGGATCCTTTTTCCATCCTGTAAATTTAAAGCTATTTGGCAACATGGACCAAATTTTAAACTGGTCTCATTTTCAGTCCTCTGGATCGATTTCATTGACACACAGGATCGTCAGCTAGTTGGTTAATAGATATGTAAACTGACAGCTCTGAAAGGTCCCAAAGCATAAGACATACCCTCAGGCACATGTCAGACATTTAGAATTCATTGAGAAAGTATATTTACTTTTAAAATACTGTTTATGGAAATAAATGAAAGCAATTTTTTTCTGATTTGTAAAGGATTATCCCACTCACAGCATCTGTTAGTGTGGGCTATTGGGCTAGGTTGCACTGATGCAGGAGGAATTTACTACTATGAGGTAGTAGGCATGGACATGGAAGAGCAAAACCATCTCGGGCTCAGCTGAGGATGCAGGCTGCTGGGCACCCCTGCCCTCCGTGTCCAGCGCACCTGTTGGCCGCCTTCCCCGGGGAGCCCCTGGGCTCTCGCTGCAGCACCGCAGAAACCAGCTGTGTCACAAGGCAGATAAGGTGAAACTCCTCAACCTTCCCAGTTCCACAAAATACTGTGATAGGAAGTAACAAAAATCTGTACTTGGACTCTTCTTCCATACTTCTGTCCTTAAGTCAGTGTGGCTGATTTCATCTGAGACACTAAAGTAACTGGGGCAAATTTCACCCTGAGGTGAAACAGAAAGGTGAGGCAGAGACTAGTCCAGTAGGGTAACTGGTTTAAGTGATTTTTTTGCTTTTCTAAAATTTTGATATTATTAATATATAATTACATGAACAACATTGTGGTTACTAGACTCCCCCCATTATCAAGGCCCCACCACATACCCCATTACAGTCACTGCCCATCAGCATAGTAAGATGCTACAGAGTCACTACTGGTCTTCTCTGTGCTATACTGCCTTCCTCGTGTCCCACCCCCCCCATTATGTATGCTAATCATAATGCCCCTTATTCCCCTTCTCCCTCCCTTTCAACCCACCCTCCCTTTCCCTTTGGTAACTGTTAGTCCATTCTTGGGTTCTGTGATTCTGCTGCTGTTTTGTTCCTTCAGTTTTTCTTTGTTCTTATACTCCACATGTGAGTGAAATCACTTGGTACTTGTCTTTCTCCGCCTGGCTTATTTCACTGAGCATAACACCCTCTAGCTCCATCCATGTTGTTGCAAACGGTAGGATTTGTTTTCTTCTGATGGCTGAACAATATTCCATTGTGTATATGTACCACATCTTCTTTATCCATTCATCTACTGATGGACACTTAGGTTGCTTCCATTTCTTGGCTATTGTAAATAGTGCTGCAATAAACATAGGGGTGCATATGTCTTTTTCAAGCTGGGCTGCTGCATTCTTAGGGTAAATTCCTAGGAGTGGAATTCCTGGGTCAAATGGTATTTCTAGTTTTAGACTTTTGAGGAACCTCCATACTGCTTTCCACAATGGTTGAACTGATTTACATTCCCACCAGCACTGTGGGAGGGTTCCCCTTTCTCTGCATCCTCACCAGCATTTGTTGTTCCTAGTCTTTTTGATATTGGCCATCCTAACTGGTGTGAGGTGATATCTCATGGGTTAAGTTTTTTAAAAATACCAGTGCCCAGAACCCCTCCAAGACCAATTAAACCAGAACTTCTGGATCTGGCACCCAGGCCGGCTGTGTGAGCCCATGCATGTGAGACAAAGAGAGAACGTGCCCGTGTTTCCGGGGTCCCGGAGCAAATCTACCATGCAGGCAGGACTGAGAACTCTTGCTCCAGTTCCTGCCTTTACCATCTCTTTACACTTCCCCAAACTGAGCTCTGCACGTCTCTCTCACACTGGCCGTGTGGCCTGCTACCCTGCTCTCACCTGCAGACTGAACCGTTAGAGAGCCCTTCTTCACATCAGGCCAGAGGGTCCGTGCGGACCATGCTCCCACCGGCCCTCGTTATGACCACACACAATAAATCTCAGTCCCTTTCCAAATGTCTGAAAAGACGAAGTGAACTATCCCAAAGTCAGACTCAAGCCTATTCTCTAGCTGTCAAGATGCTTTCGGAATCCTGTGTCTACTACCAAGTCAGAGAAGTTGAATACTCAAGCAAGCAGCGGAAGAGAAGTGAGGGACAGTACAGAAACACAAGATCGACTTAGATATGAAACGGTTGGGGGAGTCATTTCTATGTTTTTGAGAAACTGAAGCTGATATAAACAGAGTTCATTCCCCTGGATAGAGAATAAAAGACCTCCATAATGTTCACAAAGGCATTTTCCAGACACTCTGGTGGTAGTGGATGGCGGGGTGGGGTTGGTAGGGTGGAGGGGGGCCACAATGCCCTGCTTTAAAGGAAATAACCATGACAGTATATAAATGAGACAGACGTGAAAATCCTCCTTGTTACTCTTCAGCCGGGCACCTTGCCCGTGGCTGGGGTCTTACATCTCGCCCACTTGGGCATTTTCATCTTCTCTCCCCTTGGTAAACACGGAAGGTGGTGGAGCATCAGGTTTTCCTCCCTAAGCACTCACAGGTGGGAGTGGGGTTTCCAGGAAGGGAAGGAGGTTCCCTGGCTCCTCCCTGCGTCCCCTGTGTAGCGTCCTGGGGCAGGACGCCCAGGGAGGCTGGCAACCGTGGGCCCTTCACTGCCATCCGGGATGCACAGTGGCGCTGGGCCTGGTGTGTGGACTCCAGGAGGCTGTACTTCTGCCTGCGCCAGCATTAAACCAGAGCTGTGGCGGAGGGCGCAAAGGTCACCCAAAGGCCCTGGGACCAGTTTCCAGATGAGAGGGGCAGGTCACGGCTTTTGCAACACACACACACACACACACACACACACACACACACACACACACACACACACTAGAGGGGCAGGTCACGGCTTTTGCAACACACACACACACACACACACACACACACACACACACACACACACTAGAGGGGCAGGTCACGGCTTTTGCAACACACACACACACACACACACACACACACACACACACACACACACACACACACACACACACACACTAGACCCTCAGGCTTTCTTTCAGTGTGTGGCCTCTGCTTTACATGTGCCAACGGCAAGGAACAGCCTCGGATTGCCTGGAGCGTGGACCTGTATTCATTCAACACTGTCTGCTCCGTATCACCAGTGCACATTAGGTAGTGAACTGACATTCTTACTGAGAACATTTAGTTTCTGAGTTTTCTGAAACAGAAGATCAGCAAAGCAACAAGATCTTAGAATTCCAAACGGACTGCAGGGAGATCCAAGCACTGACACATTTTGTGCTATTGGCTAAGAAAAAACCATCAGAAGACTTTGGAAAAAAACAAAGCAGGCATCCTGGCACCCTCTGAGGGAGGGGTCCCAGCAGTGAGTTCACAGACTTCCACAGAGAAAAGTTAAATATGTAACTGTGAAAAATAAAATACCAATTTGAAAAATAACACAAATGGGTTTAAACACAAGAAGAAAAAGAGGTAGAATATGGAAAGCAGCAGCAACTCATGAAATGATAAACCTAAAGCCTCAGTAAAAGTAAAAAAAAAATCAGATTGTTTTGTAATCCATAAAATGTATGTATGCAATAAGAATGAAGGTCTATTTATTAAAATACTCATTCTAAAACTTTTCACCTTACCAGTAGTTGTCTTTCAGAGGTAAGACTGTCAATTGCTTGTTTTCTTTATCTGCAGTGCCTACTGCAATGAACATATATTACTACTTTATAGTAATAAAATGACAATAAGTACCATTTAAAAAAGTTACCCTTTCTAAGTTGGTTGAACTTTTAGTGAGGTCAGTTTTAGTGTGAGCAGCCCGGGCAGAAACGTCTAAAAGAGCACCCCCGGGGGGCGCTTTGCCCGAGCACTGGAGTGACTGAGGATGTTCTCAGCTTTGCTGTCACCACTGACAGAACACTGTCCCACAGAAATACAATGTAAGCCACACAGTAATTTTCATATTTTCTAAGTTACACTTAAGAGGAAAAAAGCAGAATTAATGTTAATATATAGTCTTTAACCCAATATATCTTTTCAACATGTAACCAACATTAAAAATGCTGAGATCTTTTATGTTCTCTTTTTTGCATGAAGTCTTGCAAATTAGGTATGTATTGGAGACTCAATGCTTATCACAACGCAAACAAGCATTTCCAAGGCTCCACAGCTGTCGGGGCTCAGGACCTAGCTGGGCAGTGCAGGCCTGAGAGCATCAGATGCTCACTGAGCCACCACACTTAGGTAGCACCCACCAAACTAGGGTTTCCCACATAACTTAAAAATTTATTTAGCAGGTTATCATCAATTGCATCAGTACTCCTTTATGTCTAACCTGCTATTTACTACTCCAGTGAGTTTCACACATTTAATGATGTATAATTTATGTACACTGATGGAGAAGAGTTTCTGGGTGATGTCTGGGGGGACTGGGCAAGGACACATTTGTAGGAACACCTGTGGGAGGTTTCTTGGGAGGAAAGGTACTGAGTCTAGTGGAACCATCTTGTTAACTGTCTTCCTCTACATAGGATTATTTAGATGTTTATTCCTCTTCATGACATGTGAGGTGGCTTACCATCAAACTATCTGGTTTTTGTTAGCTCTGGACTCAAAATTATCAACCCAGACAGGTCTGGGCCCTAACATTGCTCATGTCATCATCTAGAATGGTACACACTTATGCTGGTCAGCTGATTCATAGACGGGGTCTCCCATCCTAAGTACAGGGGAAGGAGTGAAATTATTTCCATAACCCCTCACATAATGCTCCAGGCTAGAGGGACGCAGAGCTGTGGAGCCATGTCACAGATGGCCATGTGGCACTGTACGGCTGGACTGCTTCTATCCATCAGTCTTGACTCGGGGTAAGAAAGCACTGGATAGGGCCCATGTCATTAGGTTTTTTAAAGTACAGTTTGCTTTTGACCTCGATTTTGCTTGACATTTTGGAAGAGACTCTTCATCTCCTCTTCCCCTCCCTCACTCCAAGAATAAGCCTAATCATTCTTAAGCCACCTCTGAGAGTACTGGCCCAAAAGAGCACTGCCATGAGATCAGTAACAGTCTCTGGAACCTCCGTCTGATGCCCCACCCTCCTCCAGGGTGTACGAACGGGTAGAAGAAAACTACTTGCATCCATTGTAATTGGACGGCTCAGTGAAGGCGAGACGTGTAGAGCAGCAAAACCACCATTGCAACAAAGGCAAAGAGCACTCCCATCGGTCCTGAAACTTTCCGTGCTCCTTTGCTGTACTCCCTCCTTCCACCCCACCCTGCCCAGCAACTGACCTACTTCCTGTCACTATAAATGAGCTGACATTTCCCAAATATTATAAAAAGGAAATCCTTTATAATCTTACTTTGTGGTTAGCATCTTTCATGCAGCATGATTTTTAAATCCACCCATGCTGTTGCATGTATAAGTGATCCCATGGGTTTAATTGATGAGTAGTACTCCATTGTATGGATGTGCCAAGATCCATTTATCCATTTACCTGTTAATGAACATTTGGGCTGTTGATGGTCGGGCTATTGCAAATAAATCTGCTATGAACGTTTATGCCCAAGTCTTTTTGTACACATGTATTTTCATTTCTCTTTGATAAATACATATGAGAGGAATAAGATGTTTAGTTGGTGTATATTTAACTATAGCATTTTTTACATTTCCACCAAGAAGTGAAAGAAAATTCTAGTTGCTACACATCTTCAACACTCAGTTATTATCAAACTTTAAAACTATCATTTCTTTGGAAGCAACCTATGGCCACTGATAAATGAATGGGCAAAGAAGATCTCTCATATGTATACAATGAAATGCTACTCAGCCATAAAAAAAGCCAAAAAAAACCTTGCCATTTGTGACAAGGATGGACCTGGGGGTATTATGCCAAGTGAAATCTGACAGTCAGAAAAAGACAAATATCATACAATTTCATTTATATGTGGAACCTAAAAAACAAATAAACAAACAAGCAAAACAGAAAAAGATTCATAAACACAGAAAACAGGCGGGTGGTTGCCATAGGGGAAAGGGATAGGGGGTAAGCAAAATAGATGAAAGGGATGAAGAGGTACAAACTTCTAATTATAAAATAAATTGGTCACAAGGATGAAAGTACAGAATAGGGAATATAGTCAATACTGCAATATCTACAGATGTAACTACACTTACTGTGATTGGCATTTTGTAATGTATATAATTGTTGAATCACTATTTTATACATCTGAAACCAATATAATATTGTATCCTATATTTCAACTAAAAAAGGAAATATCTTTTCTGAGTATGTAGCAGTATCTCATTGTGGTTCTAATTTGCATTTCCCTGATGACTAAGAATATTAAGCATTTTTTCATAAGCTTATTAGTCATTCTTGAATATTCTTTTGTGAAACATCTGCTCAAATCTTTTGTCTATCTTAAAATCTTTTGTTATTTTATTATTGAATTGTAGGAATCCTTTATGTATTCCAAAAACAAGTTTCTTGTCCAAAATATGTATTTGGAATATTTTTTCTTATCCCATGGATTGAATTTTTTGTTGTTTTAATGTTGTCTTTTGAAGAGCAAAGATTATTAATTTTGGAAGTCAAAATTATCAATTTTCCTTTTATGGTCCTTGCTTTCTAAGTTGGATATAAGAAATCTTTGCCTTTTTCAAGATTGCAAAAGAGTGCTTTCTTCTAGAAGTCTTAAAAGTTTTGTATTTAGGTCTATAATCCATTTTGACTTAATTATTGTGAATGGTGTAGTTGCAAATGTTAATTTTTATCCATTAATATATCCAGTTCTAGTGTATCACAGAGAAGGGACATAGCTGATCTCTGGCAACCTGCTGCACTGATGGACAGTGACTGCATTGGGGTATAGGTGGGGACTTGATAATATGGGTAAATGTAGTAACTACATTGTTTTTTCATGTGACACCTTCATAACAGTGTATATTAATCATACCTTAATAAAAATTAAAAAAAAAAAGATAGCCAGCTCTAACACCATTTGCTAAAAAATGAACAAAAACCTTTCTTTGCCTATTGAATTTCCTTGGTACCCTTGCTGAAAGTATAGGCATATTTCTGGGCCCTGTATTCTGCTCTACTCATCTGTATATCTATCTTTACGCCAATACCATACTGCTTTATTATTGTCATTCTAGAGTCTATTACAGTCTAAAGTTTTGATCAGTGTTGTCTAAAAATTAGGTAGTTTAAGTATTCCCCCTATGTTCTTTTAAAAATTGTTTTTGTAATTTTAGGTTCTTCATAGTAAGAAATGAATTTAGAATTAGCTTGTCGATTTTAATTTTTTAAAAAAGTCTGTTGTGGCTTTATTGGGATTGCACTGAATCTATATGTAAGTCTGGGGAGAACTTCCATCCAACAATATTAAATCTCCCAACCCATGAACATGGTATATCTTTCCATTTATTTAGATCTCCTTTAACTCATTCAGTTTTGTAGTTTTAAGTATATGTCTTGTATTTTGTTAAATTTATCCATAAGCCTTTCATATTTCTAATGTCATTATAAATGAAATCACATTTAAAATTTCAATTTCCAAGTGTTCATCGCTAATATACAGAAAAATACTGATTTTTGCATATTGACATTGTATCCTATGACCTTGCTAAGTTACTATATAGGAATTATTAGTTCTAGTACTTTTAAACTAGATTCCTTAAGATTTTCTCCAAACAGGATCATGTCAAATGCAAATAAAGACAATTTTCTTTTGCAATCTATGTACTTTAAAAAAAAATCTCCTTAATGCACTTTTTGGGGTAAGTTTAGTTAAAGGTTTAGTAATCTTACTGATCTTAGGATTTTCTCCAAACAGGATCATATCAAATGCAAATAAAGACAACTTTCCTTTCCAATCTATGTTCTTTTAAAAAAATCTCCTTACATGTGCATACAGTGAGACAACGAATTTGACTGGATCTGTACTGTTGGAACTCAACCAGGAGTTGGGAGGGGTGCAAGTTGTAGCACCCCAAAATCTCATGACTATAGACTATCTATGGTTAAAAGAACATATGGGATGTGAACAGATCCCAGAAATGGGCTGCTTTAATTTGTCTGATGGTTCAAGTACAGTTGGAAAATATCCATCATATCATAGATAAATTTTCACAAATGCCTAGGGTGCCTAAATGGTTTTCTTGGCTTCACTGGAGATGGCTGGTAATTATAGATTTGCTTTGTTTATGTCACCGTATTCCTATTATGTCAATATGTGTGTGCAAATTAGTTAGTAGTTTAAAACCTATACATACTTAAGGTACTATACAAGAAGATATGTCAAAGAAATAATCAATCCTCCCAAGTTTCCTTCATATGCTACATCTATAGCTTTTCTTCTTCCTTCCTAATTACAAACTTTAAATAGAATTCGTGCCTCATATCGAATTTACCGAGTATCATAATTCCTCCAGGTGGTAAAGATACCTCGAGACAAGTGCTGGGCATAGAAGCCACAGGGCATAAATCTGCAAAGAAGTAAAAAGCTAACCTTTGCAAACAATATGGCTTCTCTCTCACTTACCAACTTTACATTTCCCTGTATGGCCCCGGAAGATGACTGGTTAGCCAGAGACGGGTAAGATTCCTCAAGGGAGGAACAACCTAAGACAGGCACAGTCGCAGGGGGGCCATCAGGTGAGAATTTGGGGATCAACAGAGGTGAGGCTCAGAACCTCACCCCCCCTGCTTTGAGAGAAATCTTCTGCATCCGTGGATGTCTTGCTGCCCTTGTCTAGCCTGGATTAATACTTAGTCCATAGGCACACACCTGATCATCTGATCATCTACATTTGCCTTCTTACAGCACTAAACTATGTTTTCTACCTTTATCTTGCATCTACCTACCACTTCAGCATTTTATTAAAAATAAAAATAATAATAATAATAGGAGAAATGGGGGATCAACATATAAATCAAGTACAAAAATCAAATGAATATTCATATTTGACCTGATGGTTTATAGGTCATATTGCATGATCAAAACCGAAAGTTTCTGTGATGACTGCCCTTGTACTGTTCACCATGTAAGAATTTATTCACTCTGTAAGAATTCGTTCACCATGTAAGAACTTGTTCGTTATGCTTCAGAAGATTGGAGACTGACGAGAATTAGGCTTGAGATGGATTAATGATTGTACATTGAGCATTGACCCCCCTATACTGAATTTTATTGTTGTTAACAACCATTTGATCAATAAATATGAGAGATGCCCTCTCAAAAAAAAAAAAAAAAAAAAAAAAAAAAAAAATCTCCTTAATGCACTTTTTTGGGTAAGTTTAGTTACAGGTTTAGTAATCTTATTGATTTTTCTCTACTGTTTTGTCTGTTCTTACTGGTCACTCTTTCTATTGTTTCCTTTAACTCACCTTGGGTTTAATTCACTGTTCTTTTTTCTAGCTCCCCAAGGGAGAAACTTAGATAATTGATTTTAGACTTTTCTTCTGATTTCAAACTTTCTTGTTTTCACGTGTATACTCACTGCACCTTCCTGATGTTTTGATCCCTTTATTACAAACTGTTCCTTTTTGTCTCAAGTAATACTCATACTGAAGGGTACTGTCTGATATTAATATTGCCACTGAATCTATTTTATGTCTACTGTTTGCATATCTTTTTCCAGACTTCTACATTCAGTCTATTTGTGTCCTACTTAAGAAGTATGTTTTTACAGACAGGATATAGTTGGATCTTGCTTTTTTATTCAGTATGACAATCTCTACCTTTTAATTGGAGTGCTTAATCCCTTTTCAGTGAATGTAATTATTAAAATGGTATCATTTAAGTCTGCCATTCCTATTTATCTCATCTGTTTTTTGTTCCTTTGTTCCTTCTTCCATGCCTTCTTTCACATTAATAAGATACTTAGTACTATATTTAATTCCTCAATTAGTGCTGTAGCTCTAGCCCTTTGAATTATATTTTAATTATTGCTCAGTGTACATTTCCAATTTATCACAATCTACTTGAATATTAATTTCTAATTATGAAAGAAAAAATATAGGAACCCTACAATATAATTCCATTTAACCCCCTACCCATACTGTTACATCTGTATGTGTGATAAATCCATCATTACAGTGTTATTTTTGCTTTTAATATTATGCCTTTTAAAGATATTAAAAGGAATAAACCAACCTTTTATACCTACTGATATTTACCATTTCTTGTGCTCTTTTATTTCTCCCTACATAGCCTTTTGTATTTCTTTAATGCAGGTCTGGTGACAAAGTTTCTCAGAATTGTTTATCTGGAAATGTCTTCATGTTCATTGCTGAAGGGCAGTTTGCAACATACAGAATTCTCAATGGGTAGACTTTTTTCCTTCAGCATTTTGAATAAGTCACTCCAATATAGTCAGCTTTTATGCTTTCTGATGTGAAGTCAGCTGTTAATCTTATGTACATCCCTCTGTATGTAACACATTATTTTTCTCCAGCTGCTTTCAAGATTCTATCTTTGGCCTTCATCAGTTTAAATATGGTATGTCTAGGAGTAGCTTTCTCTGTGTTCATCCTAGTTTGGATTTATTGTGCTTCTTCAGTATCTACTTATTTTTACCAAATTTCAGAAGTTTTTGGAAACCACTGCTTCAAATTTCTCTCTGTCTCTTTCTATTGCTTTTCTCCTTCAGGGATTCCAATTTCCCATACACCGGATTATGGTATACCACAGGTCTCTGAGATTCTATTTCTCTTCAATTTTTTTCTACAAAGTTTTTGGTTAGGTAATTTCTACTGATCTATATTTCAGTTTGGTGAGTCTTTCTATTGCCATACCTAATCTTATGTTGAACCCACTCAATCTGAAAAATTTGGTTACTGTATTTTGCAGCTTAGGATTTCCATTTTTGTGGTTTCCATTTCTCTGCTGAGTCTGTGCATTCACTAATACTCTATGTTCTTTTAATAGTTCTGACAATGTTTTCCTTCAATTTTTTGAACATTTTAATAGCTTTAAAAAACTTGTGTAAAAAATAAACATCTGAACCATTTAAACTAAAACAGCTCTTCTAATTCATTTTGTGCTACTACAGCCAACATCTGGCTCCACCTGGAATCCGTTTCTATCGATGGCCTTACTTTCTGAGTAAAGATGTTGCTTTCCTTTTGCTTTGCATGTATTAACAGACACTAACTGGACTCTGTGGACACTAAACAGCAGTGATGTTGCATTCTGCTCAGTTCTGAAGGTAGTGATTTCTCACTGACCCCCTGGGATCGCCACACACACACACACAGCTTAACCTCTGCCGGGGATTTCTGAGAGTTTATATTCAGAGCGTAAGTTCCACTCCTGTAATTTCCAGCTACTAATCTCTGGTCTCTGGCGTCTTTAGCCAGTGAAGCTGAAGTTTTTCTCCCTCTCCCCTTCCCATTTTCTATAGCTATGGGAGTCAGACAAAGCCCTTGGGCTAGAAAGCCACAAGCTTCTAATTTTAACACTTCCCATTAGTTTTTTGAGATTAAACCTCTCCTGCAGTATGTCTGTTTTTGGACAACTCCTCTGTCTTTAAATATTTAATTTAAAAAATTTAGTTTTTTACAATTGTTACAGAATGAGAGTCCCTGCCACCAGTATCTCCTCTACCATTAGCAGAAATACTTTCCATAGAGTTTTCAACTGGTAAATGAGAAGGAGTGCAGTCAGAATCAACCAGGCATTAAGAGGAAGGATCTCAGGTCCCCGACATCTCTGAATCCTCAAGGTTTAGCATAGTACATGACACCTCGTAGATGTTCAATAAACGTGCTAAAAGAATGCCTGAAAACATGACTTGGGTTTACTTTAGGTTCTGTCAGTCCCTTATTACCATGTGACCTACTGCTGAATGTTTCTTAACCTCTAGGCAAAACTAACTTGCATGAAACAATTCTAGAACAAGGTTCCTGGAGTAATTTACTTTCAAAAGTCCAGCCAAAGGAAAGCAGTAGAGATGTCCAAAGTTTATTAATGAACATACTCACTGTAGCATTATTTACAATAGTAAAAAACTGGAAACAATCTCATTGCCCAAAAATATAGTAATTTTCATATTCTGACAGATGATAGACTACCATATGGCACAGAAAACATTCTAGAATAATGTTTTTATTGATATGAAGAAATGCTCTGTATATAAATGTTGAAGGAAAAGTATTCAGGATATAAAACAAGAAATAGCCAGAGCTGGGTTTGATCATCAGCTCTACTACTTAGTAGGTAAATTACTTATTTTGTGCAAGTTAACCTAAGATCCAGTTTTTTCATTTGTAAAATGTTAATGATAGGACCTTCCTCATGGGCTCGCTGATAGGATTAAGTGATACATAGTAATTGCTCAAAAAAAATTAATTTCACTTATACAGTAAGTTGTGAAATGTTAAGTAGTCATGAAAAATTACATTAAAATTAAATGTTTGACTTGTTGAATGTGGTTACATATTATGGTTATGATTTTACTTTGTCTTTTTGTTTTTTATCTTTTTTGTTTTGTCTTTTAAAGGTATATTTAAGTATATATGGCTGATGAATGATACGATGTTCGGTATTTATTTGAAAATAGATACTATACTTCAAGTAACTGTTTATTTAAAAGAATATTCCAGAGATAGATGAAACAAGAAAGAATGCTGATCACTGTTGAAGCTCACTGATAGATACATGGGGTTTCACTATGCTGTACTTCTTTAAAAACTTCTCCAAAGTAAAATGTTAACCAGAACAAAAACAGAAATATATGGCCAAGTAATAGTGATTATCCTTGGAGAGTGGGTTGATGGGTGGAGTTTGCCATATGAAAATATCTTGTTTTATAAGTGGGGGAGAGTTATTTCTTTCTCTCTCTTTCAATCCTCATGGGCAAAACCGAGAGATTTTAGCTTCAGCTCTGCCTCTCACTTGCTGTACAGCCTTAAACTGACCTTATCACCTCCCTGGGTCTCGGTTAATTTAACTGTGAAAACAGCCAGCAGGCTCTATAACCGCTATGACCCTTGCAGACCTACCACGGCTGCCTGGATGGCGCTGATGAAGACAGGGACTCGGAGGACCCAGCCAGCCTGGAACGGGTGGCTGGGGAAGGTCACAAGGATGAACCCAGGAAGCAGTGGGGCCTGAGTGGGCAGTGCGCGGTTGGGCCGGCAGGGAGTGCATTCCAGGAGGCGTACGCAGCGTGAGTACAGCCATTACTGGAGAAAGTCACAAGGTTGTGGCACTTGGTGTATACAGAGGCAGACACAGCTGGAGCAGGGGGGTTGGATTCGTAACGAAATGAGGAAGTTCAGTAAGTGGAGATCAGATGGTAGAAGGATGGAGGCGAGTACCGAGTGGCTGATTGTCATGTATTAGGAAAAGTTCACTAGAAGAGACCCTGGGTCGGGGCACCACTCAGAAGAACCCAGGTGAGGGCAGGCTGGGAGCCTCTTGCACTGCCCTGCACATTTCTGGCCAAAAACACCAGAAAAATAGTGGGAACACCAAAACAACAGAGCTGAATGAAGCCATGTGGCGTGGAGGTGGCAGAGGCGCACACACTGTCCCAGAGCCTCTTGCAAGTCACGTGAGGTTGCCGGCTGGCACAGAGGCTGCTTTGTTCTAGTTCGCGGGGCCACATTCTTGGGCCTCCCGGACGCCAAATGCCACTAGCTTTATAATGGCTCTCTGCTGAATAAAAGCTTTTATAAATCAAATGAATTTACTTTAAATTTACATTGAATGTTTACTTGCTGGCTGGAGCAATTTTGTCACTGTTAATCATTAACTTTTGGACTAAACAACCTGTATTTCTGCCACCTGATTAATAATTCTTCTGATGTTATGAGCAGCCAAGTACATATCAAGACCACAAGGCACACACATTCCCCAAGGTCAGGCAAATCTCCTCCATGTGGTAATGGGGAGACATGGCCTTCAACCCTGAGGCTAGATGAGGGGGCACTCCCACTAGGAAGCTCCTGCAGCCCAGCCCTCCACCATGTCACAGATTTTTGAGACTGATCACACACAACACTGTGATTAGCCACCATCCCTTGTATACCTACCATGTGCCAGGCACTTACAAACAGTCTTTCTGGTCTGCAGGACAACCTATGAGGTAGGAGTACTTATTATCCTAAAAAATGAAGAATCATGAGGCTCAGAGAAGTGAGCTGTTAGCCGGTGGTGGCACACACAGCCAGTATGACACCTGATTATGCTCTGGTTTCCTAACCAGAATCCACCTTCCCTCTCAGCCTTACTAACAGAAGCCCAGTTTTGTTAGGGGCAGCCATATGCTTAACTAAAGTATACATTTCCAAAACTGCCTTAACCTCCTGTTAAGTGACATAAAAAGTGACTAGGTTCTGGCCAGTGAGGTTATGGGGAAAAGCTTCTTAAGGAGTGAGAGCTAGAGCAGCCTGATTTGCTGTTCCTCCCATGTTTCTTACGTGGAATACTGAGTGGGGAGGGGCCACGCAGTCGGCTCGGATATGGAAGCCTCCCCTTAAGGAAGGCAGAACCGTGAGGGAGGAGCCTGGGCCCTTGACGTCACTGCAGCACCGCCATGCTGGCCACACCCCACCATCCTCCAGCCTTCATTCCACCTATGGGTATCAAGCTCAGTAGCTGGGGATCTGTTACCAGCAGCTTATTAATTCAATTTCCAAATCATACTCAGAGCAAGCTGCCGGAAGTTAAATACAGAGTCTATCCGACTCCTGCTGGGCATCCAGGGCTATGCTAGATGCTGGGGGTGAGGAGAGGGTGTGGGAGAACGGTGCCAAGGGAAGACAAACTCCCTATAGTTTCCCACAACTACAAGAAAGATGTTAAGAACACTTATAAAAAATAAAATTGCCGCACTAAAAAAGAAGTCAATTATTTAAAATTATAAATTGGAAAAAACGTAATTATGAGAAATATTTCTCTTCCACACATACTACCAATCAATAAACAGGTTGACGAGACAGAAACAGTTTAAGAAGGAGCCGCAAACAGGCTGCATGCGAACACGAGACTCAGAACTTAGCATCATTCTTCCGGGACCCAATCCAGGAAATCAGGCACAGAGTTGAGGTTCTAGGCAGTAACGATTCATTAGTCACAACCTGGGGCCCCTTAAGGACCCACTCCTCACCAAATAAATTACATCTCTGGCTGGGGCTTATGCAGCAGTATTTTTCAATATTCGCCGAGGTGCAAAACCACTGGATACAGGGAAAAGAGGACCAAATAACTGCTCCAGTCCTTCCACAGCACTATTATGGTATCTGCCTACACAGCACTTGGTCAGGGGTAAGGAACGCCATCACAGAATACAGTAAAATGGTCATGAAGCACATTCTAAGATGACAGCCAATAAATGGCCCACGACAATATACGTAACAGCAAACAGTATCTAGGTAGGAAACTGTTCAGTGTGATATTACAGGTGTTAAGTAAATGACATTTGTGATCCTCAACATTTTTCACACATAGTACATAGAGAAAATGCTAAGATTTGCACTGCACACTAGGATAAAGGGAGAAGGTTGGTAAGTGGAGATCAGACGGTAGAAGGATGGCGGCAATGGAAGAAGGTTAGTAGGGAAATGACCCCTCAGTACACCTGCAGCCCCAGACCCCTACACAGCAGCCAGGAAGCTCTGCTTCGCACCCAGAACATTCTGATGCAGCAAACTGAGCAGGACGTCCAGATGGCGCTGCTCTGGGGTTCTCTGGCTTGTCTTTCACCCCAGAGAGCAGGCCTTGCCTACCTGTCTGCCAAATGCTCTCCTGCAAATCTACTGGGACTGCAGAGTCCTGTGTGAGCCCAGGACTTGGTCCACATATACTAAGTCGCCCAGGGAGGACTGAAAAGATGCATTTTGGTCTTTCTGTACTGTACTAGACTTTGCAACCCATTTTAATAGGAAACCAGTCCAATCTGAGACACTTAGTAAGAGCTCCCTCACAATACCACAGCTTGCTGCCGCTGCTTAAAACAGAAGAACAGGTACCAGTTTCTTTTATTGTCATGTACTTATTACCACAATTAAGAATACAGACCAAACTATTATGTGGACAAACAGATGTTTTTTGTTTTTTAGCAGCAATAATAATAGAAATAATATACAGTAGTGGCAGGGTTGGAAATATAAATGCAGTTTAAATTTTTCTAGAAAGAAAGATGGTGATATAAATTAAAAACTGTAAAAATACGTTTACAATTTGTTCTAGTAATTCCATTTCTAAAATGTATTCTAAGGAAATCAGTGATAGCCATAAAGACTTATGCAGTAGTATGGTCACTGCCCGTGTTAAACAAGGAAGCCTTTAGGCTGAGGTGCTTCTAATGCCTTGTCAGCCTAGTGATAAGCAAACCAAGAGCTGAGCCTGCAAAGCCTCAAGGTTAAGAAATCAAAACCTATGGACAAGGAATCACAAGCAGCCGCTAGGCTTTCCCAAATAAGGCAACTGCTTAAGTTATAACCAGTTGATGTCCTTGCTGTGCTTCTCTGTTCTCGTAAGTCTTAGCAGCTCCTGTTGGTGAGGTGCTGTTCCTGATCACATCTGGTTTGGTGCTGCCCCGTTTCAGCTGATTTTGGTCAAATGAATTCTTAAAATTTTTTGAACATGCCTCAGTTTATCTTTTAACACGAGTTGTTTACAATAAATCACTGACCATCTGTTTGTACCATTTCACTCATTCATCAGATATTTTTGAGAGTTTACGGTTCAGTCCCATAAAATAGTGACTAGAACAAAGCCACTACTCATGGGGCTTGAATCTAAAGGAGACACAAATAATATTTAGTAACAAACTGGACAAGTGCTAATGAAGTGTGTAACGGAAGACAGCAAAACAGAGGGATTTGAGTTTAGACAGGGAAATGGGAAAAGGCTTTTCTGAATCCATGACATTAAGACAAGCCTTCAAAGAAGAGTGGGCACTGTCCAGGCAAGGAGAGGTCAGTGTTGGGAAGTCAGAAAAGGCCATAAAGCCGCCAGGGCCAGAGCACCAACTGCAGGAAAAAGATGTGACCCGAGGCTGCTGGGTGGGCCCTGCCACAGGTCACGACTTCACCCCAAGTACAGTGCGAAAGGTTTCCAGAAGGGAAGTGACAGTATCTTTTCCTTTTTAAAATAATCACTCACAGGGTTCATAGCGTCTGTGATGGTGGAATCAGACTCCTGACGTAGACAGTGTTTCGTGATCCCTTTGTTTCCATGTCACCCTTGGCACATCCTTCCTCACTTCCCTTCATTTCCATTAATTAGAAATATTTCGGCCACTTTTGTACCAACACGTTCAGAGTGGTCATATCTGGGCTGGTAAAATTAAAGGCAATTATTTTTTTTCTTATTTTACTTCCCTTTATTTTCCAAACTTCCACACAGTATGAGCGCATACTATTAGCTAATAGGGGGTGGTCTGTGGGGGTGGGTGTCACGACGCAAAGGTATGATTTGCCTGTGTCGTCAAAGCCATTTAAACCCTACTTTAAAAAAGCATAGTTCATCTTCTGGCAGGGCTAAATTTAATTTGAGTCAAAAAAAAAGAAGAAGAAGAAGGGGTAAAAGGCAAGAACTGCTGCTGCACCCCAGGCCACTGCGGTGCAGCTTCCTGTCCCTTTACCGACACCCCATCCCGAGGGCTGCTTCTCTCGGTCTCCTCTCAGGAGGATTTCAGGGCAGTCCTAGGCGTGCAGTGACACTGAAGGGTGGTTCCCTGTTCAGAGGAAGGGAGAAGGAGCAAAGGTACATTTTACCTCAATTACTTTTATCTTTTTCACTGGTGAAATACCCAATTCAGGTGAGGGTTCCATTGTGGAACAGTAATACGGTCATCTATGTAATGCTCTCATTTCTCATCTGTCACCACTTCAGCAGATGCCGCCTGAGCACAGCCCCCCGAGAGGCTGTGCAGGACGCCTTCGGGACGCACAGGGATACTCACAGGTCTAGGCACTGAGAGAAGCTACAGACAACAGGCAAATAGGACAAAAGCACACCAATCTGACAATGCGAGGCCTGAGGCATTAAGCACTAAGTGATTATGGAAGTTGGAATAGGACCAGCTCAAATCCAGGAGGAAGAATCTAGAAGATCCTGTGATCAAAAATGATTTGAGTTGAACCATAACAAATGTTCGAATCCACACAGGGGAAGATGGGAGATGACATTACTAGCTAACAAAATATATGTTGAAAGAGCCCCCAAATAAGCAAGGGGTAAGTGTGCTGGAGAGCAGGGCACACTGCAGCCTAAGGCACAGGTGGAGGCGGGTGAGCTCCTCTGCAGGAGGCTGCGGGGGAGGGAGGGCTGGCCTGGGTGTGAGAGGGCTATGGCACTGGGAGGGGCTGATCAAACGCTGCCCGTGGACGTTAGGGCAGGGGATGGATGCCTCGCTGGACAGGGGGCCGAGGAGGAAAAGAAGTCACAGAGAAGGCCACACAGGATGGCACACCTGTCAGCAAGCACAGACCCAGAGTGGCAGAGCAAGGGCCCACAATGAGGCCAGGAGCAAACGCCTGCAGGAAGTGAATGCTGGGTGTCCGCACTGAGGGGGCACTCAAGTCTTCCTCTCGAGTGCATGCAACCTGCATGTCTAACCAACACCTGCTGGAGATGCAAGGTCCTTAAGAGCTGGGGGTAGGGAGCAGGCGAGAGCTTGAGCCACCTGCCTGACACCTGCCCCCAAGCTGTCGTTTCCTCTGAAACACTGGGATGACAACTGGAATCCATCTCAAATGATTGCTGTGTAGTTCCAGTGAGGTATCTGAGCAAGTGCCTAGAACAGCCCCTGGCACACAAGGCTGCTGCAGGCACCAGTTGCTGTCCTTCCTGTGAGATGCACATGCCCCACACACCATGCCATCTGCAGTGCTCTCATTTGGCAGAGGACCTGGGTCAAGGAATAAGTTGTATGACTAAAGTTAAGAAATTTCATTTTTCTGTACTTTTTGCTTGAGAATGCAAAGAATTCACCCTCTTTTCCAACTAGCCAGATCCCCCCTGATCTGGTATTGGGATCATTATTCTCAGGAAGTCTGCCACTGAGTGCACATCCTGACTATTGGCTTTTTTTTTTTAGGCCAAATTTGGTATAATAAGTCAACTTTTTTGTTTACATTTTTCCTACCCTCATTCTATTAAAGATTTAAGTCAGTAAAACACATACAATAAAGTGAAGAAAAACTGGATTAAGTCAGGATTAGGAAAATTGTAACAGAGAAAATTACTGACACAGAAATTCAGGACGAGGGGGAATACAGCTTTGCCAGGCCAGAGCCCTGGAGTCTTCAAAGCTGACGCAGATTGGTGCCCCTCACAGCGGATCAGCGAGGAGGCTCAGCAACAGCAAAGGTTTCTGTCTGCACAGAAGAAGCAGGTGCCAATTTCTCAAGGGAAGCAAAAACATTTTCTAGTACTCACATTTGAAAGGCATTTCTCACATGATGTGATAACATGCTGGGCTGTCTGTCCTAAGGGGCCCAAGAACCATGGGTGACCCTAGGCAACTACTGAACAGGAGCCCTGCTCTCACAAGGCCCCCAGGCCGGCCCGCCAGGGCCCTCTGCGCAGCCCTGAGTGCCGCGAGCCTGTCCCCCAACACTATCACCACACCTGCTAACTCAGCACAATGCAGCAAGAACACAAGTCACACACTTCCAGAAAGGTAGAACAATCACACCTATTAACACCACTGCAAATTAGTGGTTTTTAAAACTTTGTCCAGAAGAAAGAGGGAAAACCTCATAATATGGTCATTTGAAAAAATAAGTAAGTCACGGGAATGAGAAGCACAGTATAGGGAATATAGTACATGATACAGTATTATCTTTGGTGACAGCTGGTAACTACGCTTATCACGGTGAACACTTTGAAATGCATGTAATTGTTCAGTCACTATGTTCTACACCTGAAACTAATGTAACATGGCATATCAACTGTAGTTTAAAGTAAAAAGGTTAAAAGAAGAGATGAAACTAAATTTTATAAGGATTATAAAGTAAAAGCTAAATTTAAAATATGTCAGTAAGAAAAGTATCCACTGATATAAAATATGACACTCACAATAAAAACTATTGGCCTTGGTTTTTTTTCCCTAGAAATTTTCATAAGCCTTTAGTAATTTATGCACAAAAGACTTACAGGCATTGTATCACTTGACATACATGTTATATCATTAAACAAAAAATACTTAAAAGTCTTTTGCTTTTTCCATATATTTCCACTTAAAAATATTTTAATTAAAAATATACTTACCCATGCAAGTTACATGGGTGTAATCTGCTGGGTGAAATTTACTGAGCTATATGCTTAAGAATCATGTACTTTTCTTATATAAATTTTATTTTAATAACAAATTTAAAAGAAAACACTCACCTATAAACACTCAAGTATTTTCAATACGTCTTAGATCAAATAAAATGGGGAAAAAAATACAGTTGTGTGCACATGCAACAGATAAATACTGCACAGATAAGTGTATATCACCACTAAATATCTGCAAGGCCTTGGGAAAATGTGGAGTTTATTGCCATTCTGAAGAATATAAGGTTAAAAATGAAATTTAAACTCAAAATGCTAGAGGACAAAACTGAATCTAAATTGAAAACAATACAATAGGAGACAAAGGGGAAAAGCTGCAACAACAGGAATTCTCTGTACCTGTTATATTGGAATTCTAATAATCTGCTTTATCCAAGACACACAAACTCTAGAAGTACTGTTAATCTTTTTCTCTCACATTATTTGGGTTCACATGATTTGCCAACTAGAATTTTCTGAAAGCAAATATACCCTCTATCCAGACCAAAAAAAGTCTGTGTTTGAAAGCAAAAGGCGAAGGCAGAGCTGTTTTAAGTGATAAAGTAACACTATACAACAAACTGATGGGATTATTTCAGAAGCATGAAATATGGTAAATAAGGTCCTTTGTGCTAGCAATTAACATAAATTCAATGTCGATGGGAACTTTATTGGTGCCATGATCCTTAATTTTACTGTATTTTTATTTCACTGTATTAGAAACAGCACCAGTTTCATTATTTCTCACACTGTAATTATCACTAATGGATTTTACCATAATGAGATCCCACCTGTATTTTGGATTATTTGCTTGACTTGTTTCTTTTTATCACAGCTGAAACACAACTGCAAAGAACACCCCAGCTCTGATTACCTCTTTTGTTTGCAAGTGATTTATAGGAGATTTTAAGCTGTTGGGTTTCAAGTCGCTGCAATCTTATTCCAGTATTTCTCCAGATTGCTCCTTTCTACTTTCAAAACTATCAAGTTCTGTTTGTCAGGGGATAGCACTTGGCAGCATATTAAACTTCATACTTTCATAATGAAAAAGGTCATGGCTTTGCTGTCAGCTTCCACTGCTAAAACACTTCACCACATCATTCAGGACCCTGTGCTTTACGAAAGCAACTCTCAACATAATAATGCTTGCTATACACAAGTTAATCCCAGTATATCCCAAAGTGTCAAGGAAGCACCCTACTAAATAGCATGATTAGTTTCACAAACATATCAACCGAGAAATTAAATTGTCCAGTTGAGTTCTATAGTCATAAACTACAAGTGGGTTGAGATTGCCTTTGGAAATAAAGAAGGCATTGTTAGCCTTTTCCTGTGACTATGATACCAGGAGTATGAAATTAGGTCATTTCTAGAAACTAAAAGCAGCCAAGACATCCTGATGTGCTTTGAGCATGAAATCTTAACTAATTTTCCAAGGTAGAAAAAAAAACTAGTTTATTTCCATGCAACTGTGACTGTTAAGATGATAGTAATGAAGCACCAGTTTTCAGAAGTCATTTTATAAGGCAATCACATACTTTTTACTCTTACATTTTTACCAGGTTGGACACTAATTCCATTTTGTATGATCCTGCCCCTCAACATGGATTTTATTCAGCTTTCTGAACTGCTATAGGGTCATAAATGTATAAGCTATAAATTGTGTATTTATGGATAATTGGTGCCACCTGCATTAATATGTTCTTGATTCTTTAACAACTGAGAAGTTAATACTGTGCTGACACCATTTTGATGATTTCTCAATCTTTTTATTTTTTAGTCTTTCTCATTTGCTTAATTGTCTATTATGACAGCACATATACTGTCAGCAGCAGTATACTTTTTAAAATAGCAGTAAACACTCAAGGAAGAGCCAATTCATGTTAATTAACCTTCCCCTTAACTAACTAAAAAAATGTACACCTCAAAAACAAGTTAAGGTAAGCAGCCCTTCCCTACTATGACAGCGCAGAATAAACCCAAATAAACTCAAGAAAGGACTAAATGTGAAAGCCCTTTTCATCTTCACAAAGACAAAACAGAAAATACACATGGTGCAATTTTAGGAGAGTTCAGATATTTCTGGATCTTGCCTAGAAAGGAGAAACAGCTAAAAAGGTCCTTTTGGAAAGAAGATGGAAAACAGTTCATGACACATTTAAAGGGCTTGGGTCTTTAACCTAGAAACATTCCTCTGAGCAGTGAGTCACCAGTTAAAAGCCTTCAAGCAGCAAGCAAAGGATCCTTGACTGTCTCAACTGTACTCCAAATGGACCACTTACTGTACAGACCACCACAGGAAGCCTCGAGGGAGGGCAGACCTACCTGGTCACATCCCGCATTCACCAACTCCTGCAGCATTTGTCGGTTTACTTCTGCAGCCGCGGAAGTGCCTGATTCATTGGCAAAAGGCAACAAGGAGTATCTGATTTCTCTCAAAGCTTTCTGGTAAGGCCCGAACTTTGGGGTGGTTCTCATCTGCTGCTGCCTGGCAGCATCCTTGCCCCCCAGGACTTTGGCGTCCAGGGAAGTGCTGTGGTTTGGTCCCACAGGCAGCCCCGGAGCAGAAGACTTGGATGGCTGCTTCAACCCCTCGCGGATCTCCTGCAGTCGCTGCCGGCTATTTCCAGAATAAGTTGTGGCAGGAAAAGTCTTTGGCCTCATTGTTAGTCCAGTTTCCTTTTAGCATAAATACGACCTTCTTAACATGTTTTATTAAAGAAAAAATCTGTCAACAGTATCAGTCAGTTGTAAACATACTTTCAAAACAATTTCCTTCTGAAAAATTCCTTTCCTTCAATTTTTGTTGTTCCTATAGAGAACCTAAAATTTTCCAGAATCTTCATTTTGAAGATCATCACCATCTGAAAAAGAAAATGGAAAGAAAATGTTCATTTGCAGTTTACACATGTCAATACTTTTCAGAAATGGACAAAGATCTTGACAATATCCACTTGGGATAATTAGAGAAAACACATTGCCTCTCAAAAACGGTAAGAACACTGTTCAACTGGTTAAAGCGCCTGACATCTAGGGTTGTCCCAAGATGCCTCTTGTGATATGTAATCTGCAATAAAGTCAATCTCCACAAGCTAATGTTGACTAATATTCAACTCAGGGCAAGAACAATGGTATTAATTGATGGCTCATTTAAAATACTTCATTATAATATAATTTCATTTTGAAATCCACAGTTTGAGTATTTATAGTTAAACTTTCTAGATTAGGATTAAAGATGATGGTGTGGGAGGTGACACAGAGGCTTCCTCCTAAAACCGCATATAATACAAAAATATTAATACAAATAACCCTGAGAGAGCAACAGGAAAGAGGACTGCGCTAGACTGCATACACCTGGCGAAAACAGCAGACCTCATGGAAAAGGATACCGTACCAAAGCTGTGGCCTGTGGGGACCCAAGCCCTTCCCCCACCCCAGCTCACTGGCGGAAGAGAAACTGAGCAGACAGGGAGTGGAAGGCTTGGGGGAGTAGAGCTATTGGACCCTAGAGGGCGCCATATACAAATATGAAATGCCAAAGGAACCTGGTTCAAAGTAAAATTAATATAACCTCTGAGAAAGATGACATGGACCACATGACTCTTCCTGAAAGGGAATTCAAAATAAAAATTATTAACATGCTAATGGAGGTACGGAAAGATATCCAAGAACTCAGGAATGAATTCCGGTCAGAGATCCAATCACTGAAGAGCACAATGGAGGGTATTAAAAGCAGATTGGATATGGTGGAGGAGATGATAAATGAAATAGAAACTAGAAAAGAGGAATACAAAGAAGCTGAGACACAGAGAGAAAAAAGGATGTCTAAGAATGAAAGAATATTGAGAGAACTGTGTGACCAATCCAAATGGAACAATATTCGCATCATAGGGGTACCAGAGGAAGAAGACAGAGAGAAAGGGATAGAAAGTGTCTTCGAGGAGGTAATTGCTGAAAACTTCCCCAATCTGGGGAAGGAGATAGTCTCTCAGGCCATGGAGATCCACAGATCTCCCAACACAGGGGAACCAAGAAAGACCACACCAAGACATATAGTAATTAAAATGGCAAAGATCAAGGATAAGGACAGACTACTAAAAGCAGCCAGAGAGAGAAATAAGATCACATACAAAGGAAAGCCCATCAGGCTATCATCAGACTTCTGAGCAGAAATCTTACAGGCCAGAAGGGAGTGGCATGATGTATTTAATGCAATGAAGCAGAAGGGCCTTGAACTAAGATTACTTTACCTGGCAAGATTATCATTTAAACTTGAAGAAGGGATTTAACAATTTCCAGATAAGCAAAAGCTGAGAGAATTTACCTCCCACAAACCATCTCTACAGTCTATTTTGGAGGGACTGCTATAGATGGAAGTGTTCCTAAAGTTTAATAGCTGTCACCAGAGGTAATAAAACCACAGCAAAGAAAGTAGAACAGCTAATTACTAAACAAATGCAAAATTAAATTAACTATCCCCAAAGTCAATCAAGGGATAGACAAACAGTACAGAATGATACCTAATACATAAAGAATGGAGGAGGAAGAAAAAGGAGGAGAAAAAGAAAAGAACCTTTAGATTGTGTTTGTAATAGCATATCAAGTGAGTTAAGTTAAATTCTTAGACAGTAAGGAAGTTAACCTTGAACCTTTGGTAACCAAGAATATAAAGTCTGCAATGGCAATAAGTACATACCTATCGATAATCACTCTAAATGAAAACAGTCTGAATGCATCAATCAAAAGACATAGAGTCACTGAATGGATAAAAAAATGAGACCCATCTATATGCTGCCTACAAGAGACTCACTTTAAACCCAAAGACATACACAGACTAAAAGTGAAGTGATGGAAAAAGATATTTCATGCAATTAACAGAGAGAGAAAAGCAGGAGTTGCAGTACTTGTATCAGACAAAATAGACTTCAAAACAAAGAAAGACACAAGAGACAAAAAAAGACATTACATAATGATAAAGGGGTCAATACAACAAGAAGATATAACCATTATAAATATCTGTGCTCCCAACACAGGCGCACATACATGTGTGAAACAAATACTAACTGAATTAAAAGGGGAAAGAGAATGTAATGCATTCATTCTAGGAGACTTCAACACTACACTCACTCTGAAGGACAGATCAACCACACAGAAAATAAGTAAGGACACACAGACACTGAACAACACATTAGACCAGATGGATCTAACAGACATCTACAGAACTCTACACCCAAAAGCAACAGGATACACATTCTTCTCAAGTGCACATGGAACATTTTCAAGAATAGATCATATACTAGGTCACAAAAAGAGTCTCAGTAAATTCAAAAAGATTGAAATTATACCAACAGCTTCTCAGACCACAAAGGTATGAAACTAGAAATAAATTACACAAAGAAAATGAAAAATCCCACAAACACATGCAGACTTCACAGCAGGTTCCTAAATAACCAATGGATCAATGACCAAAATAAAAACAGAGATCAAGCAATATATGGAGACAAATGACAACAGTAATTCAACACCACAAAATCTGTAGGATGCAGCCAAGGCCGTGCTAGGAGGAAAGTATATTGCAATACAGGCCTACCTCAGGAAAGAACAATCCCATATAAGCAGTCTCAACACACAATTAATGAAACTACAAAAAGAAGAACAGATGAGGCCCAAAGTCAGTAGAAGGAGGGACATAATAAAGATTAGAGCAGAAATAAATAAAATTGAGAAGAACAAAACAATAGAAAGAATCAGTGAAAGTAAGGGCTGGTTTTTCAAGAAAATAAACAAAATAAATAAAACCCTAGCCAGACTTATCAAGAAAAAAACAGAGTCTATTCACATAAACAGAATCAAAAATGAGAAAGGAAAAATCACTATGGGCACCACAGAAATATAAAGAATTATTAGAGAATATTATGAAAAATTATATGGTCACAACCTGGATAACTGAAAAGAAATAACATTCTAGAAAAATACAACCTTCCAAGTCTGACCAAGGAAGAAACAGAAAATCTGAACAGACCAATTACCAGCAACAAAATTGAACTGGTAATCAAAAAAATACCTAAGAACAAAATGCCTGAACCAGATGGCTTTACCGCTGAATTTTATCAAACATTTAGTGAAGACCTAATACTCATCCTCCTTAAAGTTTTCCAAAGGGTAGAAGAAGAGGGAATACCTCCAAACTCATTCTATCAGGCCAGTATCACTCTAACGCCAAAACCAGGCAAAGACACCACAAAAAAAGAAAATTACAGACCAATATCCCTGACAAACATAGATGCAAAAATACTCATCAAAATATTAGCAAACCAAATTTTAAAATACATAAAAAATAACATCCATCATGATCAAGTAGGATTTATTCTAGGGATGCAAGGATGGTACAACATTCGAAAATCCTTCAACATCATCCACCACATCAATCAAAAGAAGGACAAAAACCACATGATCATCTCCATAGGCACTGAAAAAGCATTTGATGAAATTCAACATCCATTCATGATAAAAACTCTCAACAAAATGGGTATAGAGGGCATGTACCTCAACATAATAAAGGCCATATATGACAAACCCACAGTCAACATTATACTTAACAGTGAGAAGCTGAAAGCTTTTCCTTTAAGATGGGGAACAAGACAAGGATGCCCACTTTCCCCACTTTTATTCAACATAGTATTGGCAGTCCTAGCCACAGCAATCAGACAACACAAAGAAATAAAAGGCATAGAGATTAGCAAGGAAAAAGTTAAACTGTCCCTGTTTGTAGATGACATGATATTGTACATGAGAAAACCTAAAGAATCCACTCCAAAACTACTAGATCTAATATCTGAATTCAGCAAAGTTGCAGGATACAAAATTAATACACAGAAATCTGTGGCATTCATATACACTAACAATGAACTAGCAGAGAGAGAAATCAGGAAAACAATTCCATTCACAACTGCATCAAAAAGAATAAAATACCTAGGAATAAACCTAACCCAGGAGGTGAAAGACCTATACTCTGAAAACTATAAGACACTCATGAGAGAAATTAAAGAAAATATTAATAAATGGAAACACATCCCATGCTCATGGATAGGAAGCATTAATATTGTCAAAATGGCCATCCTGCCTAAAGCAATCTACAGATTCAATGCAATTCCTATCAAAATACCAACAGCATTCTTCAACGAACCAGAGAAAAATCATTCTAAAATTCATATGGAACCACAAAAGACGCTGAATAGAAATCCTGAGAAGGAAGAATAAAGCAGGGGGGATTATGCTCCCCAACTTCAAGCTCTACTACAAAGCCACAGGAATCAGGACAATTTGGTACTGGCACAAGAACAGACCCATAGACCAATGGAACAGACTAGAGAGCCCTGATATAAACCCAACCATATATCGTCAATTAATATATGATAAAGGAGCCATGGACATACAATGGGGAAATGACAGCCTCTTCAACAGCTGGTGTTGGCAAAACTGGACAGCTACATGCAAGAGAATGAAACTGGATTATTGTTTAACCCCATACACAAAAGTAAACTCAAAATGGATCAAAGACCTGAATGTAAGTCATGAAACCATAAAACTCTTAGAAGACAACATAGGCAAAAATCTTCTGAATATAACCATGAGCAACTTCTTCCTGAACGCATCTCCTTGAGCAAGGGAAACAAAAGCAAAAATGAACTCATGGGACGACATCAAACTCAAAAGTTTCTGTACAGCAAAGGACACCATCAACAGAACAAAAAGGCATCCTACAGTATGGGAGAATATATTTGTAAATGACATATCCGACAAGGGGTTATCATCCAAAATATATAAAGAACTTAGATGCCTCAACACCCAAAAAGCAAATAACCTGATTAACAAATGGGCAGAGGATATGAAGAGACAGTTCTCTAAAGAAGAAATTCAGATGGCCAACAGACACATAAAAAGATGCTCCACATCCTACTAATCATCAGGGAAATGCAAATTAAAACCACAATGAGATATCACCTCATACCAGTAAGGATGGCCACCATCCAAAAGACTAAGAACAACAAATGCTGGCAAGGAAGCCGAGAGAGGGGAACACTCCTACACTGCTGGTGGGAATGTAAGCTAATTCAACCATTGTGGAAAGCAATGCGGAGGTTCCTCAAAAAACTAAAAATAGAAATACCATTTTACCCTGGAATCCCACTCCTTGGAATTTACCCAAAGAATACAACTTCTCATATTCAAAAAGACATATGCACCCCTATGTTTATCGCAGCACTTTATACAATAGCCAAGATATGGAAGCAACCTAAGTGTCCATCAGTAGATGAATGGATAAAGAAGATGTGGTACATACATAAAATGGAATACTATTCAGCCATAAGAAAGAAACAAATCCTACCATTTGCAACAACATGGATGGAGCTGGAGGACATTATGCTCAGTGAAATAAGCCAGATGGAGAAAGACAAGTGCTAAATGATTTCCCTCATATGTGGAGTATAACAATGAAGCAAAACTGAAGGAGCGAAACAGCAGCAGACTCAGAGACTCCAAGAAGGGACTAGTGGTTACCAAAGGGGGAGGGGGGGGGGGGGGCGGGTGGGGAGGGAGGGAGAAGGGGATTGAGGGGTACTGTGTTTAGTACACATGGTGTGGGGGATCACAGGGAGAACAGTGTAGCACAGAGAAGGCACATAGTGGATCTGTGGCATCTAGCTGCACTGATGGACAGTGACTGCATTGGGGTGTGGGTGGGGACTCGATAATATGGGTAAATGTAGTAACCACATTGTTTTTTCATGTGAAACCTTCATAAGAGTGTATATCAATTATACCTTAATAAAAATTTAAAAAAAAAAGATTGGAAGCCATCCTATAAAATGTCCATCAAGTCTTTCTCCATTTTATCAAAACATGTCAGTATCATTCATTTTGCCCTCATCAGCTCTCTGAAAAAAGTCTTTTCTCCTATGTATTCTTTTTCTTCAAATACTCTCTGCAAATATTTACTGACCTCATATTCCTGGTACTGTCATGGGCACTGGGACACAAGCAGGAATAAGACACAGTTCCTACCCTGAGGACCTCACAGTCTTATGGGGGAAAGAACTGAGGGAGAAGCAAGTGAGAGAAAATAAACATCCAACTGGTAACATGCTGAAAACATTTTCAGTATTTATTTTTGCCCCCTCATTTCAACCAACACTATTGTTGTAATTCTCATATCCTTATCTTTATCCTGAACATATTTTGGGATCCAGGTCCATATTTCCAGCTGCCTGTCCACTGCACATGTCTGTCTTCTTCAATGTACTCTACATAATAATGTAAGTTAATGTTGCTGGGGACTCGGACATGCCATCCCCAAATGTGCCATTTTGCATATGCCTAAGAATTAACTTCAGCTGAAGGCATCTGAGTTTCTGGAATCCCTTATCTGCCTAAAAGCAGAGCCACCCTAAAGAAGTTGGGTCATAAACCCCATCTGCCAAGCAGTTCTAATTGTCCTTCTGGGACACCAGAAGTCAGCACCATACCTAGGCAGATAGACATTGTCACAAACTCGCATATCTCCCATCTATTCTCCTAAAGGCCCATTTTTCCTCCCCAAAAGTCGTCTGCTTTTCTGTACGTGCCCCTTCGCCCCCTCCCTTTCCCCTGCTAGGTTAGGCTTATGGAGCCCAAATCCCAATCGCCCTTGGAGTTACTCATCTCATCCTGGGGATTCCCATGTGTTACAGACATGGTGCACAGAAGTTAACACACCTCTCTCGTTTTTCTCTTGTCAATCTCCCTTTTTGTTGTATACCTAAGACTAATGTTACATGTCAATTATATCTCAATAAAAATGTAAAATAAATTTTAAAAAGAGGAAACAAACAAACAAAAAACCTTTCTACGTGGTGTCTTGGATTTCTGGTTTGTTCCTAATAGCCAACCAACTTCTGCTTTACCTGGCTGTCCTTTATCCCTATGGCTTTACTAACCTCTCCACCCACCTGAACCTGTGGTCCTTCCACATCTTTGGAAATTTTTCCTTAGAAAACCCTCCCAAATTTCCTGAAAGAAACCACAAAACTTGTCATGTTAAAGATGTCTTGTATTTCAAGTAGTTTCAATACAATGCATTATGAGTCTTTGAAGGCAACTACTTCCTTGATTTTTTTATAAAGTAGTCAACTACTCAGCGTTTTATTCTAAATATGAAAATAATATCTTTCTTATTGAAATTGATGCTTATTTGGAAGGGACTGGTAAATGTGTGTGGGTGATTTCTTTCTCAGAGCACACTGCGACCACACTAACAACAGATGGCCGTATCTATAAAAGTTATTAGTACAGATCACTTACTACCTCAGATAGAAATAGCCTCTTTATATAGAACTAGATGTCACAAACGTATTTTAACAGGCCTAACTCACAAATACATGATTGTTCTTGCATTCAGAAAAGAAAATCAGCCTGACACTGCCCTTAGCAGGCAGCTGTACTGGAGGCAGTGCCTGTCTCAAGTCATGCATTGGCTGGGTGACCACGGACAAGTCATTTAACACTCCCTCTGTGAAACAGATGACAACACTCTGTAACGAGACAGTAGTGAGCCTGAGTCGGACAATGCACCTAACTTATTAGCAGCACTAGGGACATACCAAGCCTCAGTAATCTGTGCTATTATTCGTGTAGTATTACTCATGGAGTTCACTGCCACGACCCAAGCGCTGATCCCACTGGCAGCAAAGGCCTGCGCGACCTCTGGGTGCATACCTGAAGACCCCCTTCTGCCTCTTCTCCCTCACCCCTTCTACCCCCTGTAACTCCACAGAACTCAATGAGCAGTCTTGGGAGGATGATTACTAGTGAGTGAGCAAAGAAAAACGAATCCAAAAAGTGCATCCTTTTAAAAGGAGAGCTATCAAAAAAGGTGACCCTGCCTCACACACTTCTTCATGTGAAGAGCAATTGAGGCTAGCCAGTATTTATTTTGTGCCAGGCTCTCTTCTAAGTGTTTTATGTGAATTAACTTATATAGATTTACTGCATAATCATATACAACAGCAAACTGAAGAAACGACAGTAGAATTACTATTGCTTTATAAAGGTGGGAAGATAAAAGATCCTAAAAGGTTTTAACTGCAGGCACACCTCGGAGACACTGCAGGTTTGGTCCCAGACCACGGCAATAAAATAAGTATCGCAATAAAGCATGTCAAATGGATTTTTTGGCTTCCCAGTGCATACGTGTGATATAATAACTTCTAAGAAATATATATTTGGTTACTTAGATCACCAAAAGATACTTCTCAGATATATTTGGTCTTCATCCATGGTTCCTGAAAATGCTTCAGGAAATGTTCCTGAAATGGGTATCTTATGTTAATGAGACTTTCCGACAGACCCAAGGACAGGGGCTGGTTGCCAGGTGACGAAGGGGGAGAACCTTCAGCCCATCCCCCAACCTCTGGGTGGGCAAGGGGCTGGTTGAATTGGGGAGGTTGAATTGGTCAATGGCCAATGACTCGGTCAATCAGACTATGCAATGACACCTTCAGAAGAACAGCTTTTTGGTTCCTTTTCTCCTTTTTTCCTTTTCAAAGAGCTTCCATACTTGGGAAACCAGAATGCATCCCCATGTTACCAGGCCGGGCCCCAGGCTCCCTGAGGGTAGGAGCTCCTTCGCTCAGAACCTCACCTTATGTGTCTCTTCATCTGGCTGTTGATTGACATCCTTTATCATATCCTTTAATAAGCTAGTAAATGTACATGTTTCCCTGAGTTTTGTGAGCTGCTCTAGTAAATAAATCAAACATGAGGAGGAGTTCATTGGAACCTCCAGCCTGCAGCTGGCCATTTAGAAGACAGGTAACAGCCTCAGACTTGTGACTGAAGTAGAAGTCTTGTAGGAATGAGTCATTAAACCTGTGGAATCTGATGCTATCTCCACGCAGACAGTGTCTGAGTTCTCGGTCACCCTGTAGGTGTCCAAGAAATACTTGGTGTTGTGCATGGGGGAACCAACCCTCCACATGCATGCACACTGGAATGGGGTCCGGGAACCCTAGAAGAATACACAAGTGATGTTTACACTATACTGTCGTCTAAGTGTGTAATAGCATATCTAAAAAACAATGTACATACCTTAACAATACTTTATGACTAAAAAATACCAACCATCATCTGAGCTTTCAGCAAAAATCAGCAATCCCACATCACTACAATGAACAGAATAATGAAGTTTGAAATACTGCGAGAATTACCAAAATGTGACACAAAGTGAGCAAATGCTGTTGGAAAAATGGCACCAATAGACTTGTTTAATGCAGAGTTGCCAGAAATCTTCAGTTTGTTTAAAAAAAAAAGCAGTATCTGTGAAGCTCAACAAAGGCAGGCACAAAAAGACGAGGTATGCCTGTATCTCTTTTCTCAATTTAACTGAGATTTTACTTAGAAAGAACCAGACTAAATTTTTCAATATGAAATCCATATTTTAATTAATAAAAAACATCTAACATATTAAAATCAGTGAAATGACTGTTTGAAGACTATGTAGACAGTGAGCAATATATTAGATCCAGGGATCACTGAGTCTCCCCTGTGGACCAGAGGCTGGGCTAGAGCTCTGCCTAACTGGTGTAAAATGGGGCACACTGCAACCATACTCATTTTCAGTGGCTTAGTGGTCTAAGCATCTGTTTTGAGACACCTAACTTTCTGAAACCATAAGTTCACATTCCAAGAAAAATGGAGAGATTCTCAAGGAGCTGCCAAGCATGTATGGAGAATCCTGGGTGACCTGGTGTGTCTGAGAACATGCAGAAGAGGTACATCTTTTCCTATGGGAATTCACACAAAATCACTTTGTTTCCAAACTTTAGCTTTCTTTTTTTGAAAACTAAAATACAGAAGACCTAAATCATGCCATCTTAACAATAAGTAATCATGCAAAGGAGGGGCCTGACAATATGTAGGAGGGTTTCTTCCCTGTCTAAATGCATGCATTCACCCATCCAACCACCTGTCTTCCTTGCAAACATTTATCCAATGCCACCGTCTGAGGCACTTCTTGGACAAACAAGAACAAAACCCTGCACCAAGTTTTACGGTCCAGTGCGAGGTGAATGTGAGGTAGGCAAATAAATACCTTCAAAGAAACAGAGATGCCCAGGAGGAGAAAAAAAATACCATCTAGCAGATGGGAGAATAAAGGAGAAAGTCAGAAAAAACTTTGAAGTAGAGATAACCAAATCTGAGTGTAGGGAAGAATGGAATTCCAGCAGAAGGAACAGCATATGCAAAGGAGCAAAGGAATGTGAAGCCTGCAGGGTCCACCCATCACATTTTGGAGGGAGGAGACTGTGGAGAACTACAGGGGCTTGGCTGGCAAGGACCTTCAGGGCCATGTTAACTGTCTGGATTCAATGCAGAGAATGCGGAGCCGCTACTGGCCAGAAGTGCCCTTTAGATAGTTGAGTCTGGATGCCAAATGGAAGGTGAACTGGAAGGGACAACCACAACACTCCAACTGATGACGAAAGCCTGGGTGCAGAGCAACCCCCGGGAGGGAGAAGGGGGCTTCAGGAGCTAGTTACACTTTGGCCAGAGGTCCAGGCTTAAAGTCATGGACGGGGCCACCAGCACATGGGACGCTTACCCAGCTAGTGATCTGTCTGCTCAGCCAGGAAGTGGAGCAGTTAGGTGAGGGACTGGGGAGCTCATGCCCTCCCAACTGACATTCCTTAGAGGAGCAGCAGTCTGTGATAAGCCTCATTTTACCGCCAAGAGACAGTCACAGACTGAAAAGGAAGACCAAGTTGCTTTCCACTCAGCTAAGGGCAAGGGCCACAGAGAAGGGCCACAGAGACGGTCCATGCTGAAGAAAAAGCTGTGAGGAAGTTAAAGCCAGGATGTGCACATCCTGCCTGCCCGGCCACGCTGGCAGAAAGGGAGCCGGGACAGCCGAGGGGCCGTGGCTGGCTCTGAGGCTTGACAGCTCTCCCTGGGACTCACTCTAAACAATGGAAACTACTGAAAGCTGGGACAGCAGCAAGGCTTTCCAGGGGGAGGAGGAGAGGAGCAACGTTTTTAATTTAAGTTTAACACCTTTTTTAAGGTGCACTAATCTTAAGATCGATGAATGTTCACAAAGAATACACCCTTACAAATAGCATCTGGAACAAGGGATGTATCTTACAGCGCCCGGCGGCCCCAGCCTCCAGCAGGCCCACGCCTCAAGGGGAACCACCCTCGTGGTCTCTAACACCAAGGATCAGTTTGGCCAGTTTTTGAACTTCATATCCATGGAATTACACTTTGTGTCTAGCTTATTTTGTTCAACACTGTTTGGTTATCCATACACATTGTGTATAGCGATAATTTGCCATGTTTTGCTGCTGAGTAGTACTCTGTTGTATGAGTTATACGATAATTATTTATCCATTCTGTCACCAAAGGACATCTGGATTGTTCACGGTCTGGAGATTCTGCAAACTGTGCTACTGCTTAGGCCGCCCAAGCCCACGAGGCATTAGACTGGTTAGCGTAATTCTGCAGCCAGCCCAGGAGGCTCAGTTCTCAGCAGTGCCTGGGCTTTAAGGAGCTGAATGCATGCCAACTGATTGCTCAGGTTCAATCTGTGTGACCCTGTGCAAGTCAGAGTCATGAAATTCTTCCTCACCTCTGAAACCTGGCAAGACTGTGCTCTCTGCTAAAGATACCATTTCAGCCCGGCTCACTCACACTCCTAGAAGCCTCAGCTTAGAAGCAAGCCCCTCTGCAGACGGGCCTTCCTGCCCACCCACACTCATAGGCCCTGCTCTTCACTCAAAGCACCCCCCCACCTCCGAGGCATCAGCAGGGTGGGCAACGACCCACCTGCCTACTTCTCTCCTGAATCACCTGCACTGTGAGCGCCACGGGGGCCAAAGCTCCCTGAACTGCATGCTTATGAATGGTTTCAACAATAAATATTATGTCTATTTTCTTCGATAAAATAATGGAAAAAAAGGTCACCTAATTATTCACATCTAGCTCTTTAGTGTTTGAACCACGGTTCCCCCTTCTAAACATAGCACCACAATGAAGAAGACTGGGCCTGGTGGCCGGGCGCTAGGGTGGGGAAAACGCCCCTCACAGAGAGAGGCTTGACCGCTGGGCACACGCACCCGTCCCAGCGCACTGCCACCTCCACACCAGGACACAACACACAGTGGGAGCAGCTTCCACAGAGGCACACTCCTGGAGAGAGCTGGGGTTTTTAAGTATTCACGTCTCCACAAACATCCCAATTATAAAGCCAGCTAGTACAGGAGAGACTGAACATTTCTGTGTTGACGTCTATAGATATGCATAAGTTGACATATACCAAGTGGATGTTCCCTTACACAGAATCCAGATCAAATATGCGGGTTTCTTTCCTTTTATTGTCCCCTCAACATTTTATTGTGAAAATTTGCAAACATACAGAAAAGTTGAAAGAACCCTTCAGTGAGCCTCCATGAACCCACCGCCTGGGAAGATCCTCTGAGCGCAGGGAGGGGGGACACCAAGCATCCTCGTTTCCTCTCCGCTGCCCACCATGGTCTCACGGGGGCTCTGGCCCCAGGACCACCGCAGCTCCTGTCCCTATCTTTTCAAGTGAAGATGTCAAACAGGACCTATGGGCAAACTGTGCTCTTGCCTGAATAATTGGGAAGGGATGAAACTTCCCCTCAGTCTCATAAAGCATGAGAGTGTCTTCTCAGCTTGAGACCTTGTATTCTAGGCTTTAGTTTGGAGACAGCTGATTTCATAGCAAAATTATAAACTTCTGAAAGAATTTTTCATGAGAATATTCATCAAATTAGGATTGCAACTGGAGATGAGCTACCCTGACACACTACTATATAATTTGGTAAGTTCTTTCACCATGAATTTATATGTAAATTCATATTTCCCAAGTCCTCATGAATGTGGACTTTAAAAATGGGGGTATTGAGCAGAGTAAATCTAATTTTGGAAATTTCTTTGGCATCATCAATTGATTTAAATATACTTTAAGAGAAACTGTAAGACACTGGAATTTTAAAACTGTAACATAACTCACAAAACAAAAACTTCATTTTCAAATCTGGAGCTGAGACACAACTAGATCCTACACTTATAGAGGTGGCTATCATAAACAATGTGACAGCAGTATTTTAAGCAGCCCTTAATCTGGCCCTACCAAACCCAATTCCGATTCTCAATTCAATCCTGGAAAATGCTATCAGATGCTCAAGAATTTTTATTCTAATTTCTCTCTGTGCTCCATGAACCCACCCTGGCTGCGAAGCACCAACCAAGGAACCAACCCAACCCATGCCCCACAGGACCTGCACGAATGGCACATGTTAGTATTTCTTGGACCCCAAATTCCGGTGATTATTTAAATCATATCCTTACTATAATTAACTAGTAAAGCTGAAACTACATCAGGAAGATCGGCCAGGCCTCCAGGCAAACTGTGAATGTCAGGATCATAAACCACCATGCTGATGTACCTCTCCAGCACTGTCCCAGCTAGGGAAGCACACAACGGGGGCTACCCCTCATAATGAGGGTCTTCAAGGAAATCAATGATCTCATTCCTGTGGGATCTAGGAATATGCTCCAATAAACAGTGCAATCACAAGGTTCCATGGCCGTAAAAGTGTCATGTATGCCAGCACCGTGCTGGACATTATGAGGTCTCACCCAGGTGGAACAGGGTCTCACATCTAAAGAAGCTTGCAAGCCAGGGGAAAAACAAACTACCACATTCTCTATTAGCTTTGTAGATTACATTTACATGATATATGTGTATTGTTGTGAATTACAGCATAAGAAAAGGGCCCTAGAAGTCTAGACTCAAGATTACCACATGGAGTAACCAGGTTGTAAACATATTTTTATTATCTGTTCTTTGCAACATTCCTAACAGGAAGCAACTATACAGAACGGGTCTCCTTACATTCAGTTCCAAACCCCAACAGGGGTTTTCAGTCTTTGAGAAAGCCGCACCTCCTCTGCACACCCTCCCCCCCAAGTTTCAGATACACCCCAGCTAGGGAGTTCCAACACCCACCCCGTCTGAGTCGCTGCTATGGACAGTGGGAACGCTGCTGACTGTCCAAAGAATCCCAGTGCATATGCCTATCTGGAGAAAGCCTCCTAGACAAAGGATTATTTCTCCACAATTGGAAAGGCGAAAGGGCTGCGATTTGATGGTGGAAATGGGAAGCTTTCTTGGAGCAGAACTTCCTGCAAAAAGGCTCAAATGTAGGGGACTGAAATGAACAGGCAGACAATGCTGGGAAGGGGCAGGTACTGCCTGGGCACATTTAATGAAAACACAGGAGTGAGACTCAGGAGGTAGGACAGAGGGAATTAGTAATGGCACCTGCTGGTCTGTAGCCTTCCAGCTCAGGATAACAGTGATGCTAATACCCCAAACAGAGGATCATTCCATTCAAAAGCCAGCTTACATTCTTAAGAAGATCTTTACCATCCTAATGTAGGGACTATAGATCTACACTATACCACAAAATCACAGCAATTAGTTAATAAATATAAATAATTGTTATAAAATTCGAGATGGTTTGTCTTCCAGAAAAGTACGTGTCAAATACTGACAACATACAAACAAGAAGTATTTAATTAACTCAAAAACACCAGTCACAACTGGGTTGACATGGGCCAGATGGTAAGCAACATAAAATTTTCATATACTGAATGGCAAACATGAAGCCGTGTCAAAAACCCATCCTGATTTAAGCATCATAGCTATTATCTTTGTTTCCAACATTACCTTGTTTTAATAATACTTTTGAAATGAAACAAAAACTCAAATAACAGTAGCTTGAAAAGTTCTGAGAGAACAGCTAATACTTACTGACACTAGGGCCCCAAGCAGGGCTACCTCAAATGCCTGGAGCCATTCACAGGTGCAGGTGTCCTGTGTAATAAAGACTCTCTTAGAGCATCACCCACACAGCCTCCGACAGGAATGGTGCTCCTAGACTTGTGTGATTTGGAGGCCCAGCAATGTCCAGAGGGATTATTAAGCAAAAGGCTTTTTTTATAAGGTAATACGAAAAACTTTTAGAGCTAGAAATCAGTCTTCCTGGAGATTATCAAACCCAACCCCTTCATTCTGTTCCCAAAATCCTTTCTGTGTTCTTGATGAATCTATCAGCTTCAATGCCCCCACCCCCACGACTACCCCACCCTCCTCTCCCACAGTGGGATTTAGGAGCCTAGGAGTGACTATTCACAACACAGTATTTAAAATAAGAAGGCATCTTATTGTAAAAACATTCCCCTCCCACCAAAGTAAAGTCCCTCCCACAAACCCTGTGGTTTTTGCTAAGAGAGAAATTTGTACAACTGCAATTCATACTCAAATCAAAACTATTTCAAACTCAAGAGAGGCTGGAAGAATCCCTTCCAGTTCTCAAATCCCATGATTCTAGTAATTCACCTAAATAATTTTGCATGATGTTTTCTGCTTAGATACCATTTTAAGTTGCCTGACATTTTGAGATTTATTAAACATTCAGCAATTTTAATTTCAGAGGAATGTTGGCATATTCATTAAACAGTGCTCTCTCTAGAGACCTCCACCTAAAACCACATATAATGCAAAAATATAATCAATACAACTAATCCTGAAAGAGCAACAATAAAGAAGACTGTGCCAGACTGCATACACCTGGAAGAAAGAACAGACCTCACAGAACAGGGTAACATACCAAAGCTGTGGGCGGGTGGGACTCAAGCCCCTCCCCCATCCCAGCTCACTGGCAGGAGGAAGAGAAACAGACCAGGGAAGGAGTGGAGGCCTGGGACTGCTGAACGCCTAGCTCTGGAGATCTGCTCTGGGAGCACGAACCTACACTGCATGGTGCTCTGGTAATTAGTGGGATCGGAAAGCTAAGACAGGCTTCCAGCTGCTTGTGGAAAACAGGGATTCATATCCAGCTGATCTTGGCGGGCAGTCTGAGAGACTTCCTAAAAGCAACAGGGCTGCTAAAGGAGCAAGGATTGCACAGAGCTTACTGCTCAGGAGAAAGGACAGGTAGACAAATTGTGTGGGTACACTCTGCCCAGCAGGTTGGGAGCTTAAACGATCTTCAGGTGCTCCATCCCCTGGCTGGCTAAGCAGCTCCAAGGCCTCCCACCATGATACGCAGCCTGCTGCGCCTTTCTCCCAGCTAGCCTGCACATGGATTGCAAACCGGCAGCCCCTGCCCTGGCATCAGGCCAGCCAGGGTGAAGTGCCACCTACAGCAGCTACAAACACAAAGCATAGAGACTTATATCTGTGTGCTCAGCCCACTGCTTATGGCAGTGGAGACAGGCATAGCAGCCAGGAAGCAAGAAACAGCTCTTTCCTCCCCCCAGGCACCAACACTGCTCCCCTGCCACCTCCAATGTCCCAACATCGCTCCAGAGGCTAAACAGATCAAGAGAGTAGAGCTGCTGGGCAGTAGAGGGCACCACATACAAATATGAAACATCAAAGGAACCTAGTTCAAAGCAAAATCTCAACACCAGAAAAAGGACTGAATGAGACTGAACTAATAAATCTTCCTGAAAGAGATTTCAAACTAAAAAATCATAAACATGTTCCTGGAGGTACAGAAAACAATTCAAGAACTCAGGAATGAACTTAGGACGGAGATCCAATCATTGAGGAACATAATGGAGGGTATTAGAAGCAGATTAGATACACTAGAGGAGATGATAAATGAAATAGCAATTAGGGAAGAGGAATACAAAGAAGCTGAGGCATAAAGAGAAACAAGGATCTCTAGGAATTAAAGAATACTGACAGAACTGTGTGACCAAACTGAATGGAACAATATCTGTACTATAGGGGTAGCAGAGGAAGAGGACAGAGAAAAAGTGATAAAAAGTGTCTCCAAGGAAGTAACTGCTGAAAAATTCCCCAATCTGGGGAAGGAGATAGTCTCTCAGGCCATGGAGGTGCACAGATCTCCCAATACAAGCGACCCAAGAAGGACAACACCAAGACATATAGTAATTAAAATGGCAAAGATCAAGGATAAGGACAGACTACTAAAATCAGCCAGAGAGAGAAATAAGATCACATACAAAGGAAAGCCCATTAGGCTATCATCAGACTTCTCAGCAGAAACCTTACAGGCCAAAAGGGAGTGTCATGATGTATTTAATGTAATGAAGCAGAATGGCCTCGAATTAAAAATACTCTATCTGGCAAGATTATCATTTAAATTTGAAGGTGGGATTAAACAATTTCCAGATAAGCAAAAGCTGAGAGAATTTACCTCCCACAAACCATCTCTACAGTCTATTTTGGACAGACTGCTATAGATGGAAGTGTTGCTAAGGTTAAATAGCTGTCAACAGCAGTAATAAAAAGGGATAGACAAAAAGTACAGAATATGATACCTAATATATAAAGAACAGAGGAAGAAAAAAAGGAGGGAAAAAACACAGAAGCTTTAGTTTGTGTTTGTAATAGCATATCAAGTGAGATAAGTTAGACTCTTAGATAGTAAGGAAGTTAACCTTGAACCTTTGGTAACCACGAATCTAAAGCCTGCAGTGGCAATAAGTACATACCTATTGATAATCACCCTAAATGTAAGTGGTCTGAATGCACCAATCAAAAGACATAGAGTCACTGAATGGATAAAAAAAACAAGACCCAAGGCGGAGACAAGATGGGGGCGTGAGTAGGACAGTGGGAATCTCCTCCCAAAAACATACATATTTTTAAAAATACAACAAATACAACTATCCCTAAAAGAGAGACCAGAAGACACAGGACAACAGCCAGACTACATCCACACCTACGAGAACCCAGCGCCTGCTGAAAGGGGTAAGATACAAGCCACAGCCCAGCGGGACCCGAGGCCCCTCACCCCAGCTCCCGGCGGGAGGAGAGGAGTCAGAGCGGGGAGGGAGAGGGAGCCCAGGACTGCTAAACACCCAGCCCCAGCCATCTGCACCAGAGCGCAGACACACAGTGCATGCGTGGGGTGCTGGAAACAAGGGAAGCAGGACAGTAAGACCTGTGAGCGGATCCCTCAGCTGGTGCCCCTGGGACAAAGAAAAGCGAGTCGAGTGCTCTTTGAAAGTCTTAAAGGGACAGGGACCCCACAACTGGATGGAAGCATCCCAGGTCACAGTCCAGCAGCTGAAAATTCCAGGGAACTCCAGGCACACTAACCCCCTGGGCAACAGCTCTGAGACCCCTCACTGAGGTAAACAGCCAAACAGCCAGCCCCCCATCCATTACCCCTCCAGTGCCCCGCAATAGCAGAGCAGCAGCATGAGGCTGGCCACGCCCACAGCAAGGGAGCTTCCTCCATACCAACCAGGCAAGATACAGAGACCCAATCTACACACAATTGCCCAACACAAGCCACTAGGGGTCACAGTTGTCCCAGTAAAGTAAGGCCAGGAGCAAGTGGAGTCTTGGCTCTCCCAGCTGACAGATGAGTCAATAGCATACCACTGCACCTATCAACACGAAAAGGCAAAAAAATTTGATCCAGACAAGACTAACCCAGACATCTTTGACATCTTCTACATCTTCCCCTGAGAAGGAACCTAGGGAGATAGATTTAACCAATCTTCCTGAAAAAGAATTCAAAACAAAAGTCATAACCATGCTGATGGACTTGCAGAGAAATATGCAAGAACTAAGGAGGGAGAATACAGAAATAAAATAATCTCTGGAAGGACTTCAAAGCAGAATGGACGAGATGCAAGAGACCAGTAATGGACTTAAAAACAGAGAACAGGAATGCAAAGAACCTGATGCAGAGAGAGATAAAAGGATCTCCAGGAATGAAAGAATATTAAGAGAACTGTGTGACCAATCGAAACAGAACAATATCCACATTATAGGGGTACCAGAAGAAGAAGAGAGAGAAAAAGGGATATAAAGAGTCTTTGAAGAAATAATTGCTGAAAACTTCCCCAAACTAGGGGAGGAAATGGCCTCTCAGACCACAGAGGTACACAGAACTCCCATGACAAGGGATCCAAGGAGGGCAGCACCAAGAACATAATAATTAAAATGGCAAAGATCAAAGACAAGGACAGAGTATTAAAGGCAGCCAGAGAGAAAAAAATGGTCACCTACAAAGGAAAACCCATCAGGCTATCATCAGACTTCTCAACAGAAACCTTACAGGCTGGAAGAGAATGGCATGATATATTTAATGCAATGAAACAGAAGGGCCTTGAACCAAGAATACTGTATCCAGCACGATTATCATTTAAATATGAAGGAGGGATTAAACAATTCCCAGACAAGCAAAAGTTGAGGGAATGTGCCTCCCACAAACCACCTCTACAGGGCATCTTATAGGGACTGCTCTAGATGGGAGCACTCCTGAAAAGAGCACAGAACAAAACACCCAACATATGAAGAATGGAGGAGGAGGAATAAGAAGGGAGAGAAATAAAGAATCATCAGACCTTGTTTATAATAAGCAAGTTAAGTTAGACAGTAAGATAGTAAAGAAGCTGACCTTGAACCTTTGGTAACCACAAACTTAAAGCATGCAATGGCAATAAGTACATACCTTTCAATAATCACCCTAAATGTAAGTGGACTGAATGCACCAATCAAAAGACACAGAGTAATACAATGGATAAAAATGCAAGACCCATCCATATGCTGCTTACAAGAGACTCACCTCAAAACCAAAGACATACACAGACTTAAAGTCAAGGGATGGAAAAAGATATTTCATGCAAACAACAGAGAGAAAAATACTAGTATCAGACAAAATAGACTTCAAAATAAAGAGAGTAACAAAAGATGAAGAAGGATATTATATAATGATAAAGGGCTCAGTCCAACGAGAGGACATAACCATTCTAAATATATATGCACCCAATACAGGAGCACCAACGTATGTGAAACAAATACTAACAGAATTAAAGGAGGAAATAGAATGCAATGCATTCATTTTGGGAGACTTCAACAACACACCACTCCCTCCAAAGGACAGATCCATCAGACAGAAAATAAGTAAGGATACAGAGGCACTGAACAACACACTAGAACAGATGGACCTAATAGACATCTATAGAACTCTACATCCAAAAGAAACAGGATACACATTCTTCTCAAGTGCACATGGAACATTCTCCAGAATAGACCACATACTAGGCCACAAAAAGAGCCTCAGTAAATTCCAAAAGATTGAAATCCTACCAACCAACATTTCAGACCACAAAGGCATAAAACTAGAAATAAACTGTACAAAGAAAGCAAAAAGGATCACAAACACATGGAGGCTTAACAACATGCTCCAAAATAATCAATGGATCAATGACCAAATCAAAATGGAGATCCAGCAATATATGGAAACAAATGACAACAATAACACAAAGCCCCAACTACTGTGGGATACAGGAAAAGCACTCTTAAGAGGAAAGTATATAGCAATCCAGGCATATTTAAAGAAGGAAGAACAATCCCAAATGAATGGTCCAATGTCACAATTATCGAAATTGGAAGAAGAAGAACAAATGAGGCCTAAGATCAGCAGAAGGAGGGACATAGTAAAGATCAGAGAAGAAATAAATAAAATTGAGAAGAATAAAACAATAGAAAAAATCAATGAAACCTAGAGCTGGTTCTTCAAGAAAATAAACAAAATAGATAAGCCTCTAGCCAGACTTATTAAGAGAAAAAGAGAGTCAACACACATCAACAGAATCAGAAATGAGAAAGGAAAAATCACGACGTACCCCACAGAAATACAAAGAATAATTAAAGAGTACTATGAAAACCTATATGCTAACAAGCTGGGAAACCTTGGAGAAATGGACAACTTCCTAGAAAAATACAACCATCCAAGACTGACCCAGAAAGAAACTGAAAATCTAAACAGACCAATTACCAGCAATGAAATTGAAGCGGTAATCAAAAAACTACCAAAGAACAAAACCCCTGGGCCAGATGGATTTACCTTGGAATTTTATCAGACATACAGAGAAGACATAATAGCCATTCTCCTTAAAGTTTTCCAAAAATAGAAGAGGAGGGAATACTCCCAAACTCATTCTACAAAGCCAACATCACCCCAATACCAAAAGCAGGCAAAGACACCACCAAAAAAGAAAACTACACACCAATATCACTGATGAACGTAGATGCAAAAATACTCCACAAAATATTAGCAAACTGAATTCAAAAATACATCAAAAGGATCATACACCATGACCAAGTGGGATTCATCCCAGGGATGCAAGGATGGTACAACATTCCAAAATCCATCAACATCATCCACCACATCAACAAAAAGAAAGACAAAAAACACATGATCATCTCCATAGATGCTGAAAAAGCATTTCACAAAATTCAACATCCATTCATGATAAAAACTCTCAGCAAAATGGGAATAGTGGGCAAGTACCTCAACATACTAAAGGCCATATATGATAAACCCACAGCCAACATCATACTGAACAGCGAGAAGCTGAAAGCTTTTCCTCTGAGATTGGGAACAAGACAGGGATGCCCACTCTCCCCACTGTTATTCAACATAGTACTGGAGGTCCTAGCCATGGCAATTAGACAAAACAAAGAAATACAAGGAATCCAGATTGGTAAAGAAGAAGTTAAACTGTTACTATTTGCAGATGTCAGGATATTGTACATAAAAAGCCCTAAAGACTCCACTCCAAAACTACTAGAACTGATATCGGAATACAGCAAAGTTGCAGGATACAAAATTAACACACAGAAATCTGTGGCTTTCCTATACACTAACAATAAACTAATAGAAAGAAAAATCAGGAAGACAATTCCATTCACAATAGCATCAAAAAGAATAAAATACCTAGGAATAAACCTAACCGAGGAAGTGAAAGACCTATACCCTGAAAACTATAAGACACTCTTAAGAGAAATTAAAGAGGTCACTAACAGATGGAAACTCATCCCATACTCCTGGCTAGGAAAAATTAATATCATCAAAATGGCCATCCTGCCCAAAGCAATATACAGATTCAGTGCAATCCCTATCACACTACCAACAGCATTCTTCAATGAACTGGAACAAATAGTTCAAAAATTCATATGGAAACACCAAAGACCCTGAATAGCTAAAGCAATCCTCAGAAGGAAGAATAAAGTGGGGGGGATCTCACTCCCCAACTTCAAGCTCTACTACAAAGCCACAGTAATCAAGACAATTTGGTACTGGCACAAGAACAGAGCCACAGACCAATGGAACAGAACAGAGACTCCAAACATTAAGCCAAACATACATGGTCAACTAATATTCGATAAAGGGGCCATGGAAATACAATGGGGAAATGACAGTCTCTTCAACAGATGGTGCTGGCAAAACTGGACAGCTACATGTTAGAGAATGAAACTGGATCACTGTCTAACCCCATACACAAAAGTAAATTAGAAATGGATCAAAGACTTGAATGTAAGTCATGAAACCATAAAACTCTTAGAAAAAAACATAGGCAAAAATCTCTTAGACATAAACATGAGTGACCTCTTCTTGAGCATATCTCCTGGGGCAAGGGAAACAAAAGCAAAAATGAACAAGTGGGACTATATCAAGATGAAAAGCTTCTGTACAGGAAAGGATACCATCAATAGAACAAAAAGGTATCCTACAGTATGGGAGAACATATTCATAAATGACAGATCCGATAAAGGGTTGACATCCAAAATATATAAAGAGCTCACATAGGTCAACAAACAAAAAGCAAATAATCCAATTAAAAACTGGGCAGAGGACCTGAATAGACAGTTCTCTAAAGAAGAAATTCAGATGGCCAACAGATACATGAAAAGATGCTCCACATCACTTGTCATCAGAGAAATGCAAATTAAAACCACAATGAGATATCATCTCACACCCGTAAGGATGGCTACCATCCAAAAGACAAACAACAACAAATGTTGGCGAGACTGTGGAGAAAGGGGAACCCTCCTACACTGCTGGTGGGAATGTAAATTAGGTCAACCATTGTGGAAAGCAGTATGCAGGTTCCTCAAAATGCTCAAAATAGAAATACCATTTGACCCAGGAATTCCACTTCTAGGAATTTACCCTAAGAATACAGCACTCCAGTTTGAAAAAGATAGATGCACCCCTATGTTTATCGCAGCACTATTTACAATAGCCAAGAAATGGAAGCGACCAAAATGTCCATCAGTAGATGAATGGATAAAGAAAATGTGGTACATATACACAATGGAATATTACTCAGCTATAAGAAAAAAACAGATCCTGTCATTTGCAACAACATGGATGGAGCTAGAGGGTATTATGCTTGGTGAAATAAGCCAGCCAGAGAAAGACAAGTACCAAATGATTTCACTCATATGTGGAGTATAAGAACAAAAGAAATCTGAAGGAACAAAACAGCAGCAGAATCACAGAACCCAAGAATGGACGAACAGTTACCAAAGGGAAAGGGACAGGGGAGGACGGGTGGGAAGGGAGGGATAAGGGCGGGAAAAAAGAAAGGCGGCATTGCGATTAACATGTATAGTATGGGGGAGGCACGTTGGGGGGCTGTGCAACACAGAGAAGACAAGTAGTGATTTTACAGCATCTTACTATGTTGATGGACAGTGACTGTGAATGGGTATGTGGGGGGGACTTGGTGAAGGGGGGAGCCTAGTAAACATAATGTCCTTCATGTAATTGTAGATTAATGATATCAAAATTTTAAAAAATTAAAAAAAAACAAGACCCAACTATATGCTGCCTACAAGAGACTCACTTCAAACCCAAATACATATACAGAATAAAAGTGAAGTGATGGAAAAAGGCATCTGATGCAACTAATAGGGAGAAAAAAAGCAGGAGTTGCAGTACTTGCATCAGACAAAATAGACTTCAGAACAAAGAAAGTCAGTAGAGACAAAGGATATTACATAATGATAAAGACATCAATCCAACAAGAGGATATAAACATTATAAATATATATGCACCCAACACAGGAGCACCAGCATATATGAAACAAATACTAACAGAATTAAAAGGGGAAATAGAATGCAATGCATTCATTCTAGGAGACTTCAACACACCACTCACTCCAAAGGAGAGATCAACCAGACAGAAAAGAAGTAAGGAGACAGAGGCACTGAACAACACATTAGAGCAGATGGACCTAACAGACATCTACAGAAATCTACACCCAAAAGCAGCAGGATACACATTCTTCTCAAGGGAACATGGAACATTTTCAAGAACAGACCACATACTAGGCCACAAAAAGAGCCCCAGTAAATTAAAAAAGATTCAAATTGTACCAACCAGCTTCTCAGACCACAAAGGTATCAAACTAGAAATACATTATGCAAAGAAAATGAAAAAGCCCACAAACACATGGAGGCTTAACAATATGCTCCTAAATAACCAATGGATCAATGACCAAATTAAAACAGAGATCAAGCAATATATGGAGGCAAATGACAACAATAATTCAACACCGCAAAATCTGTGGGACGCAACAAAGGCCATGCTAAGAGGGAAGTATATTGCAATACAGGCCTACCTCAGAAAAGAAGAACAATCTCATATGAACAGTCTGAATGCACAATTCATAAAACTAGAAAAAGAAGAACAAATGAGGCCCAAAGTCAGAAGGAAGAACATAATAAAGATTAGAGCATAAATAAATAAAATCGAGAAGAATAAAACAATAGAAAGAATCAATGAAAGCAGGAGCTGGTTCTTTGAGAAAATAAACAAAATAGATAAAACATCTAGCCAGACTTATCAAGAAAAAAAGAGAGTCTACACACATAAACAGAATCAGAAATGAGAAAGGAAAAATCACTATGGATACCACAGAAATACAAAGAATTATTAGAGAATGCTATGAAAAATTATATGGTAACAAACTGGATAACCTAGAAGAAATGGACAACTTTCTAGAAAAATACAACCTTCCAAGGCTAACCTAGAAACAAACTGAAAATCTGAACAGACCATTTATTAGCAACGAAATTTAACTGAAAATCAAAAAACTACCTAAGAACAAAATGCTGGGACCAGATGGCTTCACCGCTAATTTTTATTAAACATTTAGTGAAAACCTAATACCCATCCTCCTTAAAGTTTTCCAAAAAGTAGAAGAGGAGGGAATATTTCCAAAATCATTCTATGAGGCCAGCATAACTCTAATGCTAAAACCAGGCAAAGATCCCACAAAAAAAGAAAATTCCAGGCCAATATCCCTGATGAACATATATGCAAAAATACTCAACAAAATATGAGCAAACTGAATTCAAAAATACATCAAAAAGATCATCCATCATGATCAAGTAGGTTTTATTCCAGGGATGCAAGGATGGTACATCATTCGAAAATTCTTCAATATCATCCACCACATACACAAAAAGGACAAAAACCACATGATCATCTCCATAGATACTGAAAAAGCATTTGACAAAATTCAACATCCATTCATGATAAAAACTCAACAAAATGGGTATAGAGGGCATGTACCTCAACATAATAAAGGTCATATATGATAAACCCACAGCCAACATTATACTTAACAGTGAGAAGCTGAAAGCTATTCCTCTAAGATCAGGATCAAGACAAGGATGCCCACTCTCCCCACTTTTACGCAACATAGTACTGGAGGTCCTAGCCACAGCAATCAGACAAAACAAACAAATAAAAGGCATCCAGATTAGTAAAGAACAAGTTAAACTGTCCCTGTTTACAGATGACATGATATCGTACCTAAAGAATCCACTCCAAAACTACTAGATCTAATATCTGAATTCAGCAAAGTTGCAGGAGACAAAATTAATACACAGAAATCTGAGGCATTCCTATACACTAATGATGAACTAGCAGACAGAGAGATCAGGAAAACAATTTCATTCACAATTGCATCAAAAAGAATAAAATACTTAGGAATAAACCTAATGGAGGAAGTGAAAGATCTATACCCTGAAAACTCAAGACACTCATGAGAGAAATTAAAGAAGATTCTAAGAAATGGAAACACATCCTGTGCTCATGAATAGGAAGAATTAATATTGTCAAAATGGCCATCCTGCGTAAAGCAATCTACAGATTCAATGCAATCCCCATCAAAACACTAACAGCACTATTCAATGAACTAGAGAAAATAGTTCTAATATTCATATGGAACCACAAAAGACTCTGAATAGCCAAAGCAATCCTGAGAAGGAAGAATAAAGCTGGGGGGATTATGCTCCCTGACTTCAAGCTCTATTACAAAGCCACAGTAATCAAGACAATTTGGTACTGGCACAAGAATAGACTCATAGACCAATTGAACAGAATAGAGAGCCCAGATATAAACCCAAGCATATATGGTCAATTAATATACGATAAAGGAGCCATGGACATACAATGGGGAAATGACAGCCTCTTCAACAAGTTGGCAAAACTGGACAACCACGTACAAGAGAATGAAAATGGGTTATTGTCTATTGCCATACACAAAAGTAAACTTGAAATGGATTAAAGACCTGAATGTAAGTCATGAAGCCATAAAACTGTTAGAAGATAATAACATAGGCAAAAATCTCCTGAATATAAACATGAGCAACTTTTTCCTGAACGCATCTCCTCGGACAAGGGAAACAAAAGCAAAAACGAACACATGGGACTACATCAAACTAAAAAGCTTCTGTACAGCAAAGGACACCATCAACAGAACAAAAAGTCATCCTATAGTATGGGAGAATATATTTGTAAATGACATATCCAACAAGGGGTTAACATCCAAAATATATAAAGACCACACATGCCTCAACACCCAAAAAGCAAATAACCTGATTAAAAAATGGGTGAAGCAAATGAACAGACAATTCTCCAAAGAAGAAATTCAGATGGCCAACAGACACATGAAAAGATATTCCACATCACTATCAGGGAAATGCAAATAAAAACCACAATGAGGTATCACCTCACACCAGTTAGGATGGCCAATATCTAAAAGACTAAAAACAGCAAATGCTGGTGACAATGTGGAGAAACTGGAACCCTCCTACACTGCTGGTGGGAATGTAAACTAGTTCAACGATTGTGGAAAGCAATATGGAGGTTCCTCAAAAACTAAAAATAGAAATACCATTTGACCCGGGAATTCCACTCCTAGGAATTTACCCTAAGAATACAGGATCCCAGATTCATATATGCATCCTTATGTTTACTGCAGCACTATTTATAATAGCTAAGATACAGAAGCAACCTAAGTGTCCATCAGTAGATAAATGAATAAAGAAGAGGTGGTACACAATGGAATACTATTCAGCCATAAGAAAGAAACAAATCCTACAATTTGCAACAACATGGATGGAGTTGGAGGACATTATGCTCAGTGAAATAAGCCAGGTGGAGAAAGACAAGTACGAAATGATTTCCCTCATTTGTGGAGTATAACAACGAAGCAAAATTAAAGGAACAAAGCAGCAAGAGACTCACAGACTCCAACGGACTAGTGGTTACCAAGGGGAGGGCAGGTGGGGAGGGAGGGAGGAGTTTTATGTGGGGTATTTTGATTGGCACACATGGTGGGGGGGTATCATGGGGAAGATAGTGTAGCACAGGGAAGGCAAATAGTGACTCTGTGGCATCTTACTACACTGATGGACAGTGACTGCAATGGGGTATTGGGGGGACACGATAACATGGGTGAATGTAGTAGCCACATTGGTTTTTCATGTGAAAACTTCATAAGAGTGTATATCAATAATACCTTAATAAAAAAAAGAGTGCTCTCTATATAACTGGATAATGAGACCAAATTTTATGAGACTGAATAGATTATAGGGTCTTATTAATTAGAATTTAAAACAGGCTTTCTTCAACAGCTTCTGCATTCTTATTTTGGAAGATTTTTCTGTTACTACCTTATTACAATTAGCAAAGAAAAAATTTTGAAGATGCAAAACAACTGTACTTGGATTTAGCGCTCAAAAATGGTAATCCATTGTGCATACATTTAAGGTGAGATTCACCAAAAATACGGAATAAGATCTAGTTAGTACAGATTTCCTAATATACGTCATGAGTTACTTTTCTCCATTACTAAAGGAAGCCCCCTCATATGCCAAGTTGAAATTTAAACAGAACACCTGTACGAAGATCGCACACATGGTGCGACTTACCATTCAGTACTTTGAAGTTTCTTAGTAAAATGTGAGCAAGCTTTCTTTTTTAAAATGTACATATTTGATGAATGCTTTGGGTAGAGGGCTGTTCGGCCATTGAATTTTTACCTACCAAATGTTACTCTCTAGTTTAATAGTTAAGGTTACATAATTTTTAAAAGACTAGATTACTATTACATTACTTTACGAACGCTCTCGGTTAGATCCTACTTGAGTGTGAAAACGTTAACGTTCTTAAGATTTTGTCAACATAACAAAATCTGCAAGTAAAGTGTACTTTCACCGTTATGTTTGCCAAAAACTCTAGGGCCTCTCTGGACGTGCTGCCGGCAGCCCAGGACAGCCGGGACCCCGCCTACAGGTGTGTTTTACTTTCCTGGGTGTTTTACTTTCCTGGGGGCCCTGCCTGCTCGCCTGCACCGCGCGCCTGGAACTAACAAGCGTGAGGGTTGCTGCAAGCTGGCGCTCCAGCCTCCCCGAGGGCGCTGCTCTCGCCCAGGTCCCCAAGGGCGGCTGGACGCGAACACCCGGAGCCCGCATCCGAGTCCGGCGCGCGAGGCGGCAGGAGAGACCAGCTCCGGAAAAGCCGCCCAACTAGGGCACAGGCAAAGCAAATTATGCAACGGCGCCGCTCGCCGCGCCACGAAAGCGCCCCTTAAGTTAGGGCTGCGACCGGAGAAGTGCGAGCGGCCGCGGGCTGCGCAACGGGCTCGGCAGGCAGCACGGGCTCCGCGGGGACGGCGGGCGGCCCACAAGCGGCGGCCGGGCTGTCGGGCCGCCCGCCGCCTCCGCGCCGCGGGGCGCCTGGGGAAAGCCCAGCCCCGGGACAGCGGAGGCGGGGGCGCCCCGCTCACCGCCCCCCACCCCCACCGCGGCCGCCGCCGCCCGACGCACAACAAAGCGGCGCGGCCCCCAACTTCCCCGGGCCCCTGGCTCCGCTCGGCCCGCGACGACGGCCGCCGGCGGGGGCGGCGCGGCCCGGGACGGGCGGGGGCCGTGGGGGAAGGGCGCGGGCTCCTCCGGACGAACTTCCTCGGCCGCCCGCCGCTGCCCGTCGGCCGGGCCGCCCGGCGGAGTCGGCGCCCTGCCGGGGCCGGGCCGGAGCGGCCGGGGAGCGCGGCACCGCGAGCCCCTCCGCCGCCGCACGCCCCCCCGCCCCTGCCCCTTCACCTCCTGGGGCGCGGTCTACGCCCGCCGGGCCGCCCTCGCCCGTGGCTCCGGGGCCTCGCGCGCCGCGGGACCGGGCGCCGGCGGCGGGAGCTGCAGCTGGCCCCGCGGGGAGCGCGGAGCCCCAAGTGACGGCGGCGCGGGCGGCGGCTGCTCCATCTTCCCGGGGCGCTCACGCCGAGGTCCCGACGCACAGACCCAAGCGGGACATTCGCTACATTGTTGGCATTCCACGGGCGTCACGTGACCCCGCCTCCCGCGTCACTCTCGGCCGCACACCAGCCCGGGCGGGGCGCCCGCGGCCCTGCCGCTCGGCCGCCGCCCGCCGCGCTCCGCCCGCCGCCGCTTCCTGCCCCCGGCTCGCTGCCGGTCGGCTGCCGCCACCTGCGCGGCCTCCCCGCCGGCCCAAGGGCCCTGTGGCCCGTTCGCCGCCCGCCCCTAACTCCAGAACTGCCCCCTCGGCTGCCCTTGTAGGGAAAGTTGGTAACTGTCGTTAAAGCCGCTGGTTTCTTAAGCATCTCACACCGGCTGAGGCGAGAGAGGTACCGTCACAGGCCCGAGGGAGCCCCAGAGCCCCCGAATGGGTGCAGAACACTGAAAGTTAAGGGCAGAAAAGTGGACAGCTGTTCGTCCATGGAACCAAGCAATAAAGAACGGTGTCAGATACATATCCGAGTTAATCAGTTCTAAAAAAAAATCAACCCCCGGTGCTGTGTATATTTTGTTCATGAGAAGTTTTTTATGATGTATGGAAATATAGTATTGATGTCTACCAACAAGGGGGATTGTGGCTTTTGCATTTCACCCACTCGACTGCCTTTCTGTTGAGAAGGCTATGGATTTAGTACAAGGACATATGCAGAGATTATGCAGAGATGGGAGTCGAAATAATAGACGGGAAGCCAAACCTTAATCCACTCCTGGCTCTCCAAACATCACACTTCCTAGGCCAACAGTCCCTGGCAGGTGATGATGAGGGTTAATATCTTGTTAAAAACCAACCCGGTTTGCTTTTTAACTAATAAACTTGGGAAATTTAAAAATTTGATCTCAAAAGAAATAGTCTTGAAGGTCGTCATCTTCAGACTATTTTAGCTGCTTTCTGATTCTTCCTCTTTAAATCCCACCCAGGCTTTCAGCCTTGCCCTCTGCCTTAGCTCTTCCTGGGAATCTTAAGAATTCAATTTTATTTTTCACTCTTATTCTTTCCTCTATCCAGGCATCATGCACAATTGAAGTCTCCAGTTGGTAATCTGTGATTGACCCCCTTGCACTCACCTGTGCACACGTGTACTTCTCCACCCACCCATTGACCATACCTTCTCCATCCCAGCTCCAAGGCACAGGGCTGCCGGCCAGTCTTAGTGTATGTTCAAAGGTTCTGCCCTTGCTCTGTCTTCCAAGATGTACACATATTAAATAAAACATTTCTGGTCAAATGAAATATTGTAAATAAAAGGAACTGGACTTTAAAATTGTGTAAAACACCTAATAAAATTTAAAACTTACATGACCATTATAATACTGCTTGCAATAGTGAAAAATCAGGAAGAACCTAAATGCCCAGCAATAGGGGAAGTAGGTAAATAAAAGGTAGATAAGTGATGAAATATATAAAATAGCTAACTGAGTGAACTAGCTCTGTAATTTTCAAAGGATACATGATTGTAGAGAGGATTGAAGACCACTGTAAAATGGAAAAAAGCACATTGCAAAATTATGTATACACTATGATACCATATTTATAAATAAACCAAATTCCACAGGACCTAATCACATACTTCATGTAAGTATAGACATGGACTGCAAGAGTACACACCAGATTCATGACAGCTGCTGTCTGTGTGGGAGGAAGGAGGGAAATTAGACTGATAGAGAAAAATGAAGACTTCAACTTTATCCCCCATGCTTTATTTTTACAGTTTACAAAGTGAAGCAAAACTCAAGATCATAAAATTTGTTGACTCTGGGTGGTTAGGTTCAATAATATGTGCTGTGTTATCCTTTGTGCTTTTTTGAAAAACATCTTTGTACATTTTTTAAATATGTACATATATAAACAAATTGGAAACAAGTAAGTTTCCAAATAGGGGCTTGCTTGGGGAAACTGATGCATCTATATAAGAGAATATGATTAATGATTATATTTATTATTATTGTGGATATGTGTTTATTGATATGGAGTCATTCATTGCTTCAGATCTTTTGGTTTTATTTTTTAGGTACCTGTTAACAGACATGGGCAAAACCAGGCACAGGGGATACTATGGTGAGCAAAACCACATGAACTTAGAGTCCTGTAGATGTGCTCACATACGATCGATAGTATATAGATTATAACATAGAAATATTGTGTGTGTATAATACACACACACACACACATATACATTTTCTTTTTAAGTCCAGAAAAGTATACAGCCAGATGTTAAGAGTGGTAGTCTCTGGGTATAGTGATTCTGAATGATTTTTGTCTTACAATTCCTGATACTTCTGAATAAAATAGTTAAGAACAATCCTATGTTTAAATTAAATAATCAGCTAAACAAGTACATCTAAATAATGCGTCCAGCTGAGAAGGGGAGAAAAGAGAGGCCAGCTGATCACAAGGCCTACAGTAGTGACAATGTCATCCATATAAATTAATTGATTAACATAGTATGTATATATGTGTATGTGTGTCTAAGTCCCTATTCTATACCAGGTGTTGCCCTAAATTTGCATATTAACTCACTTAATCCTCTAGACAACCATGTTATTAACCCCATTTTATAGAAGATAACCCTAAAACACAAAGTACTTGTCAAGTAAGTCACTCAAGGTCTAAAAGCTGGGATTCAAACCGTGTCAGGCCTGACTTGAGAGTTTGGAACCATTAAAGTTTAAGGCTTTCTTCAGGTAATCTTAAAAAGTCATGATTACAATGTACTCAAAAATAAGGAAACTGAAACCAAATTAACTCCCTGATACTTCCTCTGAGGGAAGGCCAACTGTCTTTTCTGAGTGAGGAAGAGGGGAGCCCAGAGACCTGGGTCACCATCACCAATCATAACAGAAAGAGGCCGCCTCCTGTAGGCAGAGGGAATCTTCTCACCAGTGAGCCCCTGTAGCTGTGGGACCAGGACATTTCAGGGGCTCTCTCTGAGGCCCCTGTAGAATATGCCCTAAATCTGCCTACCTGCTTTCCCCACACCTGCCCCAATTGTGAATGCAAAAGTCCTGATTATGGCTCAGCCTCTTTATACCTACTCCCTGGAAAGCAGGCTCTGGTCTCTCTAGACAGAATTTTCATGCTTTTGGAAAGAAAAGGTCTCCTTGTTTCTAATTTGTGGAGGTGACTTAGCAAATCTGCCTAACTGCAAAAGAATGTTCTCTATGGGGAGGAGTGAAAAAGTAGAGTAGGGTTAGATTATGAAAGGCCTAGAAAACTAGGAAAGAAGGCATGCCACACTGATTTAATTTGTTTTATAGCCATAGAGTTAGTCTTTGATTAGATTACAAATTCCACCAGGAATTTATAATAAATAAACAGGGACCATAGTCTCCCCCTAAAACTATACAGAAAGAACTATTTAGTTGCTAATTTAAATGCATTGCATGCACTAAGAGGCTGCTTTAATATGTCAAATATCAAAATTTAGAGGACTGCCTTTTTCTCTTAACCAAACACTGTGTCGGCGCGAGAGATCGCCTGGTTCGCTGTTCTTTGGAGTTTTTGGTTGTGCTAACTCATAGGAACTTCTACAGAAGTTAATACCAACGATATTAGTTCAAGACTCTGTTTCAATAACAAACTCTTTTTTACTGTTTTGTTTTTTCAGTGATAAAACATACATAATATAAAATTTACCATTTTAGCTCATTTGAACTGTACAGTTCAGTGGCATTAAGTACATTCACAATGTTGTGCAACCATCCCCTCCACCCCCAGAACTTTTTCATCATCTCAAACTAAAACTCTGGTATCCATTAAGCAATAACTCCCAAATTCCCTTCCCTCTCGTTTGTTTTTTTGAGGGATTTTTTTATTGTTAGTTATGTTGCCTCTGCTAGGTAATCAGCTCTTCTTTTTCTCTGCTATCAAGATTCCAATCTTTAGTAATATATTACACCTTACTAATTTTCTGCTTCAATCTGCTATTGGCTGAGAAAGATTGTGTAGCTTTTCAAAACTATGTGAAGAGCTATTAGAACTTCCTATCCCTAAAAGCCTTTGCTATGCAGAGAAGAGCTATGACTCCGATGCTATGCGAAGAGCTTTGGCTTCCTCGGTTCCTGGACATTTCCCAAAGAGTGCATTACTGGAAGTTAGATTTACAGAAAAGTGGATTATGACTGTTTTTAAGAGAGTAGTAGATTAAAGATAGAAGAAGAATAACCAGAAATGTTTTATATCTTATATATTTTTTAAAGACTTTATTTAGAAGGTTCCATTGCTGGGTTTCTTTTAAAATTAATTTGTTTTATTATTTTTTTAAATTTTGGTAAAAATGCACCTAATATCAAATTCACCATTTTAACCATTTTTAAGTGTACAAACTCTTATTTTTTATAATAATGAAAACAGTTTTGATACCAAGGGGAAAAAATCCCCAGTATTAAATTTCAATTCTTATGTGCGTTTTTCAATATTAAAAATACTGAGAGAGTAAACTTTCTGATTTTAACTTATTTCTAATGGCTTTACTTTTAGCCATTTGGAAAACAGAACCTCCTGGAAAATTTGCCAAAGACCTCTAATGCATATTAAGAGGAAGGCCTGGGGTCCCAGCAAGTTTTACAGTGTGGCTAGCACCTTGCCAGTGTCTGAAAACCTGTCTTTCTTGCTACCTTCAACAACTCAGAGAGTGGTTTTATTCTCTGAATAGGCACTCTGCTTCTCAGATGAGAATTATGTGGTTGCATCAGTTAGGACTGCTTAACAATTTAAGATTTATTTCCCTGAAACCTCAAAGAAACACTGTCAAAATTAATATCACATTCTGCACTTAAAGAATTCTTATGTTGACACTTTACATTATTTCTTACCACATCCTCCATTCGCTTACTTTTTATGATGAGTGAGCTATGATAACAACAGTTAACCTACTTATTTCTCATTAGGTTTATAGATGGCTGGAGTTTGCATTTCATTCGCAGACATGACCAGGATGTTGTCAAAAAATCCCACAAAAAGGTTTATATGTACATATATGCTCCTAAGGCTTACATTCAAAACTGTAATCTTTTGTAGTAAACACTGGTAAAATTTAGGAAGAACAAAAAGTGTAAGGCTCAACCTCTTAATAAAATCAATTTCTGTAACAACATTGATATTTTCAAAGGGAAACATCTGAGGTCATCTAAATCAACAGTAACTATTTAATTGTGTAATTGTAAAAGAAACATTTTCATGGTTGATTTTTAACTTTCAATTTAATATTACCTACTAAATTTTATTTAGCTATTACTGAACAGTTGCTTTCAAGACCTTGCATTGTGCTTTATAAACCAGATCTGAAAAGAAACAAGTGAGTGTGTTATCTTCAGATGTTGACAAATGGGTTTTGATAATGAAAACCATGAGGATATATGATAAGGTGGTTTCATATGCAGAAATGGAAGGGGGCCAGTGACAGAGAGGCTGTCAAATTTCAAAGAGCGAAAGGGAAGTCTGAGCGTCAGGGAGCCATCATGCAGAGTGTTACCGATAGATAGAAGTGCCTTCTGGGTTTGGGGTTAGAACCTGGAAAATGTCCCAGGGCTAACACCCTTCAGAAAGGCTGCAGTGAGAGGAAGAACCAAAGTTTGCAGTAAAGATACTTAGAAGGCTAAAGGGGCAAAAACAAAGTCATGGGAAAGCCTGTATTTCAGGCATGCCAAGAATGGACTTTGGAGAGAGTTGGGAGAATGGTGGCAAAAGAACATAAAGTACATAGAGAAGTTGGGAAGGTCAGATGGTACAGCTGTAGGTCACACATTATCAAAGTAATACTTGGGGGAGGAGAAGAGCTAAAAAATATTTGGGAGACAGGATGTGGGTAAAATTGCAATACTTCCAGAATATTTCCCCTGGCCTTAGCGCACCTCCATATCAATAGGTGTTTCCAATAGGTGGAGACAAGTAGTCCATCTCCAGATCAACAGGTAGTTACAATGGGGAGCAAGGGCATATCTGGACCGGAGAGGTTGGGTGGGGCCCCTTCTTCTGCAGCCGGGTCATGAGAGACACTGGCGAGCAGAAGTGGACGACTGCTTGTAGGCAATAAATGGGTTTCTCCCACTTTACTTCTCCCTTGGACTGATTTTGGTTTCAAAGGTATTTTGCCTGGGAATTTTCCCCTCGGAGTTACATAGGAGATGACAGGAAATTAAATTGGCTTAAGTGCAGAGATTTTATGAGAGGACTACCTCTGTGGAAAGCAGCACGATGCCCCATGTTCACAGAGCACAAGGATGGAGCATAGTCCATGCCCACACTCACAGGCAACCATGAGGAAAAACGAGACCTGTGTGTGCCTACCCTTTCTCTCTGGTGTTTTGCATAAACAGGAATTTTTGGTGTGTTCATAGGTGCTATACAATGAGTCATAGGAAATACATATTTGGTTATTCAGATGTCCAAATACATATTTCCCAGGTGTATTTGGTCTTTACCCACAATATCTGAAAACAGGGCAAGTCTTAAAGGTGAAAGAGTGTCTTGTCATGTTAATGGAGACTTTTGGACCCCCACCCAAGGGCAGGGGCTGGAGGCTGAATCAGCCAATGGCCAATAACTTAGTAGATCATGACTAGGCAATGAAGCCCTCACAGGATCTGAGAAGATCCTGCTTCTCTGTTGTAGAGAGCTTCTGTACTTGGGGAAACAGAACGCTCCCACATGCCATCAATGCAGCCCCAAGCTCCACAAGGATAGAAGCTCCTTTTTTGGGGCCCTTGCTGTATGTATCTCTTCATCTGGCTGATAACTTGTATACTTTATGGTATCCTTTACAAAATTGGTAAGTGTGCTTTCCTGAGTTCAGTGAGCAGGCTCTAGTAAATTAATTGAACCTAAGGGGGAGATCATGGGAACCTCCAATCTGTAGCCAGAAGGTCAGAAGCACAGGTAACATGCCAGATGACCGGCATCTGGAGTTGGGGGTGGAGGGCAGTTTTATAGGACAGAGACCTTAACCTGGGTGTGGGTAAAATTACAGTATTTCCAGAATCTCTCACCTGGTTTTAGTGCATCTGCATATCCATAGGTGTTTCCAAGGGGTGGAGAGGATTAGGCCATCTACCTATCAGTAGGTAATTACAAGGGCATGTGAGGGTTTATCTGCATTGGAGAGTTCGAGTGGAGCTCTCCTGCTGCAGCCTGGTCAAGAGAGAGAGGGGGATGATTGCTTGTGACAAACAAACAGGTTTCTTAACTTTTTTTTTCCCTTTGACTGATTTCAGTTTCAGAGGTATTTTGCTCTGGGATTTGCCCCCAAGAGTTACATCTGACGGTAGTTGGCAGGACCGCTGAACCTGAAATCTGTCTAAATGGGTGCAACCCTTGGGCTGGCTACCTCTAGGCATGGGGAGGCCCCAATGGCTGCAGTAGTAGAGGGTGCAGCTTCACTTGGGAACCCCCTATATGTGGGGTTTCCAATTGAGGAGCACCTAGTGGGGAATTGGTCTAGGCAGAATTAGCCCTCTTATGAGATAGAAGACTGCTTAGAGGCCCTGAGCGGCCGTGTAGCAGCTGGCATTGTAGGACCTCTTTTTGTCAAGGTAGTGGAAAGTGTTACTGAGGAGAGAAAGAGTTATTTAGGAGAGAGAGAGAGAGAGAGACTTAGGCAGGAGAGAGACACACTTCAGCATCATGTGGAGGAGCTGGGTGATGACCTATGGGATGCCCTTAAGGAAGAAAGACAGTTATTGAGAGGACATATCGTGCCCTTGGAAAATTCCTTAGCAGCAGCAACGGGGGAGGCAGCAGAAGAGCCCGCACTGCAGGAGGCCAGTGGGCAGGGGAGGAAAGAGTGGTGCCTTCAGCTCTGGAGATGGTGGAGGTGTCGGGAGAGGATGAGGGGGCGGGGCCACTGCCTGAGACACCAGCCTCTCCTGTATTAAAGGCCTGCACTGTTGTAATTAAGAAAGTAAAAACACAGCAACCACAGGCTCCTGAGGGGGAGGAGCTGCCTCCTCCCCAGGTTGTGGAGCACTCTGTGCTCCACTCCCTTACCCAGGATGAGCTGGTGGACCTGAGCGTCCAGTATCTGCAGAGGCCATCGGAACCTCTGCCTACATGGCTTTTGCGTCTCTGGGATATGGGGGTGGAAAACATTGTTATGTCGGTTCTGAAATCAGTAGACTGGTGCTGCCAAGTGCCCGTCACCTCAGGGAATCAGGCACTTCTGGATTGGCTGACAGCAGCCATCAGGGCAGTTTGGCCTAATCAGGGTGACTTACCATACTTACCCACTAGCTGGAAAATGTATGCAGAGCTCCAACAGGTACTGAGGGAATTGGGCATGAAAAACATCGTCTATAATATGGACCCCCAGGGTCCTGAAGAGGGATTGTTCACTGTAGAAATGAGAAACCTGGTGCTGCATAACAGCTCCCACATCTCTCTTTGGGTCCCGAGTGACTATTCTTGCTCCCCAAATAGGGCAACCCATAAGTGAGGCTACTCGTACTTTAGCAGATCTGGGGGAGGTTGAAACAAGAGCATGTAAGGAAGTACAGGCTATAACTGAAAGGAGATGTGCAAAGGACCCCGTGAAAGCCTTGAGGACCCAGATGTGGGTTGATTTGATAAAGGAAAGGATGGTGAAAGAAAAACTCGATGGGCAGCCCAATAGGATCTTGTTAGAACTGTGGCACCAATTAAAGCCAGAGCAGCAGTTCCAACCACTGAGTCTGGGACACGGAAGCCGGAGGCAAAGCCCCATGTCCTGCCTGTGTCCCTGCAAGACTTCCTGGGGGACAGTACTCAGGATTCACCCGAGCCCTCACCCCCACAGGAGGGTGATTGGGGGTCATGGTTTGACTGAGGTGGGGGTCAAGGCCCCCACCTTGGGGGATGTGGTGGGGACCGGAGGCCACATGTAGAATTAGCAATTCATTGGTCCCCTGTGAATGAACAATGTGTCCTGGCACGGTGGACACAGGAGCTGAGTGTTCTCTGGCTCATGGCAACACTGAGCGTTTTCCTGGGACCCCTGCTGTGATAGATGGCCATGGGAGTAAGGCAATGAGAGTGAAGAAAGCCCAAATCCCATTGGGGATAGGGTACTTACCCCAAAAGATGTATACTGCGTACATTTCTCCATCCCTGAATATATCTTGGGGGTGGATATCCTGCAGGGCCTGTGGTTACAGACCACTGCAGGTGAGTTCAGACTGAGGGTACGTGTGGTAAAGGCAGTTCTGAGGGGACATGCTAAGCACCCACCTGTAGCTCTGTCTGTACCTTGGCAGGTGACAAATACTAAGCAGTATAAATAGCCTGGGTGGCACAAGGAAATTGGAGAAACTCTATAGGAGTTGGAGAGGGTGGGCATCATAAAGCCCACTCACAGTCTTTTTAATTCCCCCATGTGGCCAGTGAGAAAGCCAGATGGCTCCTGGCATGTGACCGTGACCTACAGGGAATTGAATAAAGTCACACCCCCTTTGCATGCCGCTGTCCCCTCAATAGCTGCCCTTATGGACACTTTAAATCATGAAATGGGGACATATTGTTATGTTGTGGACCTTGCTAATGCCTTCTTCTCTATTGACATAGCACAGGAAAGCCCGGAACAGTTTGCCTTCATGTGGGAAGGCTGGCAGTGGACATTCACTGTCCTTCCACAGGGATACCTCCACAGCCCCACCATTTGTCATGGACTTGTAGCCCAGGACTTGGCCACATGGAGGAAACCACAAATGGTGTGGCTGTATCACTATATTGATGATATGCTCATGTTTGATTCTCCTGCAGATTTAGAAGGGGCAGTTCCTAGACTGCTGCAACATCTACAGGAGAAAGGATGGGCTGTGAACAGCACCAAGGTTCAGGGACCCAGTTTGTCTGTGAAATTCTTGGGGGTTGTCTGGTCAGATAAAACTAAAGTTGTTCCTGAAGCAGTCATAGATGAGGTACAGGCTTTCCCCACCCCTACCACTGTGGCAGTGTTACAAGAGTTTTTGGGTCTTTTGGGCTACTGGAGAGTGTTTATCCCACACTTGGCACAAATTCTGAAACCCTTATACTGGTTGGTATGAAGGGCTTCAGGTGGGACTGGGATGAGACATGTGTAGCTGATTTTACTGCTGCTAAATGAACAGTCAAGGCCATACAGGCCTTGAGTGTAATGGACTCATCAAGGCCCTGTGAGCTAGATGTTCATGTAACAGGTTGGTTATGGGCGGGGTCTTTGGCAGCAGATTGAACGGACACACCAATCTATTGGATTCTGGTCAAAACAATGGAAAGCAGCAGAGGTCCGGCACACCTTGATAGAGAAGCAACTGGCTGCTGTGTACCATGCCTTGCTGGCTATGGGACCCATCACTGGAACAGCTTTAACCAGGGTAATTACCACTTATTCCATCACAGGGTGGGTGTGAGACTGGACCCAAAGGCCACAGAGTGGCGTGGCAGACACCTGCACTGGCCAAATGGGGGGCATATTTACAGCAGTGTAGTGCCCTCAGTACCAGCCCTAAATGGAGAACTCCAATACTTACTGGGGTCAGTGACATATACCAGTGGAAAGCAGAAAGAACTTGCTTTTGAGCCATTGGTAGCTGAGAGTACTTATCAGGAGGGAAAAACCCCTATACCTGAAGATGCTTGGTACACAGACGGCTCCAGTCATGGTCAGCCCCCAAAGTGGAGGGCTGTGGCTTTCCATCATAAAACAAACAATATGGATGGAGAATGGAGAGGAGAAGAGCAGCAAATGAGCTGAGCTGTGGGCAGTGTGGCTCGTGACCACCCAGGAGCCCTCCCCCATAGTTATCTGCACTGACAGCTGGGCCATTTACTGGGGCTTGATGCTGTGGGTACCAACATGGTACCATGCCAACTGGATGGTTAGTCACTGGCCCCTTTGGGGGCAAGAGTTGTGTCAAGACCTGTGGGCCTCTGGTCAGACTAAGGCTGTTACCATATATCACATGACTGGCCATTTGCCTTTGGCCTCCCCAGGGAATGATGAAGCAGACACACTGGCCCAGGTGCGCTGGCTAGAAGGAAAACCTGCCTCTGATGTAGCCCAATGGCTACATCAGCGTTTATTGCATGCAGAACAAAAGACAATGTGGGCTGTAGCCCATCGATTGGGGCTTGCCATTGACCTTTGAAGAAGTCAGCAGAGCCTGGAGGGAGTGCCTTGTGTGCTCTAAGAGGGACTTACACCCTGTCCCACAGCAACATGGGATAATAGTAAAGGGGCCAATACCCCTTGTCAGGTGTCAGATAGACTATATTGGGCCTCTGCCCATATCAGAAGGATATCGGTATGCCATGACTTGTGTGAAGATGGCTACTGGACTATTGGTTGCTTTTCCTGCACATTGTGCAGCTCAGCAAACTACCAAGAGGGGCCTGCAGCATCTCTTTACAGCCTATGGCCCACCGCAGGTGACTGAGAGTGATCAAGGCACCCACTTTATTGGACGTGTGTTACAAGGATGGGTGCAGCAATTAGGAATAAAGTGGAAGTTTCATGACCCATATAATCCTACTGGGGCAGGAATGATAGAGAGGTACAATGGTTTGTTGAAATCTGGCCTGAAGTCAGACACCAATAGTCGATGGGCTGGTCAGTCAGTTCACTTACGAACAGTGCTACAGTGTTTGTATGAGAAGCCCCGAAAAGGAGCCTTGAGCCCTGTGGATGTGCTGGCACACATTGCTGTCTCTTCTATACAACAGTGTGTGCAAACCAAAGAGGAGTTACTGAAGCCAGGATATGGCCAGCAGAGCAACATCCTGCTGCCAGCCCCTACTGCATTCAAACCTGGAAACACTGTTGAGTGGACATGGCCCTGGACATTTAAATACATGGATTAGTGAAGGCTGGCCTTTCTGGCACCTTGGGGGAAAGGCCTGGAAGGTGCCCTCATGTGTATTCCTGAAGTAATGGCAGAGTGGCCCTTAAATATTATGGTAGTGTATCCAAAATGTCCAGGAGGAAAGACATCTTACAAAAGGGAAGTTTTGTTTTATCTTTATGGCCAGTGTGTGTACCTCCTGTAGCCCTGTATGTTGATCCATCCGTAACTCCCACTGGGAGGCGGTGAAAGTCTGGTATACTAGACCAGGACGAGACCCCACTCCTTCCACTGTCCTGTCACAGGACCACTGTCTTGCATGCGTCCTGCCTGATGGACAAGATTTGCCTGTGCTAGTGTCATTAAAACATGTATCTTATCACCCTCAAGGTTATTTCCTCCTACAGTCCCTGTGGCCTGGATGCGCCCTCTGGCTGCAGCTGCCATGTGATGATTGCTCTGAACTCCCTACCTACCTGTTCAGCTACTTCCTGCCTGTGGACTGGGGGAGCTGTGGCCTTAATCTGCACAGGACTTTGAATCTAGCTGAAGCCTCTGGCGTGAGGACTGTCATGATTTTATTACTGCTGATGTTTTATGTTATTAGCCTGGTTATAATGCTCCAGTTTTCTAAAAAAAAAAAAGGGGTGGGGGCTATTGCAGAAGATGGGGAGTATGTAGATTGTGAGACAAGATTTCTGGAGGGGTGGTCTGTGGGTAAAATTGCAATATTTCCAGAATCTCTCGCCTGATCTTAGGGTATCTGCAATAGGTGTTTCCAAGGGGTGGGGAAATTAGGCCATCTACATATCAGTAGGTAATTACAAGGGCGTGTGAGGGTTTCTCTGGAGGGGAGAGGCTGGGTGGAGCTCTCTTTTCTGCTGCAGCCCGGTCAAGAGAGAGACGGGAGGACTGCTTGTGAGAAATAAACAAGTTTCTTAACTTTATATTTCCCCTTGACTGATTTCGGTTTTAGAGGTACTTTGCCCTGGGATTTTACCCTTGGAGTTACACTGGGAAATCTGGTGCTGTCTCTGGGCAAATAGCACCAGAACTGAGCTGAGTTCTGGGACACCTGCTGGTGCTTGAGAATCCTCGTGTTGAGTGTGGGAAGATGCTGTTCCCCACCACACATACACTGGTATTGGCCCGGGAACCCGAAGGGAGTTAAGCACAGCCTCACAATGGGTATTGAAAGTTATAATGTACATCACAAAGTCCCATATTTTCATTTCCACACTTCCAACCACTTGTTAAACATTTTCATGTTTGTGTCTTGACAACCTACCAAATTAACTCAACAAATATTTATTGAATGCTTACAATACGCCAGGCTATGGACATCTCCAGCAACACCTAATTTGTCCAACACACTGGGCACCCAAATGTGCTAGACACCAGAGACAAAACAGTGAAAATGGATATTTTCATGGAGGTTACAAGTCTAGTGGGAGAGGTAAGTAGTAATCAGCTAGTGCTACAAACTAATAGAAATTCTGGATTGTAATTAATGCTATAAAGGAAAGATATATCTTTCCATGAGATCTAATAACAGGGGATGTGACCCAGTCTAAGAAATCAGGAAGCACTTTAGCTGAAATGCAAAAGGTCAGAAGAAACAAACAAGATGAAAAATGCATTCTGAGAGAAAACTACCATGCAAAGGCCCTGTGGTGGGGGGTGGGGAGGAAAATGGGCAGCTGTTCAAACACTGAAAGACACCATGGCAACTGGAGTGCAGAAATGGGGGTGAGAGGTAAAAGGTGATGATGGAGAGGCAGGCAGGGATCAGGCTGCACAGGGCCTTGTGGGCCCAGATAAGGATTTCAGTCTTTATACTCAGAATGATGGGAAGTCATGAGAGGGTCACAAGTAGAAGAATGATGGGATCGGATGTCTCTGAAAAGATCACGCTGGGTGCTCTGTGGTGAATGAGTGGGAGCCGAGAGGAAGGACAGAAAGATGGCTGATCTGAATAGTGAGTGTTGAGGAGAGAGGTGATGCGGCTGCGGCCAGGATGGTAGCAATGGATGTGGAAAAAAGCAGATGAAATAGAGAAGTAACAACAGTGACACCTCGAATCCCACTGATGGATTGCCTGTGCTGACCAAGGGAGAAGGAAGTGGCACCTGGGTTTCTGACTACTACGATCGGTGGATGGTGGTGCCATCCATTGAACGGAGGTCCTAAGTTTGTTTTTGGAGGTGTCTTGAGATAGAGTGGAGATACTATGGAGGCAGTTGTAGACACTGATTTGTAGCTCAGGAGAAATCTGATCAGGATATACAAGCATGTGAGTTACCCACATAGATTGTGGATGGTCACTGAAGCTGTGGTGTGGAGGGATTTGCCTAGATGGGCAGTGTGGGGGTTGGGGGACCCTAGGTGTTAAAGAGATGCAACAGTTAATGCTGAGGTGGAGGATGGTGAGCCTGCACAGGAGACAGACAAGCTGCCAGAGAGCTGGAGGAAAATGTGGTTTCATAGGAACAAAGGGAAGAGTGTTTCAAGGAGGGAGGGATCCACAGAGATACATGCTACCAAAAAGTCAAGTAAAATAATAGCTGGAAAGCACCCATTGAATTTAAAGACATGGCAGTCATTGGACCTTAGCAGAGAGCTCTATTGGTAGACTGATGAGAGGAGAACCTAGGAGGGTGAGATTTGTGATGAGTAAGAATAAAGAAAACCTGAAACATACAGCTGGGGAGGAAAGTGATAAAGCACTAGCTGGAAGAAAATGAAGGTTCAAGCAGATTTATTTTTTTATTAAGGTATCATTGATATACAATCTTATGAAGGTTTCACATGAGCAACATTGTGCTTACTACATTCACCCATATTATCAAGTCCCCTCCACACCCTATTGCAGTCACTGTCCATCAGCATAGTAAGATGCTATAGAGTCACTACTTGAGAAGACTTATTTTTAATGGGGAGCTCCACAGCTTGACAATTACCACAAAATTAGTGACTAAAAGAAGCATACCCATTGCCTTGCCATCCTATAGGTCAGAAGATACCATCTACAGCACAGGTGAAGAGTTGGTCTTGGATAGGAGACCACAGCCTCACCAATCCCATTCATTGTTGGACTACGACAGTGGCCTAAATGGGCCCTCCCCACCTTTGTTTTCTCCTTCCCCCCCCATTCTACACTACTCTAAGCCAGATTCGTTTTCTAAAGTGCAGCCTGCTCAAAAACCTTCAGGAGTTCCCTGTTGCCAACTGAATAAAGCCTAGACTCTGATAGCTGACATCCTCCATGATAAAGTGAAAGAATGTTCTTCTGGCATGGTTTTGTGTTCTTCCACTCTGTGCGTGCACTTGTGTGGGTGTATGAATCCCAGACCGCTGGTCAAATGAAATGGCTATTTCCTGCATGGTATTTGTCTCTGCAGCCTGCTCCTGCCTCTCCAGGCTTGGATGTCATCTCCCCAGTTTCTCTCCTGGTTGAAATCCTACCCACATGTGGTAGGTAGAAGAGTGGACCCCCAAAGATGGCCATGCCTTAATATCAGAACCCGTGGGTATGTTATCTTACATGAAAAGGGACACTGCAGATGTGATTAAGATTACAGACGTTGAGATGGGACGACTACTTTATATTGTACTCAGATGGGTTCAGTGTAATCAGTAGAGTCATTAAACATGGAAGAAGGCAGAGGGGAGGTAGAGAGTTGTGATAATGCAAAAAGCACTTGAACTGCTGCTGGCTTTGAGGGTGGAAGAAGAGCTACAATCCAAAGAATGCAGTGACCTCTAGAAGCCTTGAAAAGCTCTCAATTTCCAGCCAGCAAGAAAACAGGAACCTCAGTCCTACAACCACAAAGAACTGAATTCTGTTAGTGAACCAGATGGACAGGAAGCAGACTTTCCCCTAGAGTCTCCAGAAGGGAGACGAACCCTGCCAAGGAAGGCCGGGTTCCACCAGTGACACTCATGGTGGGGCTCTGGCCTCTGGAATTATGAGATAAGTTGCTGTAAGCCGCTGAGTTGGCGGCATCTGCTCCAGCAGTGATAGGAAACTGCTATACCTCCTTCCTGTTCTGGTTCTGATTCAGGGTCTCTGAGAAGCTGTGTTTGCTGGTCTCAGTCAGAAACACCCACTTTCCTTTCCTTTGAATTCCCAGCAGCAGCGTGTGGGGCTTCTCTCCTGATCAGAAATGTGCTGGTGTCCTAGTTATTTGTAGACTGGTCCTAATTCTTAATTAGGTGGGTGTAGTAGCTGCCGCAGCACCAGCTAGCTCTCTGCCTAGTACACAGAAGCTGCTCAAAGATTTCTTTTTTAGCATACGTGAGCAAATAAAGGTCCCCATTAAGATGGCAAAGACAAAATAGCCATGTAAGCATGCTCTTTCTCCTCTCTTTGCCCTCAGGTTAGATGTTACTATCTTCACTCTGAAATTAGAAGCCACTCCTTTCCTATCACTGGCCCCAAAACCATTCAAATATTTGCTGTTAATGGAAAATATTATTCTTGTCACATCATTTATTTGAATTAGTTATATTTCATGCCTTTCCCCAGAAGTAGGCCTGGGAACTTTAGGGAATTAATAAGAAATAATGGCTAAAGAGACACTTTTACCTGTAAACGGCTGCTGGCAATCAAGGTATTTCTCAGTACTGCTGATAATAATAAGTTACATTCACACCAAACAGGACTTGGCTTACTTATGAAGGAGTAAGTCTGCATTTTATTATTTCTTTTCTAGGGTGAAAGTATGATGGAGGGAAGAATATAATGGTAACTATAAGTTATATTTAGACTTAAAAAGAGAAAAATAGGTTAAAAAATTATTTCCCCCAGATCAAGGGGCATATTCATGTCCATCTATACTGAACAACACCATGATGAGAATAGTAAGATGCGCAGTACGGTTAATTAAAATGCTACTTAAAATCCAGAGATACAAGGCTACAGCATTAAAATAATCACTGTGAAAGCATAAAGCAAGATTCAAGGATTAGACATGACTACTCCCTTGGTAATGGACACATGAATATCACAGATCCCAGAATTAGAAACTTAAGGAGTCAAAAAATAATATTTTTAAACAGTTGAAATTACACTAAAAATCACAATTTAGAGCTGAACTAACAGACAATTTATGCCAAGAGATCAGAATGGCAGATTTTTTTTTTTTAGCAGATTCTTACTGGTCTCTAAGTTTCCATGACACTCTCCCAATATGCCTTTTGTCTAGCAAATTGTGTGCTACTTATTTTTCAAAACGATTATGGGTTGAAGATCTCTCTAATGAATGTGCAACTACTCAAATACTGAATATAGTTAGCTACAGAAATCTAGAGAAAGTCTAGGTAAAATCTGACTAGGAAGGGGAGAAGTGGCCGGAAAGCAGGAAGAAGCCAGTAAGCGCGACTGCCCCAGGAGCCCTGGAAGGAGCGCACCAGGACAGAGCGGGCCACAGGGGCGAGCTGAGCTCCCAACAGGAGAATAACCCGAAAGCTCTGGTGCTCCTGCAACAGACAGGGCTGGGGATTCTGGTGCCCACCATGTCGCTGTAGAATTGTTTTTGGCAGACTTCTCAGTTTTCTTCTCCAGATTAATCTGTAGTGACCAAGTATAATAAAAATAATGCAGGATCACATATTCTTACTGTTCACCTAATTATTAATGTAGGATCAATTATTATTATTGTTAGACTTCCAAGCCCAGGTCCTTTTCATTAAGGGGCCCTGAGGAGAGGTCCAAAGTAAGAAAGGAGGGTCTTTGAAAATACTCTCTGAAATCCTAGCCTGATTCTCATGGAAGGTGACTGTGTCTCCGGATCCCCAGCACTGTGCCCGTCTCAGGTGTGGCCATTTTAGGAAGCCACGTAACAGCACATTCTGGACTACATTTCCTTTGTAACCAACAACCCCTGGGCATTTGTACTTTAAAAGGAGTCCAGGAGATGTAGAGCCTTTAAGATTAGAAGGACTGAATCTCTTTATGTGGAATTTCAGGAATTATAAATATTTTTTTTCATTCATTCATTTGCCATATGTACTGAATTCCAGGCACAGCGTAAGGCCCTGAGACCATGTTGGTGAGCAGACTCAGACGGGATGCTGTCGTCATAGAAATCACAGCTGAGAGGGAGAGGTGGGCGTGAATCAGCCTTCATAAAGACAGATGCGTCATTAGAAACAGCGCTAAGTGCCCCATAATTTTATTCCTCTAGCCTGCAGGGGCAGGAGGCAGCCAGGGCTGGCCTTCCTGAGGGAATGGCATCTGGGAGTGGAAGGGCGGGTGGGAGCTTACCAGGATCGGGGGAGGAGTCGCTGGGATCAGGTTCTGGGCCTGGCGCCTGACGATCCCGCAGAGGAGCAGCAGGGAGGGGCACTAACTGCGGGAGGGCGGTGAGCATTTCCGCCAGGGCCCTCCTGCGGGACAGGCCTCCATTTACCCCCGCAGGGAAACCCTTCTTGGTGCTGATAGGAGTATTTAGGGGCCACAGCTGGGTCGGACGATGGTGGTGGTGGTGGGGGGGGGTCTTGTCCCTCAACTCCTTTGCAGAGCCAGCACGACTGTTTCTCCGTGGGTTGTGCGTGTAGCTGGAGGGCCTGAAGGAGATGCCGCTGACCCAAACCCCTCTCGGTCCCCTTCAGCCTCGCCACTAGGCGGGGGCTCTGCCAGGGCCGCCTTCCCGTCAGGCCCAGGGCCCACACTAATGTTTGCATTTTAATTTCTTTTAAAATCAGAAGAAAAATGTGAATGTAATAACAATGAATATATAATAATAAGGATTATTTATATCGAATACACATATTAATAATGGATGATTAATGGATGAAAGGCTATATAAGAATTATATATATATTCATTATATATTATATATATTGAATTCATTATAATAATGAATATACATGTAATACTAATGGATTATATTTGCCTTTAAATATAAGTATCACTTTAATTTCTACGCCAGGAGGGGCCGTGAAGGCAGTGGTCATGGCAGAGCGGGCAGGCCCGGTGGCGGGGAAGACCCCAGGCGAGGACTGAGGCCCCGGCATGCTGGGCAAGGTCTTGGGCAAAAGGGGCCAGGAGGCCTTTCAGATAAAAGGGGGCCGTTTCCCAGTGCCCCCACGGCCCGTCCGCCCTCCTGCTGGCTGCTCCCACCCGTCAGGGACAGACTGGGCTTCAGACGGACTGTGGGAGCTGCTCAGCTCTGCGGCCCCAGAGCCCCCACCAGCCGGAACCCGCCCCCAGGCTTCTCTCTCTATCGGTCTTGCCTCCTGGACACTTTTCTGTGGTCCCTGAAAAAGGTATCAGTGGACTGATGAGCCAACCTGGGAAGGAAGGAGAGGCTTCATCCCACTGCTGTCCACAGCACCTGGAACAGGGCCAGGCAGGTGGGAGGTGATCAATAAACATGACAGAATGACTGAAATTAACTGCTTTCTAGTGGTAAGGTTTCAGCTCCCAGGAATGCTGTATGTGTATTGTTTGTTTATTTTCCATACAGTTTGGCACTTTCATACTTTTTTCCACTCACTGACCTAAAGCACCCATCACTCTGACATTTAAAGAGCTCCCCGTCCTGCCACCTCCTCCACGAAGCCTTTCCTGATCTGACTGCAAGCATATGACCTCTGGTCTAGAAGGCAACCAAGTGCACTGGAAAGACCCAGACATGGGAGCCAACATATCTACTTAGCTGTGAGATCTTGACCAAATTTCTTAAAACATTTCGGAGCCTTGGCCTCCTCATTTATAAAGAAGGGATTCATAGCTGTCTCATAGTGCCATAAGGATCAGATGAGAGAATGTATGTGAAGTCCCTGGCATGTAGTAAGGGCTTGCTGTGGAAATCTTTTATCCAAGGAAAAATTTGGAAGAGCTGGAGCTTACCAAATCTCAGAAGAGTGAAAAGAACATTCTAGAAGAGAGGATAAAGCCAATAATCTTTCTGTGAGTTTTCACTCTGATGAATCAAATTATTAACATCAAATTTAGAAAGGGAAATGAATTTCTACAGAAGGTAATAGTACCATATGCGAACAGTTATAGCCCATAGCTGTGCACTCTTAGTAATCATGAACAGAAAATCTAAAATAGGTATTCATGATGATTTTTAAGTTAGGCACAGTTGTGACCAACATCCTGTAGATATTTAATTGTATTTTAAATAAAACGATTTAGCTATGTTAAATTCTACATGCTGTACATGCTGAAAAAAAAAGACTAAAAGAATTTGGGGACTTTGAATGGAATTTCCCTAACCTTTGGACAGAACACCACAAATTGAACATCATAACTGCCAGCTGTGGAATTAATTCTAAGCCATTTTAACGACTGACAAGTGTTTTGTTTGGCAAAAGTACAGCAATGCATTATTGAAGGATCTCTGAAACTCAGGGTTCTGATTCAGGGATAATCCTAGTTTTACTTTAATGCTAACATACCAAAAGAAGATACATAGGATTTACAGGTTAGACTGGAAATACACAGAAGATGACCTCGAACTTGTTGACATCGTGTAGTATTATGTCCCCACTTCACCTTTTTTGAAGGTTTGTTTTTACACTCATTGCATAATTAGCTGAATGGATCAAAGTCAAACCCTATCTTTTGTCAAGAAACACACACACACACAATGGCCTGTGTCTCAGCTGGAGCGAGAGGTCAGATGGCAGCTCCTCACAGCACGTTCTGTGAGGCAACACCCCTGTTTGCTCAGTTCACACACCCAACGGAATGTGTCGCTGAAATACTCTCAGAATGTCAGGAAATGGAGACTATGGGTGAAGAAAGATGGTCAAATGATTTCAATTCCTTCCATGAGAAAAGTGGTTCCTCACGCCAGGAGGAATGCTTGGAGGAATTTGCTCTTTTGCTTCCAGGAAACAGTTCTCTCTAATAGGCACTATCTCAAATGTCAAATGGGCCAAGCGAGGACAAACGCCAGTACGAGGGACTCAGCCCTGAAAATTCCCCGGCAGTTCTGGAATTTGCAATGCAGTCATTACATTAAGTTCTGCAAAAAAGCACAACTGGCAGAACACTGCTGTACAGAGTTTCATTTGTGTGAAAAACAAGTACTTGTTTGCACAGCTAAAAATGAATTTCATTTTCCAAGTTGCATTCATTGCTCCACTACTAAACACTATGCATAAATCTGGACAATGCATGTTACTATATTCTTTAAAATGACCTGGATCCCGTGATAGTGTAATATTTAGTTTCTGTTGGTGCGCTGTTAGGCAAGGTTGGGTAGGACTGGATGTCAGCCAGTAACATCCACTGAGCACTTTTGTGCCAAGGTCTGGGAAGGGAATGAACAGGAAAGACTGATGGAGAGACCTCACATAGAAGAGAAACACTGGCAGGATGGTTTTCATGGAGCAACATAACAACAGGAAGCTCAGAGTAATTAATATATGAACAAAGCAAGGACTTGACTGCTCAGAGGGCATCAAACTGAAATCCAGGCCTCAGTTGGAATCTGAAGTTCAAATGAGTGCAGCTGTGAGAAACACAAATGAGGTACGGAAGGGGTAGTTCTGGGGGGCCGCCTACGTGGTTTAAACACAGGTCTGTGGGCTTGGAAACATGATTTTAAGATAGTACCCCAAAATTAGGCTCAGAGAGCTATAATTTCATCCCCAAAATCTGGGAGGCTGAACTAAATTTTTTTTTTCTTATTGTATTCTTAAAAACAAAACAAAACAAAACCTATCTGCTTCTATTGAACTGCTAAGTTATTCTCATGAAAAAAAACTTAGTTGTGTGACTGACAAATGACATTAACTGACATTTAGTTTGAAGACAATTTATTCTTAAACTTGTGGCACCTCATAGTGATAAGACAAAAGATATAAACAAGTGGAATATCCACTTAAATATTTGGGTCCAACCATTTATGCTGGGCTTCACAGTCTTTTTTGGGTGGAAGTGGCCTAATTGCATGGTAACTTAATGAAATTTAGCATTCTCAAACAACCAAAATATTCAACAAGTCACTATATAAATGACACTGCAAATCATAGAGTTTTGTGAATGTGAAGTGTATCCTTCGTCACAGCTTCTTGAGCACAGACATGAATTCAGCAAAGCACCAGGGTGCTGCAAACCTGTGTGGGACCCTGGGACAGGATGAGAGAAGCTCTGTTCCTCTGTATTCGCTGACAGGGACAGAAACCCTCAAACAATAGGGTCCATAAAGATAGTCTGGGAAACTTGTTAAAAAAAAGATTCCTTACGCACTCATCCCAGAGATTCTGAGTCCAACAGTCTGTAATGGCTCCAGACATGTTCATTTTGGCTTTTATAATGAAAAATTTTAAACATTTACAAAAATAAAGAGATCAGTATAATGAACCCCCATGTACCTATCACACAGCTTCAACTCATGGCATGTATTGTTTCATTAACACACCTGGCATCCCCCATCCATCTTATCCTGAAACAAATCCCAGACATGATCTTTTTCTGTAAATATTTGAGTATTTATATCTAAAAATGAGTGCAATTTTGAAAAATCAATAAAAGGCATCCAATTAGAAAGGAACACATAAAATTATCTTATTTGCAGAAAAATTGATCTTATATACAGCAAAATCTAAAAAATACTCACAACACTATTAGACCTAATAAATTAGTTCAGCAAAATTAAAGAATATGACAGTAATACACAAAAATCAATTGTATTTCTATACACTAGCAATGAAATACCTGAAAATAAAATCAAGAAAACAAATCCATTTACAATAGCACCAAAAAGAAGAAAATAGGAATAAACTTAACCAAGAAGCAAAAGACTTGTACACTGAAAACTACAAAACATTATTGCAAGAAATTAAAGAAGACCTAAATAAATGAAAATATGTCTGTGTACATGGATTGAGCAATCTAATATTGTCAATATGCAAATAATCCCCAAATTGGTCTACAGATTCAATGTAGTACTAATCAAAATTCCAAATGTTAGACAAGCTGACCCCCTAAATTTCATATGGAATTGCAAGGGACCGGAATAACTAAAACTATCTTGAAAAGAAAAGTGAAGTTGGAAGACTTATACATTCCAATTTCACAACCTACTACAAAGCTATAGTAAACAAAGCAGTATGATACTGGCACAAAAATAGACATATAAATCAATAGAATTGATTTAAAATTCCAGAAAACAAATCCATATGACTATCTGTGGTTATTTGATTTTTGGTTAAGGGTGCCCAGATAATCCGATGGAGAAAAAATCATCTTATCAACAAATGGGGGATAAGTGGCTATCCACATGCAAACCCCTACTTCACACCATATGCAAAAATGAACTCAAATGGACCAAAGACCTTAATGTAAGAGCTAAAGTTATAAAAATATTAGAAGAAAATACAAGTATAAATCTTCATGACCTTGGATTTGGTAATGTTTTTTAGCTATGACACTAAAACCACAAGCAAGAGAAGAAAAAATACATTGAACTTCATCAGAATTAAAAGCTTTTGTACATTAAGGGACAGTATCAGGAAAGTGAAAAGACAACTCAGATGATGGAAGAAAAGGTTCATAAATTATATATCTAAAAGGGATACATATCTAATAAGATCATATATCAGTAATAATACATCCAGAGTATATAAAGAATTTATAACTCAACAATAAGGAGACAACCCAATTGAAACACAAGCAAATGATCTGAATGACGTGTCTTCAAAAATGTATATACAAATAGCTAATAAACACATGTAAAGATGTTCAACATCATTAGTCTTTAGGGAAATGTAAATTGAAACCATAATGGTATACTACTTGCCACTCACTAGGATGACTATAACAAAAAAAGCAGATAATAAATGTTGTCTAGGGTGTTGAGAAATTGGAGTCCTTATACATTGTTGGTGGGAATATAAAATGGTATAGCCACCATGGAAATCAGTTTTAAAGCTCATCAAAAAGTTAAAATTGAGTTATGATGTAGCAGTTACACTCCTAGGTATATACCTGAAATAAGTGGAAACATGTTTATACCATAACTTGTACACAGAAGCTCATAGCAGCATCATTCATGACAGCCAAAAAGTGAAAACAATGCAAATACCCATCAACTCATGAATGGATCAACCAAATGTGGCCTCTCCATTCAAAGGAACATTATTTGACTGTAAGAAGGAATGAAGCACTGATCAGGGTTACATCATGGATGAGCCCTAAAAACATGCTAAGTGAAGTCACAAAAGGCCACATGTTGTATGATCCCATTGACATGAAATGACCATGACAAGTAAATCCATAAAGGCAGTAGGTCAGTGGTTGTCGGAACGGGGGGAGGGAGGAAAGGAGAGTGACAGTAATGGGTATTCCTTTTGGGGTGAGGAGAACATCCTGGAATTAGATGGTGGTGATGGTCGCAAAACCTGGTGAAAATACGAAAACTAAAACCACTGAATGATATCCTATGAAATGGTAAATTTTATTATACGTGAATTATATCTCAATTAAAAGAAAAAATGGTTGTGATAGGATTTTCACACCTAAAGAAGTTAACAACAATCCCTTAGGATCACCAGAGAGCATAAGTGTCAAATTTTCTAGTTTTCTTTTTAAAAATACTGATTTTGCCATCTGTTTGAATCACTTACATTAAAGCCTATGCAATGCAATTGGCTTAACATGCTTCAATCCTTTTAAGCAATAGTTTCTCTCCCAGTATTTTCCCCCCTTGCAATTGCTTTATTGAAGAAACCAGACTAACTGTCCAGGAGAGCTTCCCACAGTCTAGCTTTTGCTGCTGCCATCCCTGAGGCATTTTCCTCTATCCCCTTTCTATCCGGTACCTTGGAGGTTGCACCAAGCAGCTTCATCAGATTCAGGTTTGGTTTTCTTTGGCAACATGAAAGTTCTGTGCTTCCATCGGTAGGCACCTAGTGGCTGATAATCTCTCCTTGTGCTGTGTTAGAAAATGTTGATACCCAGTACCTGACCTGTCACTTCATTTGGGTGGAGCCCTGGCCATACTCTGGCATCGCATCTTCATTTATCAGTTGGAATTCTTTTGTAAGGGGAAACCTCCTTCCCACAACTACTTGGTTATGCTGAGGGAGAGGAAGAATAAATGTTTGATTCTTCCCCTTAATTTTATTAGTTTCTGAAATAGTAAGTTGTTTCTCTAGTGTTCTGTGAAAGTGATCCTTGTTTTGTGAGTTTTGGTAGCATTTGACAATATCAGGGTATGTCTCAGTCCGCTGGCTCTTTGTTCTCACATCGCTGTATTTTGACCAGTGTGTGCTTTTTCACGACGGCTCCAGGGGCCTTTTGAATGGCTTCCTTCCTTTCCTGTATGACAGCATATTCCAGGTTCCCCTTGCACCTTCAGGAAAGTTCATTTTAAACTAGTCTCCTTGGTGGTTCTCTTCAAGGAAGCCTAAAGCCCCGGTTTAAAATACACAGAACCTAAGTAGCTTGTCCAGCTTCAGCCCATGTTGCTTTTCCCGAGCAAGATCATTAATGTTTCTAACAATGTGCATGTCTCGTGTTCATAGTGGATGCTATTTAGCGGGATAAGAGAACACCATGGCTCTATAGGATGAAAGTTTTCACACTTACCTCTCTGTCTCCGGTGAGAAATAAATCCAAACACATTGATACCCACCACACCTGTGTCAAAAGTTTTACAGCATAGGTGGGTGACCATAGTAACAGCTACCTATAGCTCTGTTTACTCTGCGCCCATGCCAAGGGCTTCACAGAAAGCATGTCTCAGTCTTTACATCAGCCTTATTTTGCAGACAAGTAAACTGAGGCTGGTGTCATCATTTCTGGCTACTTAGCCTGAGTGTCCCCAAGCAGTCTTCAGCCTTTTGAAGGTCATGAGTCGGTGGTAGGGGGCAGACACAGTGAGATCTCCCAGCGTCATTCAAACTGAAGTTTGTTGACAAATAGCTCTTGCGCTGTTGGTAAGTGTGGGGCGGTATCGTGAAGCCCAAGGGCAGCCCTACCCCCCTTTCCTCAGCCTCCGTCACACGAAGGGCAGTCAGAACGCGGGCTTTCCGGAGAGACGACAGCCTCCCCCGTCAGCTGTCCCAAGTGCTGTCCCTGATCTTTACTGAGTTTTACTTTATCCTTTGGGAGGAAGTACATCTGTCATAAAAATCATCTTAGCAAATCACATTTTTCTCTGAAAACAACTAAAACTGTGCAAGTCGACAATGCCTTTCACCATGTAAGTGTGGAGACACTACATTCATGTTGCTGAATTAAATAAGCTTCCTACTAAAATTAAATGTGAAAGAGAGGAACACCAGTGAGACGGGAGCAAGCCCTCCACCTCTATAAAAACTGTTCCAGTAAATAGGCTAAATGTTACACAGGATGCTTTTAACGAAAATCAAGTCTGGACTCAAGCCATATGGGCAAATGGCAGCCGGTTGGCAGAAATTGCTCAGACGATTAAAGAATTAGGAAATACAACAGGAAATGTTTAAAAATGCAAACTGCATTTTCTTTGCTTACCTTTGTTTCCTCATTTTTCTCTAATGAGCAAATATTGCCTCTGTGATCAGAGGACAAGAACAAGAACCACTGTAAACTTCTGTTTTGAAGAATTGGAAAAGGGCCCGCAGAGGGACGGGGGTCAGGGCTGGAGAGGCCTGGGGGCGGCGTGGGCTGCAGCGGCACCCCATCCCGGAGCCTGTCCTCTAGCCCGTCTTCTTCACCCACCGCCTTCTTAGGATTCTCAGGGTGGCAGGAAAGCTCTGGGGACTGGGAAGCCACTTGAGCGGGACGGCTGTTTAATGGTTAACGGCGAACAAGTTCGGTGGGTCCCGCTGTGGCTCTGAGTTTTTAAAACCTCTGCGGGCCCCTCGCCAAGAGGCCGTGCTGGAGTGCGCCTGGGGCGGGGCCGAGCCGGTACTCGGTAATTCTTCCCCAGGGAAGACTTAGTGTTTAATGGGGACAGGGTTTCAGTTTGGCAAGATGAACAGGTCCTGGAGATGGATGGTGGATTGTGAATGTACTTAACGGCACTGAACTGTACTCATAAGAATGGCAAATGTTATGTTCTGTGTATTTTGCCAAAGTTAAATAAAAACCTCCCCCTACGATCGCTCCCCGCAGCCAGAGTGGGAACGGAAGTGTCAAGCCAGGGCGAACTCCGTCCTGGACGCTGTGAGGCAGCCGCTCTGACAAACCCCATTTCACAGCGAGGAAGACGAGGCTCAGGGGTCTCGGTCGTCCTTAAGTTTCATCGGAAGTGGCTACACCCGGTTTTGAAACCAGATCTGACCCCATTGGTACAGTTCACTTAAGTAGATTGCAACCCACTGCCATCAAGACCACCCAGGGGGGCGTCAGTCAGCAACACCTCATTTCAAGTGCCTTCAGTAAAGCTCACAGGAGCCTCACTTTCCTCCCCCTCCTGCCCTTCTCCCCTTTAGCCCCCTCCCCCTCCTGCCCTTTGCCCCGCCTCTTCCCCCTACTTCTTGTTTTTATTAAACACACTGTCTTCATCCTGAGCTTGGAGCAGCTTCCAGTTGAGTTTTAAGCAGGAGCCATTTACCATGCGTTTCTGTACAATGGACCAAGGCTGAGCTTCACTGAAAACTATGCAATACATTTGCAATAACTACTTTTGTTTTGGTGCCACTGAAAATACTGAAGCTGACACCAAAAGTGAGGAATTTAAAGATTATTATTTTTAATACCGAAAGCTATCACCGTAACAGCAGAATGCTAGCGGACCAGCAGGCCCAGACGGGAGAAGTGGGCGCATGGGAGGAAGCAACGGGAAGACGGAGGCAGATGCCTCCTCTGCTGCTCTGGTCTTTGAAGCAGGTGGTGTTTCCATCATCATGCACTTGCCGTCTCCTCTCCTTCCAGCTCCTTCGAATTCAGAATAACTGTTGAAGACTGGCTGGCAGAACCCCAAGCAGGGGAGTTCTAGCCCTTACATGGTTCAGAAACAAATTTCAGTGGCACATCTCTCAGTCTGGCTGAGCAGGGTTGTTTAATCTTTTTTGAGCCATGAACCTTTGTAACAGGCTGGGAAGCCTGAGGACCATTTTTCAGAATATATTCTAATGCATCAAATAAAATTTATGGAATTACAAAGGAAACAAATTTTATTGAATGACCGATAATGTTTTAAATGATCTAATGTTTTAAAAATCTGATAATAGAGTAGTATGTGTATTTCTTTATTCATACATTAAGATCTGGTAGCAGATCTAACAACTTCCATAGTTTTTAAACAGTGATGACCACAAATGGTATATCAAGAATAACTGTAATAGTCATCATGTGATATGAAATTATCTATGATTTCTATTGGAGACAAAGTCCAAGTTTCTACCAGTGCTACTGGGATGTGCTGTCTGCATTCACACTGCAAGGAAATGCTGCATTTCAGTTAGAAGTTAGAGAGAACAGAGATGTGGCTTTTGTCCATCCCATTTCACAAACCCCTTGAGCTATATTCACAGTCTTTTTGGGGTCTCTGGACCTCAGGTTAAGAACCCAAGGACTAGGATCCCCTACCTGAAGGGCAGCCTGGTAAAACGCTTGATGTCGAATTAAAAGCAAGTGATCACGATTTATGCCACATCATTTTATCTCCTTTCCTATGGAAAGCTCTTTCTGGAATAGTCAGTAATTATTTTTCAAATTTTGGGGGAAAAGAAGAAGTCTGGTTAACAAAAGGTTGTAATAGGCCTAACTAGGAATCAAAAAAAGTCCATAAGCTGTACATTTCTGCAATGAATACTTAGGAAGAAAATTCTAAAGTACTGGTGCTAAACAGCTGAACTGGTGGTAAGGCAATCACATAGATTTCCCAAAACTCTCTGGATATAAAATAGTCTGTTCCTGCTGTTATAAGTGACCTAAGTTAGTTTAACCACAGACAGCTCCTCGGTTAATTTTGGTAGGGAATGGTAGCTGCCAAAGAGTTTGGAAGTGATTAAGGTTAGCTACCCTCGCACATCACACCACAGGGTTATAGTGACAATGAATGCAGAATGAATACAGACACAAACAGGTATTTACACACATTTGTTAGCAAAGCAAGCTCACAATCGTTCTAGTAACCTGCTCTGGAAGCTCAAGGAAGTTCCAGCTCCTTGCCCTTCAGTTGCTCTGCCCAAATCCTCCACATGCCAGATATGACGTTCCTAACATGGAAAGGCTGGACCCCCAACCCCACCATGAGGCTCTCAACTCAAGCCCTACCCTAGGGGTGCAGGCTCCAGACCTCCAAATTCTCATACCTTGCTCTCACAAGGGTGGAAAGTGTTTAAATTGCTTTAACAATCTATTCTCTAATTGAACATCTTTATTTTCACCAATAGAAGCCCATTTTTTGGCATTTATCATGCTAAATAACACACTATTTTTACTAACAAAAACCCATTTTTGATAGCCTGTATGCTTAGTAGAAGCACCTAGGTTGTTGATGGAGACACAGATAGACGGGTGACGGCCAGCAGTGTGGAGGGTGCTCCTTCCTGATGTAGTGTTCGCTGTCCCCTCCTGACTTACACATTCCTCTCTCTGTCCCAGTATTTTACTGTGAACATCTTTAAACATACAGAAAACAATGCACACCAGTATCCTACCATTTACATCAGTAGTTCTCAAACTTTAGCACGCACCAGAATCATCTCCAGGGCTTGTCAAAACACTCACGGCTGGGCCTCACTGCAGTGGTTTCTGATTCAGTGGGTCTGGCCTGAAAAAGTGCATTTCTAGCAAAGTTTCTAGGTGATCTGATGCTTCTGCTCCCTGCATATCACTTTGAGAACCACTTACTTTGGTTCTACTACTAATATTTTGCTGTATTCACTTTATCACACATCTAGCCACTTAGCCATCCATCCATCCATCCATTCTATTTTTGGACACATTTCAAAGTGAGCTGCAGGTATAGTACATGTTATCCCTAAACACGTTTTGAACATGCATGTCATTAACTTGGTTTCCACATCTGTATATGCATTTTTGAAGTAAAACTTATTTACAGTGAAATGGGGACTGGGAGTTTGTTTTTTTTTAAGTTTGTTGAAATATAATTTACATTTGCTTAAATTCACTCTTTTTAGTATATAATTCTATGAGTTTTGACAAATGCCTACAGTTAAGCATCACAATCAAGACTCATTTCGTAAAAATGTTCCATCAGGTCCCTTTGCAGTAAGCATCTCTCCCAACTCCCAGCCCTGGAACCACTGATCTGTTTTTTCCCCAACAGTCTTGCCTTTTCCAGAAGGTCATAGAAATGGAATCACACAGTACATATCCCTTCTCCAAAGACTTTATTTTTTAAAATCAGTTAATAGTGGGGGAGGCTGTGCATGTGTAGGGTGAAGGTGTGTGTGAGAAATCTCTGTACAGCTATTAACCTAAGTTGACACATCACGATTACCCAGAGTCCAGATCACATCAGGGCTCACTCTCGGGGCGGTACGGTCTCTCGGTTTGGATACATGTATGACATGAACCCACCATTCGTCTCACATGGAATAAAAATCCTCTCTGCTCTGCCTATTCAGCCCTCCTCCTCTCCAACCCCTGGTAGCCACTAGTCTTTTTACTCTCTCCATCGTTTTGCATTTTCCAGAGCGTCATGTAATTAGAACCATACAGTATGCAGCCTTTTCAGATTGTTTGCTTTCACTTAGTGAGATGCATTTAAGTTTCCTCCATGTCTTTTCACAAATTGATAGCTCATTTCTTTTTAGCACTGAAAAATATTCCATTGTCTGGATGTACTACAGTTTATATAACCACTCATCTCCCGAACAATATCTGGGTTGCTTCAGAGTTTTAGCTTTTATGAATAAAGTTGCCATAAACACCCATGTGCAGGTTTTTTGGTGAACATAAGTTCTCCAGCTCTTTGGGTAAATACCAATGAATATGACTGTTGGATCATATGGTAAGAGTATGTTTAGTTTTGTAAGAAACTACAAACTGTCTTAAAAGTGGCTGTACCATCTCTGCATTCCCACCTGCAATGAATGAGATTTCCTGTTGGTCCACATCCTCGTCAACATTTGGTATTGTCAGTGTTCCAGATTGTGACCATTCTAATAGCTATGTAGTTGCATCTCGTTGTTTTAATTTGCATTCCCTGATGGCATATAATGTGAAGTATCTTCTTATATGCTTACTTGATATCTATGTATCTTCTTTGGTGAGGTAATCTGTTAAGGCCTTTGGCCAATTTTTTACTAGGGTTGATTTTTTCCTTATTTTTGACTTTCAAATGTTAATTCCAATATTTCATATATATATATATGTACATATATATATATACTTTTTTTATTGAAGTATCATTGATACACAATCTTATGTTGGTGTCAGGTATACAACACAGTGGTTCAACAGTTACCCATATTATTAAATCCTCACGTCTATTAGTACAGTTGCTGCCTGTCAATGTAGGAAGATGTTAACAGAATCATTGGCTATGTTCTCCATGATGTGTAGTACCTTCCTTGTGACAACTTATATTATAATTGAGAATGTTTGTGCCCTTTCATGCCCCTCCCTATCCATCCACCAACCCTACCAACCAGTCACTTCTCAGTGTCTATGAGTCTACTGCTATTCTGTTCATTTTTTTTACTAAGGTATCATTGATATACAATTATGAAGGTTTCACATGAGCAACATTGTGGTTACTACATTCCCACCTATTATAAAGTCCCCACCACACACCCCATTACAGTCACTGTCTATCAGCGTAGTAAGATGCTATAGAGTCACTACTTGTATTCTGTGCTACACTGCCTTTCCTGTGTCCCCCATATTATGTGTGATAATCATAATATGCCTTAATCCCTTCTCCCTCACTTCCCATCCACCCTCGCCAAACTCTTTCCTTTTGGTAACCGCTAGTTGATTCTTGGGTTCTGTGAGTCTGCTGCTGTTTTGTTCCTTCACTTTTTGCTTTGTTGTTATGCTCCACAGATGAGTGAAATCATTTGGTACTTGTCTTTCTTAACCTGCTTTATTTCACTGAGCATAATACACTCCAGCTCTATCCATGTTGTGGCAAATGTTAGGATCTGTGTTCTTCTTATGGCTGAATAATACTCAATTGTGTATATGTACCACCTCTTCTTTATCCATTCATCTACTGATGGACACTTAGGTCTTGGCTATTGTAAATAGTGCTCAATAAACATAGGAGTACATATGTCTTTTTGAATCAGGGATCTTGTTTTATTTGGATGAATTCCTAAGAGTGGAATTCCTGGGTCAAATATTTCTGTTTTTAGTTTTTTGAGGAACCTCCATATTGCTTTCCACAATGGCTGAACTAATTAACATTCCCACCAGCAGTGTAGGAAGGTTCCCCTTTCTCCCCATCCTCATGAGCATTTGTTGTTGTTTGTCTTTTGGATGCCAGCCTTCCTAACTGGTGTGAGGTGATATCTCATTGTGGTTTTAATTTGCATTTCCCTGATGATTAGTGAGGTGGAGCATCTTTTCACGTACCTGTTGGCCATCTGAATTTCCTCTTTGGAGAAGTGTCTGTTCAGATCCTCTGCCCATTTTTGATTGGGTTACTTGCTTTTTGGGTATTGAGGCTCTTTATACATTTTGGATGTTAACCTCTTATCAGACACATCATTTACGAATATATTCTTCCATACTGTAGGATGCCTTTTTGTTCTGCTGATGCTGTCCTTTGCTGTACAGAAGCCTTTTAGCATGATGTAGTCCCATTTGCTCATTTTTGCTTTTGTTTCCCTTGCCTGAAGAGATGCATTCATGAAAAAGTTGCTCACATTTATTTTCAAGAGATTTTTGCCTTTGTTTTCTTCTAAGAGTTTCGTGGTGCCACGATTTACATTCAGGTCTTTGATCCATTTCGGGTTTGTTCCCAATCTTAGAGGTAAAGCTTTCAACTTATCACTGTTAAATATGATGTTGGCTGTGGGTTTGTCATATATGGCCTTTATTATGTTGAAGTACTTGCCCTCTATAACCATTTTGCTGAGAGTTTTTATCATGAATAGATGTTTAATTTTGTCAAATGCTTTTTCAGCATCTATGGAGATGATCATGTGATATTCATCCTTCTTTTTATTGACATGGTGGATGATGTTGATAGATTTTTGAATGTTGTACCATCCTTGCATCCCTGGAATAAATCCTACCTAATCATGATGGATGATCTTTTTTATGTATTTTTGTATTCAATTTGCTAATATTTTGTTGAGGATTTTTGCATGTATGTTCATCAGGGATACTGGTCTGTAATTTTCCTTTTATGTGGTGTTTTTGCCTTGTTTTGGTATTAGAGTGGTGCTGGCCTCAATGAGTTTGGAAGTATTCTCTCCTCTTCTACTTTTTGGAAAACTTTGAGGAGGATGGGTATTAGGTCTTCTCTAAATGTTTGATAAAATTCAGCAGTGAAGCCATCTGGTCCAGGTGTTTGGTTCTTGGGTAGTTTTCTGATTACTGATTCAATTTCATTGCTGGTAATTGTTCTATTCAGATTTTCTGTTTCTTCCTGGGTCTGCCTTGGAAGGTTGTATTTTTCTAGAAAGTTGTCCATTTCTTCTAGGCTATCCAATTCATTGGCATATAATTTTTTATAGTATTCTTTAATAATTCTTTGTATCTCTGTGGTGTCCATAGTGATTTTTCCTTTCTCATTTCTGATTCTGTTTCTGTGTGTATACTCTCTTTTTTTTCTTGATAAATCTGGCTAGGGTTTTATCTATTATTTTTGTTTTCTCAAAGAACCAGCTCTTAGTTTCATTAATTCTCTCTATCGTTTTAGTCTTCTCAATTTTATTTATTTTTTTCTCTGTTTTTTATTATGTCCCTCCTTCTACTGACTTTGGGCCTCATTTGTCCTTCTTTTTCCAGTTTCATTCATGGTGAATTTAGACTGTTCAGTTGGGATTGTTATTCCTTCTTTAGATGGGCCTGAATTGCTTTATACTCTGTTCTTAGAACTGCCTTTGCTGCGTCCAACAGAAGTTGGGACATTGAGCTGTTGTTTTCATTTTTCTCCATATATTGTTTGATCTCTGTTTTAATTTGGTCATTGATCCATTGATTATTTAGGAGTATGTTGCTAAGTCTCCAAGTGTTTATGAGCTTTTTCATTTTGTTTGCACAATTTATTTCTAGTTTCATACGTTTGTGATCTGAGAGGCTGGTTGGTACAATTTCAGTCTTTTTAAATTTACGGAGGCTCTTTTTGTGGACTAGTATGTGACCTATTCTGGAAAATATTCCATGTGCACTTGAAAAGAATGTGTATTATGCTGCTTTTGGGTGGAGTGTCTGTTGTAGATGTCTGTTAGGTCCATCTGTTCTAGTGTGTTGTTCAGTGCCTCTGTCTCCTTACTTATTTTCTGTCTGGTGGATCTGTCCTTTGGAGTGAGTGGTGTGTTGAAGTCTCCTAGAATGAATGCATTGCATTCTATTTCCCCTTTTAATTCTATTAGTATTTGTTTCACATATGTAGGTGCTCCTGTGTTGGGTGCATAGATATTTATAATGGTTATAATCCTCTTGTTGGATTGATGTCTTTATCATTATGTAATGTCTTTATTTATCTCTTGTGACTTTCTTTGTTTTGAAGTCTATTTTGTCTGATACAAGTACTGACATTCCTGCCTTTTTCTCCCAACTGTTTGCATGAAATATCTTTTTCCATCCCTTTGCTTTTAGTCTGTGTATGTTTCTTGATTTGAATTGAGTCTCTAGTAGGCAGTGTATAGATGGGTCTTTCTTTTTTATCCATTCTCTAACTCCACATCTTTTGATTGCTGCATTCCAACCATTTACATTTAGGGTGATTATTAATAGGTATGTACTTATGGCCATTGGAGACTTTGGATTTGTGGTCACCAGCGGTTCAAGGGTAACTTCTTTACTATCTAACAGTCTAACTTAACTCACTTATTATGCTATTATGAACACAATCTAAAGATTCTTTTTTTCTCCCTCCTTTTACTTCCTCCTCCATTCTTTGTATGTTAGGTGTCATATTTTGTACTCTTTGTGTTTCCCTTGACTGAGTTTGTGGGTAGTTGATTTAATTTTACATTTGGTTAGTAGTTAATTGGTTTTCTTCCTTTTTTGTGGTTTTATTTTCTCTGGTGACAGCTATTTAGCCTTAGGAACCCTTCCATCTAAAGCAGTTCCTTTAAAATACTCTGTAGAGATATTTTGTGGGAGGTAGATTCCCTCAACTTTTGCTTATCTGGAAATTCTTTACTTTTTCCTTCAAATTTAAATGATAATATTACTGCATAGAGTATTCTTGGTTCAAGACCCTTCTGTTTAATTGCATTAAATATATCATGCCATTCCCTTCTGGCCTGTAAGGTTTCTGCTAAGAAATCTGATGATAGCCTGATGGGTTTTCCTTTGTAGGTGATTTTTTTCTCTCTTACTGCTTTTATTTCTCTGTCCTTGTCCTTGAGCTTTGCCATTTCAATTATTATGTGTCTTGGTATCGTCTTCCTTGTGTCCTTTGTGTTGGGAGATCTGTGGGCTTCCATGGCTTGAGAGACTATTTCCTTCCCCAGATTGGGGAAGTTTTCAGCAATTACCTCCCCAAAGACACTTTCTATCCCTTTTTCTCTCTTCTTCTCCTGATATTCCTATAATGTGAATATTGTTCCATTTGGATTGGTCACACAGTTCTCTTGATGTTCTTTCATTCCTAGAGATCCTTTTTTTCTCTCTCTGCCTCAGCTTCTTCATATTCTTGTTCTCTAATTTCTATTCCATTTACCATTTCCTCTACCTAATCGAATCTGCTTTTAAATCCCTCCATTATATGTTCCATTTCAGCTACTGTATTTTTCAAGGTGTCTATCTCCCTCTTGAATTCATCCCTTAGCTCTTGAATATTTTTCTGTAGCTCCATTAGCATGCTTATGATTTTTATTTTTCATTCTTTTTCAGGAAGATTGGTGATTTCAGTTTCACTGAGTCCTCTTTCTGGTGTTTGAGGGATTTTGGATTGAACAAGGTTCTTCTGCCTTTTCATAATCCCTTTTCAATGAGATGTTCTCTTTTCCCAGATGAAGGCTGGCTTGTGTAATCTTATTTCTAGTTACTCTTTTAGATTAGCTGTATTTGCTGTATTTTCGTATTATATGTCATTTTGGGAGGAGATTTCTACCCACTTCTCATGCTGCAACAATCTTTTCTCCACCTCCTAATACAAGTATTTTATTAAAAAGATCCTTAGAATAGCACTTTTGGATAAAAATATAATGCAAATCACATATGCAATTCAATATTTTCTATTTATCTATGTCAGACAAGAAAAAAAGTGAAATTAATAATATGTTTTATAACTTAATATATCTAAATAGATTTAATAGTATATTTTATTTAACACAAGTTATTTCAATATATAATTAATATTAAGAATTTATTAATAAGATATTTACTTTTGTTTTTTTGTACTACATCTTCAAAATCTGGTGTGTATTTCAACTTATAACATGTGTATAATAAAATCACACTAGCCATATTTTAAATGTTCAAAAGCCTAGTGGCTAACCATATTGGTTATCACAGGTGTAAAGTACCTATTAACCAGGACCCCCATGGATGGGAGGGGAAATGATGAGCTGCAGATAATAATAAGAATATTTTACAGCAGGTTTTGGTTTGAAGAGACCTCCACAGACCTCTCATGCAGTCCTTGTAGCAGCCATATGAGATAATTATTTTCACCATCATCATTTTGCAGTGAGAAGATTAAAGCAATGAGAAGTGAAAGTGGCTTGCCCAACAATAATAGTCAGTGAGTAGGTGAGAAAGCCTGGCTTTTCCTTTTTTATTTTTATTTTTTATTAAGATATGATTGATACACACTCTTATGAAGGTTTCACATGAAAAAAACAATGTAGTTACTACATTTACCCATATTATCAAGTCCCTACCCATACCCAATGCAGACATTGTTCATCAGTGTAGTAAGATGCAATAAATCCACTATGTGCCTTCTCTGTGCTACAGTATTCTCCCTGTGATCCCCCACACCATGTGTACTAAACATAACACCCCTCAATCCCCTTCTCCCTCCCTCCTCATCCACCCTCCCACACCCCTCCCCTTTGGTAACCACTAGTTCCTTCTTGGAGTCTCTGAGTCTGCTGCCATTTTGTTCCTTCAGTTTTGCTTCATTGTTATACTTCACAAAGGGAATCATTTGGCATTTGTTTTTCTCTGCCTGGCTTATTTCACTGAGCATAATGTCCTCCAGTTCCATCATGTTGTTGCAAATGGTAGGATTTGTTTCTTCCTTATGGCTGAATAGTATTCCATTGTGTATATGTACCACATCTTCTTTATCCATTCATCTACTAATGGACACTTAGGTTGCTTCCATATATTGGCTATTGTAAAAAGTGCTGCAATAAACATAGGGGTGCATATGTCTATTTGAATCTGAGAAGTTATAGTCTTTGGGTAAATTCCAAGGAGTGGGATTCCAGGGTAAAATGGTATTTCTATTTTTAGTTTTTTGAGGAACCTCCATATTGCTTTCCACAATGGTTGAACTAGCTTACATTCCCACCAGCAGTGTAGGAGGGTTCCCCTTTCTCTGCATCCTTGCCAGAATTTGTTGTTCTTAGTCTTTTGGATGGTGGTCATCCTTACTGGTATGAGGTGATATCTCACTGTGGTTTTAATTTGCATTTCTCTGATGATTAGTGATGTGGAGCATCTTTTCGTGTGTCTGTTGGCCATCTGAATTTCTTTTTTGGAGAACTGTCTCTTCATATCCTCTGCCCATTTGTTAATCGGGTTATTTGCTTTTTGGGTATTGACATTATATATTTTGGATGTTAACCCCTTGTTGAATATGTCATTTACAAATATATTCTGCCATACTGTAGGATGCCTTTTTGTTTTGTTGATGATGTCCTTTGCCATACAGAAATTTTTGAGTTTGATGTTGTCCCATGAGTTCATTTTTGTTTTTGTTTCCCTTACTCAAGGAGATGGGTTCAGGAAGAATTTGCTCATGCTTATATTCAGGAGCAACCTGGCTTTTCTACCTTAAGACGTCTCATCTCCAAAAACCTTCCACTAAGCAGAGAGACCGTACAATCTAGGGGGTCACTGAAGAGCAGGAGAACAAGCAGGATTACTTCCTCAGTCATTTTGGGTAATGACATCCCATGGAAGAATGCTCATATTAATGTGATAAAAGGCCAGTGGCTCTCAAACTTTAATTTTCATAGGAATCTCCTGAATGGGCTTATTTAAAATGAAGATTCCTGACTCAATCCTGCCATTCTTATTCAGTAAGCCTGAAGTGATAACTCAAGTATCTGCATTGTTATCAAGAGCTCCAGGATTATGATACAGGTGGTCCTGTGGCCCCCAAGTTTCCATAGGTGGTCTGGAAGAATGCGCCTGACCTTGAAATAGGTGTCCTACTTAAGAATTGAAATTGATATCAGAAAGTTGTTTGACCTCAGACAATTCAAGAAATCCAGATGGGTGGTATGTTTCAAAGTGGAAGATGTTTCAGAGTTCTGAAACATTATGCTGTAGAAAATTTAATGATGTATTAAGACATTTGTTATCTATTCCATAAAAAGGGATTTTACTAGATTTATGCATTTTTCTGTAGTTTATGTTGATGAAAGTTTGAAAAAGTTTATAGTGTCATCCATATTTGCGTGTATTTGTTTAAATACATGTATATGCATATGTGTATCTACATAAAATGAATGAAAAACATCAAAATATTCACAGTGGTTTTCACTGGCTGACAGGTTTATGGATAACTTCTAAAGTTTGTTCTTCCATATTGACATTTTTTTCTTAATTTTGTACAATTAACACATTATTTTAATTTTTTTTAAAAAGAAAACATTTAAGGAAATACTCAATCATAAAAAGAGGTCTTTAAAGATAAGTCCTACTAGTAATCATTTCATTCTATAGATGAGGTCTAAGGAAAAGGTTAAATTTGATAGTTTTTTTTTAAATCCATGTTTTCTCATGTGGGGTATAAATGAATACCATTTATACCCACATAATGATACCATGCTCAGTACCCTTGCTTAATCACTGTAAAACTGAAAAAGTAAGATCTTCCAGTGCTCTTCTAGGCCAGGAGCTCCTTAAAGGAGTTTCTGTCCATTGGGTAGGACTAGATGTCAGGTGTGCGTCTCAGTGCTGCCTAACCTGCGAGGGCGCTGCTGAGGCTCCAAGTGCCATGGTGTCTGTCTGGTTGCAGGGACTGGAGGGGAGACCACCTCAAGCTGATGCGACACCAGGAGCCTGGTGCAGTGCATGGATCCAAGCAGATCTGAAACCTAATAGGAGAAACGAAACAACAGTTGGTAATTTATAAACAAGTGACTCTGCACCCAGACCCAAATATTCTTTCTCTCTTTAAGATAGATAATGCTAGTGTGCATGTATCGATAATGTCACAGGAGACATCTAAGTGTAAGTATTTATGTATTTCCATTTATATATATACATAACATATATATGTATGTTTTCTAGAAAGTGAACATCTTTTAAAATCCAAAAAGGGGGCTTCAGGCAGCCTCTAGCTTCTAGTTCAAGTTCAGCTTGCAAATTTTCCCTTGCTGAGGGTCTTGCTGGCTGCCATGCTGGGTGAGTTCCTGGTGTGCTGGGGAAAGGCTGCATTTAGGCTGGATTTCAGTCTGACCCCTGTGGTCCTGGTCAAGCAAGCAAGTTGGCTGAGACTAGGATTATAGGAGAAGAAGCTGCTGGCAGTGCCCTCAGGGAGCCCTAGCACCTGGCTGTCCCTATGTCCCTGTGCTCCCACCCGGCTGGCCTCAGCGAGGTGCCTCACCTGGAAAGAAAGGGAAGAATAGTGGTATTTACTTTGCAAAGTTTTTGTGAGCCTTGCATGGAATAGTTCATGTCAAGTGCTAAGCACAGCACCTGGCTCAGAGGAACCTTGGTTATGTTATGGTTAGTGATGCTGCTGCCACAGAAAAACTTATCAGGGAATAAATGAACAGGGCAGAGAAAGTGTTTGAGCAAAGGACTTTGCCAGAAACACGGCTCCTCAGAGAGCAGGGAGGCTACAGTGTCCATGGGGTGCACTGTGCATGAGTTCAGTGGTGGAGGGGGGGCACCTGTAACACCTTCATATTCGGTGAACAAATAGTCTTTCAGAGTATATATTTTTAAATGTCTTTTTTTTAAAGATAAATGGGTTCCCATTATATGTAGGATTCTGTTATATGGTTGGTTTGTTTTGGCTTCTCTGTTTGGTCTGACGTCCTTTGTGAAGCCCATACTTGCTTCTGATGATCTTGCCTTCCATTTTCCTTTTCTTTTTCTTGTTTACTAGGTAATATAAAACAGATAAAACCTCTCAGTTCCCTTCTCCACCCCCCAACAGCTTCCCATCACACAGAGAGTAAATTGTAACCCCACCTGCGTCTCTGACCACCTACTCTGTTCTTTCCAGGACAGGAGCTTCTTGCTGTGCCGTGAACCTGCCAGGCTGATCTTCACATTTGTGTTTTTCTCTCCTCATTAAAATTTCCATAGTAAAGTAGTAAATCTTGGGTGCATAGGGTGCATAGCTCAGTGAAGTTTTCCATGTCTCCATACCAATGAACATAGATTTACAAAAGTATTCTTATTTTTTGTACATTATTCCATTCCATTTAATGAATATTATGTAATTTATTTAACTAGTGGTACATTTACATTCTCTCCAGTTTTTATTTTATAAAAAGCCCTGGAGAGAAGAGGCTCAAGATGGCAGCATGAGTAGGGCAACAGAAATCTCCTCCCAAAACCATATATATTTTTGAAAATACAACAAAAGAGAGACCAGAAGATACAGTACAACAGCCAGGCTACATGTACATCTACAAGAGCTCAGCAGCTCACAAAAAGGGTCAGATACAAAGCCGTGACCTGGCGGAACATGAGCACTCTGCCCACCACAGCTCTCCAGTGGGGGGGAAAGAATCAGAGTGGGGAGGGAGTGAAAGCACAAGACTGCTAAATAACCAGCCCTAGTAATCTGCACCGGGAGCACAGATACACATTGCATGGTGTGCTGGATATTAGAGAAACGGAAAAATAATATCTGTGAGCAGGACCTCACAGCCAGCTCCACTGGGACAAAAGAATAGCAGGTGCTTTTTAAAAGTCTTAAAGGGACAGGGGCCCAACAGCTGGATGGAATTGTCCTGGGACACTAAGCCTAGCAGGCTGGGAATCCTAAGGAACTTCAGGTGCCCTAACCCCCTGGGTGGCAATGCAGCTTCGAATCCCCTCTTGGTGATAAGCAGCCTGCCATTCATTCCCCTACCAGTGCAGCTGCAACACAGCGGCAGAGCATCTGGAGAGTGGCCACACCCACAGCAGCTGCCCAGTGTCTCCTCCAAGTGTGCAGCTGCCCGGGCCAGACCCAGAGGCTGCCACTTGTGCGCAGCTGCCCGACACAGACAGAGAGAGCTGGGGCAAGATTGGGAGGGCACGAGGGGGTGCCATTCTTGCAGGAGAACACACCGGGTGCACCTACCACTCCCTGCAGGGCTCTGGGCTTCCCTGAGGGCTGCTCCCCATGTGCGGGTAACCAGCATAGGCAGCGGATAAGGGTAAAGTGATTAGCAAGCAGGAAGGGACTTTGTTCTTCTAGCTGACACATGCGCCACCTGCCTATGACCACCTCTATCACCATGAAAAGGCAGAAAAATTCAGTCGAGTCAAGAATCACTCAGACAACCTCAGAGAGAGGGCCTGGGCAGATAGATAAAACCAATCTTCCCAAAAAAGAATCTAAAATAAAGGTCATAACCATGCAGATGAACCTGCAGAGAAATATGCAAGAGCTAAGGGACGAAGTCAAGAGGGAGATTACAGAAATGAAAAAATCTCTGGAAGGACTTAAGAGCAGACTGGATGAGGTGCAACAGACTGTTAATGGAATACAAATCAAGAACATGAATACAGAGAAGCAGAGGCAGAGAGAGATAGAATAAAAGGATATTAAGAGAACCGTGTGATTAATCCAAACAGAACAATGTTCACATTATTGGGGTACCAGAAGAAGAAGAAGGGAAAAAGGGATAGAAAGTGTCTTTGAAAAAATAATTACTGAAAACTTCCCCAAACTAGGGGAGGAGATAGTCTATCAGACCATAGAAGCCCAAAGACTTCACAACACAAGGGACCCAAGGAGGACAACACCAAGACATATAATAATTAAAATGGCAAAGATCAAAGACAAGGACAGAATATTAAAGGTGGCCAGAGAGAGAAAAAAGGTCAACTACAAAGGAAAACCCATTAGGCTATTATCAGACTTCTCAACAGAAACCTTACAGGCCAGAAGAGAAAGGCATGATATATTTAATGTAATGAAACAGAAGGGCCTTGAACAATGAATACTGTATCTGGCATGATCATCATTTAAATATGAAGGAGGGATTAAACAATTCCCAGACAAGCAAAAGTTGAGGAATTTGCCTCCCACAAACCACCTCTACAGGATATTTTAAAGGGAATGCTCTAGAAGCACTCCCAAGGCTAAATAGATGTCACCAGAGAAAATAAAATAACAGCAAAGAAAGCAGACCAACCAAATACTAAAGGTAAAAATTAAAATCAACTATTCAGAAAAGCAGTCAAGGGAAACACAAAAGAGTACAGAATAAAACACCTAACATATAAAGAATGGAGGAGGAGGAATAAGAAGGGAGAGAAATAAAGAATCATCAGACTGAGTTTACAATAGCTTAATAAGAGAGTTAGGTTAGACAGTCAGATAGTAAAGAAGCTACCCTTGAACCTTTGGTAACCACGAATCTAAAGCCTGCAATGGAAATAAGTACATATATTTTGATAATCACCCTAAATGTAAATGTACTGAATGCATCAATCAAAAGACACAGAGTAATAGAATGGATAAAACAGCAAGACCCATCTATATGCTGCTTACAAGAGACTCACCTCAACCCCAAAGACATACACAGACTAAAAGTGAAGGAATGGAAAAAGATATTTCATGCAAACAATAGGGAGAAAAAAGCAGGTGTTGCAATACTTGTATCAGACAAGATAGACCTCAAAACAAAGAAAGTAACAAGAGATAAAGAAGGATATTACATAATAATAAAGAGGCAGTCCAACAAGAGCATATAACCATTATAAATATCTATGCACCCAATACAGGAGCACTGGCCTATATGAGATAAATACTAACAGAATTAAAGGAGGAAATAGAATGCAATGCATTCATTCTAGGAGACTTCAACACACCACTCACTCCAAAGGACAGATCCACCAGACAGAAAATAAGTAAGGACACAGAGGCACTGAACACCCTCTAGAAAAGATGGACCTAAAAGATAGCTACAGAACTCTACACCCAAAAGCAGCAGGATACACATTCTTCTCAAGTGCACATGGAACATTTTTCAGAATAGATCACACACTAGGCCACAAAAAGAGCCTCAGTAAATTCAAAAGGATTGAAATTCTACCAACCAACTTCTCAGATCACAAAAGTATAAAACTAGAAATAAATTGTACAACGAAAACAAAAAGGTTCACAAACACATGGAGGCTTAACAACATGCTCCTAAATAGTCAGTGGATCAATGACCAAATTAAATAGAGATAAAGCAATATATGGAGACAAATGACAACAGCACAATGCCCCAAATTCTGTGATATGCAGTGAAGGCAAATGGAAACTCATCCCAAGCTCTTCGATAGGCATATTTAATATTATCAAAATGGCCGTCCCGCCTAAGGCAATCTACAGATTCAATGTAATCCCTATCAAAATACCAACAGCATTCTCCAAGAATTGGAACAAACAGTTTAAAAATTAAAATGGAACTACAAAAGACCCCCAAAAGCCAAAGCAATCCTGAGAAGGAAGAATAAAGCAGGTGGGATCTCGCTTCTGAACTTCAAGCTCTTTGTAGTAGAGCTTAAAGTTGGGAAGCGAGATTCCCCCTGCGCAGTAATCAATACAATTTGGTACTGGCACAAGAACAGACCCACAGACAAGTGGAACAGAATAGAGACTCCAGATATTAACCCAAACATATATGGTCAATTAATATACAATAAAGGATCTATGGACATACAATGAGGAAATGAGAGTGTCTTCAACATCTGGTGTTGGCAAAACTGGGCAGCTACATGTAAGAGAATGAAACTGGATCATTGTCTAACTCCATACATAAAAGTAAGCTCAAAATGGATCAAAGACCTGAATGTAAGTCATGAAGCCATAAAACTCTTAGAAAAGAACATAGGCAAAAATCTCTTGGACATAAACACGGGCAACTTCTTCATGAACCTATCTCCCCAGGCAAGGGAAACAAAAGCAAAAATGAACAAGTGGGACTATATCAAGGTGAAAAGCTTCTGCACAGCAAAGGTCACCATCAATAGAACAAAAAGGCATCCTACAGTATGGGAGAATATATTCATAAATGACATATCTGATAAAGCGTTGACATCCAAAATATATAAAGAGCTCATGCACCTCAACAAACAAAAAGCAAATAATCCAATTAAAAAATTGGCACAGAATCTGAACAGACACTTCTCCAAAGAAGAAATTCAAATAGCCAACAGACACATGAAAAGATGCTCCACATCGTTAGTCATCAGAGAAATGCAAATTGAAACCACAATGAGATATCACCTCACACCAGTAAGGATCGCCACCATCCAAAATACAAACAACAAATGTTGGCGAGGTTGTGAAGAAAGGCAAACCCTCCTACACTGCTGATGGGTATGTAAATTAGTTCAACCATTGTGGAAAGCAGTGTGGAGTTTCCTCAAAAAATTAAAAATAGAAATACCATTTTACCCAGGAATTGCACTCCTAGGAATTTACCCTAAAAATGCAGCAGCCCACTTTGAAAAAGACATATGCACCCCTATGTTTATCATAGCACTATTTACAATAGCCAAGAAATGGAAGCAACCCAAGTGTCCATTAGTAGTTGCATGGATAAAGAAGAATGTGGTACATATAAACAATGGAATATTATTCAGCCATAAGAAAAAAACAAATCCTACCACTTGCAACAACATGGATGGAGCTAGAGGATATTATGCTCAGTGAAATAAGCCAGGTGGAGAAAGACAAGTACCAAATGATTTCACTCATCTGTGGAGTATAAGAACAAAGAACAAACTGAAGGAACAAAACAGCAGCAGACTCCCAGAACCCAAAAAAGGAATAACAGTTACCAAAGGGAAAGGGACTGGGGAGGATGGGTGGGAAGGGAGGGATAAGGGGGAAAAAAGAGGCATTACTATTAGCAGACAGAATGTAGGGGGCCTCAGGGAAGGCTGTAGAACACAGAGAAGACAAGTAGTGATTCTATAGCATCTTATTAATCTGATGGACAGTGTCTGTAATGGGGTATGTCGGGAGGAATTGCTGATGGGGGGAATCTAGTAAACATAATGTTCCTCATGTAATTGTAGATTAATGATACCACACACACACACAAAAAAAAAAACCCCTGGAATGTCCGTTCTCATAGGTGTGGCTTATCTCATTTGTCTAATTATTCCCTTTATGAGTTAAGACTGCTGAATCAAAGGAATGTCTATTTTTAAAAAGTTTGCTACATACTGCCTAATGACCTTTCAGGAAGGTCACACTGATTCATCCTCTCAATGGCACCATAGTCCTGTACCTGTTTTCCCACACCCTATCATGCACTAAGGCCCAGGAATCCATTTCACCAGCTAGAATGAGGGTTAAAAGACAAATGTGGTAAAAATAACTGTAATTACAATAATTAGTTAAGGGATACACAAGATAAAAATATGTAAAATATAACATAAAAACCATAAAATATGAGGTTGGGGGAGAGAAATGTTGAGCTTTACAGAATGTGATCAAACTTAAGTTGCCATTGACTTAATATAGACTGTTACAGATAAAGGTTGTTATATGTAAGCCTCATGGTAACCACAAAGCAAAAACCAATAGTAAATACAGAAAAGATAAAGAAAAAGGAATATAAGCATAGCACTAAAGCAAATCATCAAATCACAGATGACAAAAGCAAAAGTATAAGAAAGGAACAAAAAGGAACTATAAAACAGCCAGAAAAATTAATAAAATGACAATAAATACCCATCAAAAATTACTTCAAGTGATATTGGGTCTAAATTATCCAATCAAAGACATAGAATGGCTTAAGGGATTTTTTAAAAAGACCCATCTGTATGCTGCCTACAAGAGGTTCCATTCAGATTTAAGGACACACACAGACTGAAAGTGAAGGGATGGGAAAAGATATTCCAAGAAAATGGAAACCAAAATAGAGGTGAGGTGATTATATTTGTATCAGACAAAATCAGCTTTAAACAGAGACTGCAATACAAGACAAATGAGAGCCTTGTGTAATGATAAAAGAGGTCAATCCAACAAAAGGGCATAATATTTATAGATGCTTATGCACCCAAGAAAAGGGTGCCTAAATATATAAAGCAAATAAAACCTAAAGAGAGAAATAGACAGCAATACAATAATAGTACATAATTTTTTTTTTTTTGAGAGGGCATCTCTCATATTCATTGATCAAATGGTTGTTAACAACAATAAAATTCAGTATAGGGGGGTCAACGCTCAATGTACAATCATTAATCCATCTCAAGGGTAATTCTCGTCAGTCTCCAATCTTCTGAAGCATAACGAACAAGTTCTTACATGGTGAACGAATTCTTACATAGTGAATAAATTCTTACATGGTGAACAGTACAAGGGCAGTCATCACAGAAACTTTCGGTTTTGATCATGCAATATGACCTATAAACAATCAGGTCAAATATGAATATTCGTTTGATTTTTGTACTTGATTTATATGTTGATCCCACATTTCTCCTATTATTATTATTTTATTTATTTATTTATTTATTTATTTATTTTTTCTATGTTTCTTTGTATTTTTCCGATTTGAAAGGTTCCATCATTTTTTTTTTTTTTTTTCAGTATAGGGGGGTCAATGCTCAATGTACAATCATTAATCCATCTCAAGCCTAATTCTCGTCAGTCTCCAATCTTCTGAAGCATAACGAACAAGTTCTTACATGGTGAACGAATTCTTACAGAGTGAATAAATTCTTACATGGTGAACAGTACAAGGGCATTCATCACAGAAACTTTCGGTTTTGATCATGCAATATGACCTATAAATCATCAGGTCAAATATGAATATTCATTTGATTTTTGTACTTGATTTATATGTTGATCCCACATTTCTCCTATTATTATTATTATTTTTATTTTTAATAAAATGCTGAAGTGGTAGGTAGATGCAAGATAAAGGTAGAAAACATAGTTTAGTGCTGTAAGAAGGCAAATGTAGATGATCAGATGATCAGGTGTGTGCCTATGGACTAAGTATTAATCCAGGCTAGACAAGGGCAGCAAGACATCCACGGATGCAGAAGATTTCTCTCAAAGCAGGGGGGGTGAGGTTCTGAGCCTCACCTCTGTTGATCCCCAAATTCTCACCTGATGGGCCCCCTGCGACTGTGCCTGTCTTAGGTTGTTCCTCCCTTGAGGAATCTTACCCGTCTCTGGCTAACCAGTCATCTTCTGGGGCCATACAGGGAAATGTAAAGTTGGTAAGTGAGAGAGAAGCCATATTGTTTGAAAAGGTTAGCTTTTTACTTCTTTGCAGATTTATGCCCTGTGGATTCTATGCCCGGCACTTGTCTCGAGGTATCTTTACCACCTGGAGGAATTATGATACTCAGTAAATTCGATATGAGGCACGAATTCTATTTAAGGGTTGTAATTAGGAAGGAAGAAGAAAAGCTATAGATGTAGCATATGAAGGAAACATGGGAGGATTGATTATTTCTTTGACATATCTTCTTGTAGAGTACCTTAAGCATGTATAGGTTTTAAACTACTAACTAATTTGCACACACATATTAACATAATAGAAATACGGTGACATAAACAAAGCAAATCTATAATTACCATCCATCTCCAGTGAAGCCAAGAAAACCAGTTAGGCACCCTAGGCATTTGTGAAAATTTATCTATGATATGATGGATATTGTCCAACTGTACTTGAACCATCAGACAAATTAAAGCAGCCCATTTCTGGGATCTGTTCACATCCCATATGTTCTTTTAACCATAGATAGTCTATAGTCATGAGATTTTGGGGTGCTACAACTTGCACCCCTCCCAACTCCTGGTTGAGTTCCAACAGTACAGATCCGGTCAAATTCGTTGTCTCACTGTATGCACATGCCAGCCTAGACATCTCCCTCCTCATTCTTATGGCAAGTCCAGGAGACGGTGGGCTGGATGCAGCCACAACCGCAGCATCGTCCGGATCCCTGTGGAGGCTTTTTGATGATCATCCCCCGGCACAAGTCCTCCAGAGAGTGCTGATGCCGGAAGCTCCTCCTCATATCGTATCTTAGTTCATTTTCTGGGTATCCAAGCTAGGCCTTGATCTTCTGCATAGAAACAAACAGACCCTTTGCCCACACTTTGACATGCCCTCTATACCACTGTGCAGAACTCATTGGAGGTCAGCACACAGTAACTGCTTTTTTTTTTTTTTTAAATTAAGAGAAAGGAATATTATCAGAAAAGAGTACCTCCATAGCTGATCATCTGACACCCTTTAAGTGATCAACATTAAGGATATTTAAAGCATGCGTTGATCTTTGATTTACCAATAGTTTTATCCTGTTAAGGAGTAATCCCCCTTTTCTTTCTTTCTTTCTTTCTTTCTTTCTTTCTTTCTTTTTTTTTTTTTAATTTTTAATCTACACTTACATGAAGAATACTATGTTAACTATGCTCTCCCCTATATCAGGTCCCCCCTAACAACCACATTATGGTTACTGTCCATCAGCTTAGCAAAATGTTGTAGAGTCACTACTTGTCCTCTCTGTGTTGTGCAGCCCACCCTCCCCTTGTTCCCTCCCCCCCATGCATGCTAATCTTAATACCCCCCTTCTTCTTCCCCCCCCTTATCCCTCCCTGCCCACCCATCCTCCCAGTTCCTTTCCCTTTGGTACCTGTTAGTCCATTTTTGGGTTCTGTAATTCCACTGCTGTTTTGTTCCTTCAGTTTTTCCTTTGTTCCTATACTCCTCAGATGAGTGACATCATTTGGTATTTCTCTTTCTCCGCTTGGCTTATTTCACTGAGCATAATACTTTCCAGCTCCATCCATGTTGCTGCAAATGGTTGGATTTTTCCACTTCTTATGGCTGAGTAGTATTCCATTGTGTATATGTACCACATCTTCTTTATCCATTCATCTACCGATGGACATTTAGGTTGCTTCCAATTCTTGGCTATTGTAAATAGTGCTGCAATAAACATAGGAGTGCATCTGTCTTTCTCAAACTTGATTGCTGCGTTCTTAGGGTAAATTCCTAGGAGTGGAATTCCTGGGTCAAATGGTAGGTCTGTTTTGAGCATTTTGATGCACCTCCATACTGCTTTCCACAATGGTTGAACTAATTTACATTCCCACCAGCAGTGTAGGAGGGTTCCCCTTTCTCCACAGCCTCGCCAACATTTGTTGTTGTTTGTCTTTTGGATGGCAGCTATCCTTACTGGTGTGAGGTGATACCTCATTGTAGTTTTAATTTGCATTTCTCTGATAATTAGCGATGTGGACCATCTTTTCATGTGTCTCTTGGCCACCTGTATTTCTTTTTTGGAGAACTGTCTGTTCAGTTCCTCTGCCCATTTTTTAATTGGGTTATTTGTTTTTTGTTTGTTGAGGCGTGTGAGCTCTTTGTATATTCTGGACGTCAAGCCTTTATCAGATCTGTCATTTTCAAATATATTCTCCCATACTGTAGGGTTCCTTTTTGTTCTATTGATGGTGTCTTTCGCTGTACAGAAGCTTTTCAGCTTAATGTAGTCCCACTTGCTCATTTTTGCTGTTGTTTTCCTTGCCCGGGGAGATATGTTCAAGAAGAGATCACTCATGTTTATGTCTAAGAGGTTTTTGCCTATGTTTTTTTCCAAGAGTTTAATGGTTTCATGACTTACATTCAGGTCTTTGATCCATTTTGAGTTTACCTTTGTATATGGGGTTAGACAATGGTCCAGTTTCATTCTCCTACATGTAGCTGTCCAGTTTTGCCAGCACCATCTGTTGAAGAGACTGTCATTTTGCCATTGTATGTCCATGGCTCCTTTATCAAATATTAATTGACCATATATGTTTGGGTTAATTTCTGGGGTCTCTAATCTGTTCCACTGGTCTGTGGCTCTGTTCTTGTGCCAGTACCAAATTGTCTTGATTACTATGGCTTTGTAGTAGAGCTTGAAGTTGGGGAGTGAGATCCCCCCTACTTTATTCTTCTTTTTCAGGATTGCTTTGGCTATTCGGGGTCTTTGGTGTTTCCATATGAATTTTTGAATTATTTGTTCCAATTCATTGAAGAATATTGCTGGTAATTTGAGAGGGATTGCATCGAATCTGTATATTGCTTTGGGCAGGATGGCCATTTTGACAATATTAATTCTTCCTAGCCATGAGCATGGGATGAGTTTCCATTTATTAGTGTCCCCTTTAATTTCTCTTAAGAGTGACTTGTAGTTTTCAGAGTATAAGTCTTTCACTTCTTTAGTTAGGTTTATTCCTAGGTATTTTATTCTTTTTGATGCAATGGTGAATGGAATTGTTTTCCTGATTTCTCTTTCTATTGATTCGTTGTTAGTGTATAGGAAAGCTACAGATTTCTGTGTGTTAATTTTGTATCCTGCAACTTTGCTGTATTCCGATATCAGTTCTAGTAGTTTTGGAGTGGAGTCTTTAGGGTTTTTTATGTACAGTATCATATCATCTGCAAATAGTGACAGTTTAACTTCTTCTTTACCAATCTGGATTCCTTGTATTTCTTTGTTTTGTCTGATTGCCGTGGCTAGGACCTCCAGAACTATGTTAAATAACAGTGGGGAGAGTGGGCATCCCTGTCTGGTTCCCGATCTCAGTGGACATGCTTTCAACTTCTCGCTGTTCAGTATAATGCTGGCTGTGGGTTTATCATATATGGCCTTTATTACGTTGAGGTACTTGCCCTCTATTCCCATTTTGCTGAGAGTTTTTATCATGAATGGATGTTGAATTTTGTCAAATGCTTTTTCAGCATCTATGGAGATGATCATGTGGTTTTTGTCTTTCTTTTTGTTGATGTGGTGGATGATGTTGATGGATTTTCGAATGTTGTACCATCCTTGCATCCCTGGGATGAACCCCACTTGGTCATGGTGTATGATCCTTTTGATATACTGTTGAATTCTGTTTGATAATATTTTATTGAGTATTTTTGCATCTACATTCATCAGGGATATTGGTCTGTAATTTTCTTTTTTGGTGGGGTCTTTCCCTGGTTTTGGTATTAGGGTGATGTTGGCTTCATAGAATGAGTTTAGAGGATTCCCTCTTCTTCTATTTTGTGGAACACTTTAAGGAGAATGGGTATTATGTCTTCTCTGTGTGTCTGATAAAATTCCGAGGTAAATCCGTCCGGCCCCGGGGTTTTGTTCTTGGGTAGTTTTTTGATTACTGTTTCAATTTCTTTGCTTGTAATTGGTTTGTTTAACTTTTGTGTTTCTTCCTTGGTCAGTCTTGGGAGGTTGTATTTTTCTAGGAAGTTGTCCATTTCTTCTAGGTTTTCCAGCTTGTTGGCATATAGGTTTTCATAGTAGTCTTTAATAATTCTTTGTATTTCTGTGGAGTCTGTCGTGCTTTTTCCATTCTCATTTCTGATTATGTTGATTTGTGTTGACTCTCTTTTTCTCTTAATAAGTTGGGCTAGAGGCTTATCTATTTTGTTTATTTTCTCAAAGAACCAGCTCTTGGTTTCGTTGATTTTTGCTATTGTTTTATTCTTCTCAATTTTGTTTATTTCTTCTCTGATCTTTATTATGTCCCTCCTTCTGCTGACTTTAGGCCACATTTGTTCTTCTTTTTCCAGTTTTAATAATTGTGATGTTAGACTATTCATTTGGGATTGTTCTTCCTTCTTCAAGTGTGCCTGGATTGCTATATACTTTCCTCTTAAGACTGCTTTCGCTGCATCCCACAGAAGTTGGGGCTTAGTGTTGTTGTTGTCATTTGTTTCTATATATTCCTTGATCTCTATTTTGATTTGTTCATTGATCCATTGATTATTTAGTAGCATGTTGTTAAGCCTCCATGTGTTTGTGAGCCTTTTTGTTTTCTTTGTAGAATTTATTTCTACTTTCATACCTTTGTGGTCTGAAAAATTGGTTGGTAGAATTTCAATATTTTGGAATTTACTGAGGCTCTTTTTGTGAGCTAGTATGTGGTCTATTCTGGAGAATGTTCCATGTGCACTTGAGAAGAATGTATATCCTGTTGCTTTTGGATGTAGAGTTCTATAGATGTCTATTAGGTCCATCTGTTCTAGTGTGTTGTTCAGTGCCTGTGTGTCTTTACTTATTTTCTGCCCGGTGGATCTATCCTTTGGGGTGAGTGGTGTGTTGAAGTCTCCTACAATGAATGCATTGCAGTCTATTTCCCTCTTTAGTTCTGTTAGTATTTGCTTCACATATGCTGGTGCTCCTGTATTGGGTGCATATATATTTAGAATGGTTATATCCTCTTGTTGGACTGAGCCCTTTATCATTATGTAGTGGCCTTCTTTATCTCTTGTTACTTTCTTTGTTTTGAAGTCTATTTTGTCTGATATTAGTACTGCAACCCCTGCTTTCTTCTCACTGTTGTTTGCCTGAAATATGTTTTTCCATCCCTTGACTTTTAGTCTATGCTTATCTTTGGGTTTAAGGTGAGTTTCTTGTAAGCAGCATATAGATGGGTCTTGCTTTTTTATCCATTCTATTACTCTATGTCTTTTGATTGGTGCATTCAGTCCATTTACATTTAGGGTGACTAGTGAGAGATATGTACTTATTGCCATTTCAGGCTTTAGATTCGTGGTTACCAAAGGTTCAAGGTTAGCTTCTTTAGTATCTAACTGCCTAACTTAGCTCGCTTATCGAGCTGTTATATACACTGTCTGGAGATTCTTTTCTTCTCTCCCTTCTTATTCCTCCTCCTCCGTTCTTCATATGTGGTGTGTTTTGTTCTGTGCTCTTTTTAGGGGTGCTCCCATCTAGAGCAGTCCCTGTAGGATGCCCTGTAGAGGTGGCTTGTGGGAAGCAAATTCCCTCAGCTTTTGCTTGTCTGGGAATTGTTTAATCCCACCATCATATTTAAATGATAGTCGTGCTGGATACAGTATCCTTGGTTCAAGGCCCTTCTGTTTCATTGCATTAAGTATATCATGCCATTCTCTTCTGGCCTGTAGGGTTTCTGTTGAGAAGTCTGATGTTAGCCTGATTGGTTTTCCTTTATAGGTGACCTTTTTCTCTCTAGCTGCCTTTAAAACTCTTTCCTTGTCCTTGATCCTTGCCATTTTAATTATTATGTGTCTTGGTGTTGTCCTCCTTGGATCCTTTCTGTTGGAAGTTCTGTGTAATTCCATGGTCTGTTCGATTATTTCCTCCCCCAGTTTGGGGAAGTTTTCAGCAATTATTTCTTCAAAGACACTTTCTATCCCTTTTCCTCTTTCTTCCTCTTCTGGTATCCCTATAATACGAATGTTTTTCCTTTTGTATTGGTCACATATTTCTCTTAGTGTTGTTTCATTCCTGGAGATCCTTTTACCTCTTTCTATGTCAGCTTCTATTCGTTCCTGTTCTCTGGCTTCTATTCCTTCAATGGCCTCTTGCATCTTATCCATTCTGCTTATAAATCCTTCCAGGGATTGTTTCACTTCTGTGATCTCTTTCCTGACATGTGTGATCTCCTTCCGGACTTCATCCCACTGCTCTTGCATTTTTCTCTGCATCTCATCCCACTGCTCTTGCATTTTTCTCTGCATCTCATCCCATTGCTCTTGCATTTTTCTCTGCATCTCTGTCAGCATGTTCATGATTTTTATTTTGAATTCTTTTTCAGGAGGACTAGTTAGGTCTGTCTCCTTCTCAGGTGTTGTCTCTGTGATCTTTGTCTGCCTGTAGTTTTGCCTTTTCATGGTGATAGAGATAGTTTGCAGAGCTGGTACAAGTGACTGCTGGAAGAGCTTCCCTTCTTGTTGGTTTGTAGCCTTTTCCTGGGAGACTAGCAACCTCTAGTTGCTTGTGCTGGGCAGCTGTGCGCAGACAGGGCTTCTGCTTCCCGCCCAGTTGCTTTGGGGTTTATCTCCGCTGTTGCTGTGGGCTTGGCCTGGCTGGGGCTGTTCCTCCAAAATGGTGGAGCCCCGTTGGATGGGGAGCGGCCAGGAGGCTATTTATCTCCGTAAGGGGCCTCTGTGCTCCCTGCTGCCCAGGGGGTTAGAGTGCCCAGAGATCCCCAGATTCCCTGCCTCTGGTCTAAGTGATCTGTCCTGCCCCTTTAAGACTTCCAAAAAGCACTCTCCAAACCAAAACAACAACAGCAACAATGAGAGAGGGAACAGAAAGAAAGAAAAAAAAAGGAAAAAACAAGCGATTTTTTTTTTTTCCTCAGTTGCCGGTCCCAGGCACCCGCTCACTGGTCCTGCTGCCCTGTCTCCCTAGCACCAGGGTCCCTGTCCTTTCAAGGTTTCCAAAAAGCACCCACCCACCGGTCCCGCAGGGAAGCAACGCTCGATATTCTTTGTCCTCAGGCACTGGTCCCAGGCACCCGCTCACCAGTCCCGCCGCCCTGCCTCCCTAGCACCGGGGTCCCTGTCCCTTCAAGGCTTCCAAAAAGCACTCGCTAAAAAGAGAGAAAAAAAGGGGAAAAACACGCGATTTCTTCCGTCCTCAGGTGCCGGTCTCAGGCACCCACCCACTGGTCCCACAGGGAAAAACGCGGGATATTCTTTGTCCTCAGGTGCCGGTCCCAGGCACCCGCTCACCAGTCCCGCCGCCCTGCCTCCCTAGCACCGGGGTCCCTGTCCCTTTTAGGCTTCCAAAAAGCACTCACAGAAAAGGAAAAAAAAAAAGGGGAAAAACGCGCGATTTCCTCTGTCCTCAAGTGCTGGTCTCAGGCACCCGCCCACCGGTCCCGCAGGGAAAAACGTGGGATATTCTTTGTCCTCAGGCGCCGGTCCCAGGCACCCGCTCACCAGTCCCGCCACCCTGCCTCCCTAGCACTGGGGTCCCCGTCCCTTCAAGGCTTCCAAAAAGCGCTCGCCAAAAAGAGAGAAAAAAAAAAAAGGAAAAACGCGCGACCTCCTCCGTCCTCAGGCACTGGTCTCAGGCACCCGCCCGCCGGTCCCGCAGGGAGAAACGCAGGATATTCTTTGTCCTCCGGCGCCGTTCCCAGGCACCTGCTCACCGGTCCCGCCACCCTGCCTCCCCAGCAACGGGGGCCCGTCCCTCTAAGGCTTCCAAAAAGCGCTCGCCAAGAAAAAAAAAAAACCACTCCGGTTTCTCTCCACCCGCCGGGAGCCGGGGGGAGGGGCGCTTGGGTCCCGCCGGGCCGGGACTTGTATCTTACCCCCTTCGCAAGGCGCTGGTTCCTTGCAGGTGTGAATGTGGTCTGGATGTTGTCCTGTGTCCTGTGGTCTCTATTTTAGGAAGATTTTTCTTTGTTATATTTTCATAGCTCTATGTGTTTTTGGGAGGAGATTTCCACTGCTCTACTCACGCCGCCATCCTGGCTCCGCCCCCAATAGTACATAATTTTAATATCCCACTTTTTATCAATGGATAGATAATCTGGATAGAAAATCAATCAGAATTTAAATAAATTGTTAGGCCAAATGGACTTAACAGATATATACAGAAAATTCCACCTGCAATCAACTGAATACACATTCCTGTCAAGTGCACATGGTAGTCCACAAAACAAGTTTTAATAAGTTTCAGAAGATTGAAATCATATCAAGTGGTACCTATATACAATGGAATACTATTCAGCCATAAGAAAGAAACAAATCCTACCATTTGCAACAACATGGATGGAGCTGGAGGATATTATGCTCACTGAAATAAGCCAGACGGAGAAAGACAAATGCCAAATGATTTCCCTCATTTGTGGAGTATAACAATGAGGCAAAACTGAAGGAACAAAGTGGTAGCAGACTCAGAGACTCCAAGAATGAACTTGTGTTACCAAAGGGAATGGGTGGGGAGGGAGGGAGAAGAGGACTGAGGGGTATTGTGTTTAGTACACATGGTATGGGGAGTCGGTCACAGGAAGAACAGTGTATCACAGAGAAGGCACATAGTGGATCTCTGGCAACTTGCTGCACTGATGGACAGTGACTGCATTGGGGTATGGGTAGGGACTTGATAATATGTGTAAATGTAGTAACCACATTGTTTTTTCATGTGAAACCTTCATGAGAGTGTATATCAATCATACCTTAATAAAAAGATTTTTAAAAATCATATCAAGCATCTTTACTAACCACAGTGATTTAAAACTAGAAATCAGCTGCATGAAGAAAACTGGAAAATTCAAAAATATGTGGATACTAAACAGCATGCTACTGAATAAGCAATGGGAAGAAAACAAAATCAAAAGAGAAATTTAAAAAATATCTTGAGACAAATAAAAATGGAAATGTGCCATATCGAAATTTATGGAATGGAGCAAAAGCAGTTCTAGGTGGGGACATTCATAACAATAAATGCCTACATCATGAAACAAGAAAAGTCTCAAATAAACAACCGAACCTTACACTTCAAGGAACTAGAAAAGGAAGAACAAACAAAGCCTAAAGTTAGTAGAAGAAAGGAATAATAAAGATAAGAGTGGTGATAAATGAAGTAGAAACTAAAAAGACAATAGAAAAGATCATTAAAAGTAAAAGTAGGGGATGGTTCTGTGGAAAGGTAAAAAATTGAAAACCTTTTCCTAGATTAACCAAGAAAAAAAGAAAGAGGACTCAAATACACAAGAAATGAAATAGGAGGTATTACAACTGATACCACAGAAATAAAAAAAGATATAATTATATGCCAAGATCGTACAATTTGGAAGAAATGGATTAATTTTTAGGAACATATAGGTATACTTTATTTTATTGTGCATCACTTTAGTGCACTTCACAGATACTATATATATATATATAGATAGATAGATACATATTGGTATCAATATACAATCACATGAGAACATTGTGGTTACTCAGTTCCCCCATTATCAAGTTCCCACCACATATCCCATTACAGTCACTGTCCATCAGTATAATAAGATGCTATAGAGTCACTACTTGTCCTCTGTGCTATACTGCCTCCCCCTTACCCCCCTACATTATTTGTGCTAATCATAATGTCCTTTATTCCCCTTATCGCTCCCTTCTCACCCACCTTCCCCAATCCCTTTCCCTTTGGCAACTGTTAGTCCATTCGTGGGTTCTGTGAGTCTGCTGCTGTTTTGTTCCTTCAGTCTTTGCTTTGTTCTTATGCTCCACAGATGAGTGAAATCATTTGGTACTTGTCTTTCTCCACCTGGCTTTTTTCACTGAGTGTAATACCCTCTAGCTTCATCCATGTTGTTGCAAATGGTAGGATTTGTTTTCTTCTTATGGCTGAATAATATTCCATTGTGTATATATACCACATCTTCTTTATTCATTCACCTACTGATGGACACTTAGGTTGCTTCCATTTCTTGGCTATTGTAAATAGTGCTGTGATAAACATAGGGGTGCATATGTCTTTTTGAAACTGGGCTCCTGCATTTTTTTTATTTTTTATTTTTTGTTTTCATTAATCTACAATTACATGAGGAACATTATGTTTACTAGACTCACCCCTTCACCAAATCCCCCCCACATACCCGATTAATCACTGTCCATTAGGTAGTGAGACGTTGTAAAACCACTACTTGTCTTATCTGTGTTGCACAGCCCTCCCTGTAACACCCCCACATTATACATGCTAATCGTAATGCTCCCTTTCTTCTTACCTCCTTATCCCTCCCTTCCCACCCATCCTCCCCAGTCCCTTTCCCTTTGGTAACTGTTAGTCCATTCTTGGGTTCTGTGATTCTGCTGCTGTTTTGTTCCTTCAGTTTTTCTTTGCTCTTATACTCCACATATGAGTGAAATCATTTGGTACTTGTCTTTCTCCACCTGGCTTATTTCACTGAGCATAATACCCTCTAGCTCCATCCATGTTGTTGCAAATGGTAGGATTTGTTTTCTTCTGATGGCTGAATAATATTCCACTGTGTATATGTACCACATCTTCTTTATCCACTCATCTACTGATGGACATTTAGGTTGCTTCCATTTCTTGGCTATTGTAAATAGTGCTATGATAAACATAGGGGTACATCTGTCTTTTTCAAATTGGGCTGCTGCATTCTTAGGGTAAACTCCTAGAAGTGGGATTCCTGGGTCAAATGGTATTTCTATTTTGAGCCTTTTGAGGACCCTCCATACTGCTTTCCACAATGGTTGAACTAATTTACATTCCCACCAGCAGTGTAGGAGGGTTCTCCTTTCCCCACAACCTCGCCAACATTTGTTGTTGTTTGTCTTTTGGATGGTGGCAATCCTTACTGGTGTGAGGTGATATCTAATTGTAGTTTTATTTTGCATTTCTCTGATAACTAGCTATGTGGAGCATCTTTTCATGTGTCTGTTGGCCATGTGAATTTCTTCTTTGTAGAACTGTCTGTTCAGCTCCTCTGCCCATTTTTTAATTGGATTGTTCACTTTTTGTTTGTTGAGGTACGTGAGCTCTTTATATATTTTGGATGTCAACCCTTTACCGGATATGTCATTTATGAATATATTCTCCCATACTGTAGGATACCTTTTTGTTCTATTGATGGTGTCCTTTGCTGTACAGAAGCTTTTCAGCTTGACATAGTCCCACTTGTTCATTTTTGCTTTTGTTTCCCTTGCCTGGGGAGATATGTTCATGAAGAAGTCGCTAATGTTTATGTCCAAGAGATTTTTGCCTATGTTTTTTTTCTAAGAGTTTTATGGTTTCATGGCTTACATTCAGGTCTTTGATCCATTTCGAATTTACTTTTATGTATGGGGTTAGACAATGATCCAGTTTCATTCTCTTATATGTAGCTGTCCAGTTTTGCCAACACCAACTGTTGAAGAGGCTGTCATTTCCCCATTGTATGTCCATGGCTCCTTTATCATATATTAATTGACCAAATATGTTTGGTGGTTTCCTGCATTCTTGAGGTAAATGACTAGGAGTGGAATTCCTGAATTAAATGGTATTTCTATTTTTAGTTTTTTGAGGAATCTCCATACTGCTTTCCACAATGATTAAACTAGTTTACATTCCCACCATCAGTGTAGGAGGGTTCCCCTTTCTCCATATCCTTGCCAGCACTTGTTATTCCTGGTCTTTTCTATGTTGGCCATCCTAACTGGTGTGAGGTGTTATCTCATTGTGGTTTTAATTTGCATTTCCCTGATAATTAGCGATGTGGAGCATCTTTTCATATATCTGTTGACTATCTGAATTCTTCTTTGGAGAAGTGTCTGTTCATGTCCTCTGCACATTTTTTAATAGGGTTATTTGCTTTTAGGGTGTGGAGGCATGTGAGTTCTTTATATATTTTGGATGTTAACCCCTTATCAGTTATGTCATTAACAAATATATTCTCCCATACTGTAGGAATCCTTTTTGTTCTGCTGATGGTGCCCATTGCTGTACAAAACTTTTGACCATGATGTAGTCCTATTTGTTCATTTTAGCTTTTGTTTCCCTTGCCTGAGGAGGTGCATTCAGGAAAATGTTGCTCATGTTTATATGCAAGAGATTTTTGCCTATGTTCTCTTCTAAGAGTTTCATGGTTTCATGACTTACTTTAAGGTCTTTGTTCCATTTTGTGTTTACTTCTGTATATGGAGTTAGACAATGATCCACTTTCATTCTCTTACATGTAGCTCTCCAATTTTGCTGACACCAGCTGTTGAAGAGGCTGTCATTTCCTCATTATATATTCATGGCTCCTTTATTGTATATTAATTGACCATATATGCTTGGGTTTCTATCTGGGCTCTCTGGTCTGTTCCATTAGTCTATGGGTCTGTTCTTGTGCCAGTACCAAATTGTCATGATTACTGTGGCTTTGTAATAGAGCCTGAAGTCAGGGAGTGTAATTCACCTCACTTTATTCTTCCTTCTCAGGATTGCTTTGGCTATTTGGGGTCTTTCATGGTTCCATATGAAGTTTAGAATTATTTTCTGTAATTCATTGAAGAATGCTGTTGGTATTCTGGTAGGGATTACATTGAATCTACTACGTTTTTTACAGATTAAAGGTTTGTGGAAACCCTGTGTTGTGTAAGTCTATCAGTGTCATTGTTCAAGAGTATTGCTCACTTGTGTCTCTGTCCCACATTTTTGTAATTCTTGCAACGTTTCAAACTTTCTCATTATCATATTTGTTATGGTGATCTGTGATCAGTAATTACAACCTGTTGAAAGCTCTGATGATGGTCACCAATTTTTATCAGTAAAATATTTTTTAATTGAGGTATATACATTTTTAAAGAGATTGTGCTGCTGTACACTTAATAGGCTACAGTGTAGTTTAAATATAACTTACATGTGCTGGGAAACCAAGAAATCCATTTGACTTCCTTTATTGTGATTATTTGCTTTATTGTGGTGGTCTGATATCAAACCAACAATATCTCTGATTGTATTGTTTTTTAAACAATAAAATATAACATAAAAACTCCAAATAACAAATTTGAGTGAAATTTACTATTTCAGCATATTTGATTGAAAAAATGTAGTGATTTTCTCTTAGTTTTTCAAGACTGTCATTTAAATTATAAGGTTTTTATCAATTAGAGTCACCCAGATATATGCACATGGATCCCAGTGGAAAGAGATGCAGGATATTCTGCCCACTAAGAAAAACATTCTAGTGATTCTACTATAGCTACGAATAACCTTGATGTCCCAGACTGAAACAGGTAGAGCTTAGAAGTTAAGGGGAAAGTTCTTAAAGGATAGCAAGAATAAGATAAAATAAAGGTGTACAAATGGGTCCCTTTTGATTAGGTGGTACACTGATTTCCTGCACTTTCAAAGATTGTACTGTTTTATGTTATGGTTCAATAGTAAAAACTATTTTCTCTGGAGCGTGTGGCTTTATTTGGTTTGTTGTATTACTTTACATGCATTTGTTCCCAATTTCTTCTATTAGTTAAGTGGAATCTGGATAAGACCAAGTATTCTACAGAAGTAATTTCCTTGATAATTAATCAAGGAAAAAAGAGGTGATCTCTCCTTCAGGCTTCTGTATAAGTATGTACTCTTTGGTGCCTGCCACAAATCAAACCATTTAAAACCAAAGACACTAACACCCCCCACAACAAATGTCTCCCATTTCACCCTCCCTGACCTAGCTCACTGCTATTCCAACATAGTTTTCCTGCTTGTTGAGCTTTTAGGAGCACCAGGAAATTAAGATTGTCAGTCTTCACTGCTACCCACCAGTTGTCTGAGGCAAGACTTATTTTCTTTTTCTGGTAGCGATACTTGCAGTTGAGATTCTGTGTAGTAGAAAAGAAAAAGCAAGAGGGAGAAAATTCCAAAGATGGCTCCATCTTTAATCAGCTATTAGGCATCTTGGGATTGAGGTAATGAACACACAGGACTATGTCTGACATAGTTGAAACACAGCATCCCCATAAAGTACAGTTTTTAATGCACTTTTTGTACTGTGGAGCCCTCCTTGGCCTTCTCCCCTTCTTCTGCTGTACTGACCAACCCAAGCAGAGTGTCCACCCTACCTAGAAAATGTCCTATTCCTTATGGGCCTGCTGGCCAGGCCTTGTTGGGTTGCAGGTGAAAGCAAGACATTGTACCTTCCAAGGCCAAAAAGAAAAACCTGAACTGTATACTTTTTCTAACAGACAGCTGAGTTGACCCAAAAAGATCAAGAACTAACATCTAGTCCAGAAGGCAATAGAGGACTTGGCACAAGGGATGAAGTCAATACTTAGGGCTAGATGTAATGGAAAAGAAAGGAGGGAAGAATCAAGAAGTGGGTTCCAGAGGGGAGCCAAGATGGCGGCGTAGTAGGACAGTGGGAATCTCCTCCCAAAAACATATATAGTTTTGAAAATACAACAAATACAACTATCACTAAAAGAGAGACCAGAAGATACAGGACAACAGCCAGACTACATCCACACCCGTAAAAACCCAGCACCCGGCAAAGGGGGTAAGATACAAGCCCTGGCCCGGTGGGACACGAGGCCCCTCACCCCAGCTCCTGGCGGGAGGAGAGGAGTCGGAGCGGGGAGGGAAAGGGAGCCCAGGACTGCCAAACACCCAGCCCTAGCCATCCGCACTGGAGCGCAGACACACAGTGCATGCTGGAAACTAGGGAAACAGGACAGTAAGACCAGTGAGCAGGTCCATGCTGCTGGCGCCCCTGGGACAAAGAAAAGTGAGTGCTTTTTGAAAGTCTTAAAGAGACAGGGACTGCACTGCTGGACAGAAGCATCCCGGGACACTTAGCCCAGCAGCTGGGAATCCCACAGAACTCTGGGCGATCTAACCCCTTGGGCAGCAGCTTTGAGACCCCTCACAGTGATAAACAGCTGCCAGTCTGTTCCCCCTCCGGCGCCCCACCATAGCAGAGCAGCAGCCTGAGGCTGGCCATACCCACAGCAAGGGAGCTTCCTCCATGGCGGCCAGGCAAGAAACAGAGACCCAGTCTATGCACAACTGCCCAACACAAGCCGCTAGGGGTCACTGTCGTCCCAGTAAAGAAAGGCCAGGAGCAAGCGGAAAGGGTCTTGGTTCTCCCAGCTGACAGATGAGCCAACAACATACCACTGCATCTATTGACATGAAAAGGCAAAAAAATTTGATCTAGACCAGACTAACCCAGACATCTTCCACATCCTCTCCTGAGAAGGAATCTGGGGAGATAGATTTAACCAATCTTCCTGAAAAAGAATTCAAAACAAAAGTCTTAACCATACTGATGGACTTGCAGAGAAATATGCAAGAACTAAGCAGGGAGAATACAGAAATAAAACAATCTCTGGAAGGACTTCAAAGCAGAATGGACGAGATGCAAGAGAACATTAATGGACTAGAAAACAGAGAACAGGAACACAGAGAAGCTGATGCAGAGAGAGATAAAAGGATCTCCAGGAATGAAAGAATATTAAGAGAACTCTGTGACCAATGAAACAGAACAATATCCACATTATAGGGGTACCAGAAGAAGAAGAGAGAAAAAGGGATAGAAAGTGTCTTTGAAGAAATAATTGCTGAAAACTTCCCCAAACTAGGGGAGTAAATGGCCTCTCAGACCACAGAAGCACACAGAACTCCCATGACAAGGGACCCAAGGAGGGCAACACCAAGACACATAATAATTAAAGTGGCAAAGATCAAAGACAAGGACAGAGTATTAAAGGCAGCCAAAGAGAAAAAGAAGGTCACCTACAAAGGAAAACCCATCAGGATATCATCAGACTTCTCAACAGAAACCTTACAGGCCAGAAGAGAATGGCATGGTATACTTAATGCAATGAAACAGAAGGGCCTTGAACCAAGAATACTGTATCCAGCACAATTATCATTTAAATATGAAGGAGGGATTAAACAATTCCCAGATAAGCAAAATTTGAGGAAATTAGCCTCCCACAAACCACCTCTACAGGGCACCTTACAGGGACTGCTCTAGATGGTGGCACTCCTAAAAAGAGCACAGAACAAAACACAGAACATATGAAGAATGGAGGACGAGGAAAAAGAAGGGAGAGAAATAAAGAATCATCAGACAGTGTTTATAATAGCTCAATAAGTGAGTTCAGTTAGACAGTAAGATCATAAAGAAGCTAACCTTGAACCTTTGGTAACCACAAATTTAAAGCCTGCAATGGCAATAAGTACATATCTTTCAATAATCACCCTAGATGTAAATGGACTGAGTGCACCAATCAAAAGACACAGAGTAATAGAATGGATAAAAAAGCAAGACCCATCTACATGCTGCTTACAAGAGACTCACCTCAAACCCAAAGACATGCACAGATTAAAAGTCAAGGGATGGAAAAAGATATTTCATGCAAACAACAGAGAGAAAAAAGCAGGTGTTGCAATACTAGTATCAGACAAAATAGACTTCAAAACAAAGAAAGTAACAAGAGATAAAGAAGGACATTACATAATGATAATGGGCTCGGTCCAACAAGAGGATACAACCATTATAAATATATATGCACCCAATACAGGAGCACTAATATATGTGAAACAAATACTAACAGAAGTAAAGGAGGAAATAGAATTCAATGCATTCATTTTGGGAGACTTCAACACACCACTCACTCCAAAGGACAGATCCACCAGACAGAAAATAAGTAAGGACACAGAGGCACTGAACAACACACTAAAACAGATCGACCTAATAGACATCTATAGAACTCTACATCCAAAAGCAACAGGATACACATTCTTCTCAAGTGCACATGGAACATTCTCCAGAATAGACCACATGCTAGGCCACAAAAAGAGCCTCAGTAGGGAGCCAGGATGGCGGCGTGAGTAGAGCAGTGGAAATCTCCTCCCAAAAACACATAGAGCTATGAAAATAAAACAAAGAAAACTCTTCCTAAAATAGAGACCAGAGGACACAGGACAACATCCAGACCACATCCACACCTGCAAGAACCCAGCGCCTTGCGAAAGGGGTGAGATACAAGCCCTGGCCCGGTGGGACCTGAGCGCTCCTCCCCTGGCTCCTGGTGGGTGGAAAGAAACCGGAGCGGTTTTTTTTTTTTTTTTTGGCGAGTGCTTTTTGGAAGCCTTAAAGGGACAGGGACCCCATTGCTAGGGAGGCAGGGCGGCGGGACCGGTGAGCGGGTGCCTGGGACTGGTGCCTGAGGACAAAGATTATCCCATGTTTTTCCCTACAGGACCTGTGGGCGGGTGCCTGAGACTGGCGCCTGAGGACGGAGGAAATCGCGCGTTTTTCCCCTTTTTTTTTTCTCTTTTTTGGCGAGTGCTTTTTGGAAGCCTTAAAGGGACAGGGACCCCGGTGCTAGGGAGGCAGAGCAGCAGGACCGGTGAGCGGGTGCCTGGGACCGGCGCCTGAGGACAAAGAATATCCCGTGTTTTTCCCTGCGGGACTGGATGGCGGGTGCCTGAGACCGGTGCCTGAGGACAGAGGAAATCGCGCATTTTCCCCCTTTTTTTTCTCTTTTTGGCGAGTGCTTTTTGGAAGCCTTAAAGGAACAGGGACCCTGGTGCTAGGGAGGCAGAGCAGCAGGACCAGTGAGCGGGTCCTGGGACTGGCGCCTGAGGACAAAGAATATTGCGCATTTTTCCCTGTGGGACCAGTAGCCGGGTGCTTTTTGGAAGCGTTGAAGGGACAGGGACACCGGTGCTAGGGAGGCAGGGCAGCAGGACCAGTGAGCGGGTGCCTGGGACCAGCGCCTGAGGAAAAAAAAAAAAATCGCGAGTTTTCCCTTTTTTTTTTTTTTTTTCTGTTCCCTCGTTGCTGTTGTTGTTTTGGTTTGGAGAGTGCTTTTTGGAAGTCTTAAAGGGGCAGGACAGGACACTTAGACAAGAGGCAGTGAATCTGGGGATCTCTGGGCACTCTAACCCACTGGGCAACAGGGAGCACAGAGGCCCCTTATAGAGATAAATAGCCTCCCGGCCGCTCACCCTCCAATGGGGCTCCACCACTTTGGAGGAGCAGCCCCAGCCAGGCCACGCCCACAGCTACAGCGGAGACAAACTCCATAGCAAACGGGCAGGTAGCAGAAGCCCTGCCTGCGCACAGCTGACAAGCATAAGCCACTAGAGGTCACTATTCTCCCAGGAGAGGAAGGCCACAAACCAACAAGAAGGGAAGCTCTTCCAGCAGTCACTTGTACCAGCTCTGCAAACTATCTCTATCACCATGAAAAGGCAAAACTACAGGCACACAAAGATCACAGAGACAACACCTGAGAAGGAGACAGACCTAACCAGTCCTCCTGAAAAAGAATTCAAAATAAAAATCATGAACATGCTGACAGAGATGCAGAGAAAAATGCAAGAGCAATGGGATGAGATGCAGAGAAAAATGCAAGAGCAATGGGATGAAGTTCAGAGGGAGATCACAGATGTCAGGAAGGAGATCACAGATAAACAATTCCTGGAAGGATTTATAAGCAGAATGGATAAGATGCAAGAGGCCATTGAAGGAATAGAAACCAGAGAACAGGAACGTATAGAAGCTGACATAGAGAGAGATAAAAGGAACTCCAGGAATGAAACAACACTAAGAGAACTATGTGACCAAGCCAAAAGGAATAACATTCGTATTATAGGGGTATCAGAAGAAGAAGAAACAGGAAAAGGGATAGAAAGTCTCTTTGAAGAAATAATTGCTGAAAACTTCCCCAAACTGGGGGAGGAAATAAACGAAAAGACCATGGAATTACACAGAACTCCCAACAGAAAGGATCTAAGGAGGACAACACCAAGACACATAGTAATTAAAATGGCAAGGATCAAAGACAAGGAAAGAGTTTTAAAGGCAGCTAGAGAGAAAAAGGTCACCTATAAAGGAAAACCCATCAGGCTAACATCAGACTTCTCGACAGAAACCCTACAGGCCAGAAGAGAATGGCATGATATACTTAATGCAATGAAACAGAAGGGCCTTGAAACAAGGATACTGTATCCAGCACGACTATCATTTAAATATGATGGCGGGATTAAAAAATTCCCAGACAAGCAAAAGCTGAGGGAATTTGCTTCCCACAAACCACCTCTACAGGGCATCCTACAGGGACTGCTCTAGATGGGAGCACTCCTAAAAAGAGCACAGAACAAAACACACAACATATGAAGAAGGGTGGAGGAGGAATAAGAAGGGAGAGAAGAAAGGAATCTTCAGACAGTGTATATAACAGCTCAATAAGAGAGCTAGGTCAGGCAGTAAGATACTAAAGAAGCTAACCTTGAACCTTTGGTAACCACGAATCTAAAGCCTGCAATGGCAATAAGTACATATCTCTCAATAGTCACCCTAAATGTAAATGCACCACCCTAAATGCACCAATCAAAAGACACAGAGTAATAGAATGGATAAAAAAGCAAGACCCATCTATATGCTGCTTACAAGAAACTCACCTTAAACCCAAAGACAAGCATAGACTAAAAGTCAAGGGATGGAAAAACATATTTCAGGCAAACAACAGTGAGAAGAAAGCAGGGGTTACAGTACTAGTATCAGACAAAATAGACTTCAAAACAAAGAAAGTAACAAGAGATAAAGAAGGATACTACATAATGATAAAGGGCTCAGTCCAACAAGAGGATATAACCATTCTAAATATATATGCACCCAATACAGGAGCACCAGCATATGTGAAGCAAATACTAACAGAACTAAAGAGGGAAATAGACTGCAATGCATTCATTTTAGGAGACTTTAACACACCACTCACCCCAAAGGATAGATCCACCAGGCAGAAAATAAGTAAGGACACAGAGGCACTGAACAACACCCTAGAACAGATGGACCTAATAGACATCTATAGAACTCTACATCCAAAAGCAATATACACTCTTCTCAAGTGCACATAGAACATTCTCCAGAATAGACCACATACTAGCTCACAAAAAGAGCCTCAGTAAACTCCAAAATATTGAAATTCTACCAACCAATTTTTCAGACCACAAAGGTATAAAAGTAGAAATAAATTCTACAAAGAAAACAAAAAGGCTCACAAACACATGGAGGCTTAACAACATGCTACTAAATAATCAATGGATCAATGAACAAATCAAAATAGAGATCAAGGAATATATAGAAACAAATGACAACAACAACACAAAGCCCCAACTTCTGTGGGATGCAGCGAAAGCAGTCTTAAGAGGAAAGTATATAGCAATCCAGGCACACTTGAAGAAGGAAGAACAATCCCAAATGAATAGTCTAACATCACAATTATCAAAACTGGAAAAAGAAGAACAAATGAGGCCTAAAGTCAGCAGAAGGAGGGACATTATAAAGATCAGAGAAGAAATAAAGAAAATTGAGAAGAATAAAACAATACCAAAAATCAACAAAACCAAGAGCTGGTTCTTTGAGAAAATAAACAAAATAGATAAGCCTCTAGCCCAACTTATTAAGAGAAAAAGAGAATCAACACAAATCAACATAATCAGAAATGAGAATGGAAAAATCACGACAGACTCCACAGAAATACAAAGAATTATTAAAGACTACTATGAAAACCTATATGCCAACAAGCTGGAAAACCTAGAAGAAATGGACAACTTCCTAGAAAAATACAACCTCCCAAGACTGACCAAGGAAGAAACACAAAAGTTAAACAAACCAATTACGAGCAAAGAAATTGAAACGGTAATCAAAAAACTACGCAAGAACAAAACCCCGGGGCTGGACGGATTTACTTCGGAATTTTATCAGACACACAGAGAAGACATAATACCCATTTTCCTTAAAGTGTTCCACAAAATAGAAGAAGAGGGAATACTCCCAAACTCATTCTATGAAGCCAACATCACCCTAATACCAAAACCAGGCAAAGACCCCACCAAAAAAGAAAAGCACAGACCAATATCCCTGATGAATGCAGATGCAAAAATACTCAATAAAATATTAGCAAACAGAATTCAATAGTATATCAAAAGGATCATACACCATGACCAAGTGGGGTTCATCCCAGAGATGCAAGGATGGTACAAGATTCGAAAATCCATCAACATCATCCACCACATCAACAAAAAGAAAGACAAAAACCACATGATCATCTCCATAGATGCTGAAAAAGCATTTCACAAAATTCAACATGGATTCATGATAAAAACTCTCAGCAAATAGAGGGCAAGTACCTCAACATAATGAAGGCCATATATGATAAACCCACAGCCAACATCATACTGAAGAGTGAGAAGCTGAAAGCATTTCCTCTGAGATCGGGAACCAGACAGGGATGCCCACTCTCCCCACTGTTATTTAACATAGTACTGGAGGTCCTAGCCACGGCAATCAGACAAAACAAAGAAATACAAGGAATCCAGATTGGTAAAGAAGAAGTTAAACTGTCACTATTTGCAGATGATATGATACTGTACATAAAAAACCCTAAAGACTCCACTCCAAAACTACTAGAACTGATATCGGAATACAGCAAAGTTGCAGGATACAAAATTAACACACAGAAATCTGTAGCTTTCCTAGACACTAACAATGATCAATAGAAAGAGAAATCAGGAAAACAATTCCATTCACCATTGCATCAAAAAGAATAAAATACCTAGGAATAAACCTAACCAAAGAAGTGAAAGACTTATACTCTGAAAACTGCAAGTCACTCTTAGGAGAAATTACAGGGGACACTAATAAATGGAAATTCATCCCATGCTCATGGCTAGGAATACTTAATATTGTCAAAATGGCCATCCTGCCCATAGCAATATACAGATTTGATGCAATCCCTCTCAAATTACCAGCAACATTCTTCAATGAATTGGAACAAATAATTCAAAAATTCATATGGAAACACCAAAGACCCCGAATAGCCAAAGAAATCCTGAGAAAGAAGAATAAAGTAGGGGGGATCTCACTCCCCAACTTCAAGCTCTACTACAAAGCCATAGTAATCAAGACAATTTGGTACTGGCACAAGAACAGAGCCACAGACCAGTGGAACAGATTAGAGACTCCAGACATTAACCCCAACAAATATGGTCAATTAATATTTGATAAAGGAGCCATGGACATACAATGGGGAAATGACAGTCTCTTCAACAGACGTTGTTGGCAAAACTGGACAGCTACGTGTAGGAGAATGAAACTGGACCATTGTCTAACCCCATATACAAAGGTAAACTCAAAATGGATCAAAGAGCTGAATGTAAGTCATGAAACCATCAAACTCTTGGAAAAAAACATAGGCAAAAACCTCTTAGACATAAACATGAGTGACCTCTTCTTGAACATATCTCCCTGGGCAAGGAAAACAACAGCAAAAATGAGCAAGTGGGACTACATTAAGCTGAAAAGCTTCTGTACAGCGAAAGACACCATCAATAGAACAAAAAGGAACCCTACA